>NC_086250.1:21190953-21506473 GCF_021018805.1 Prinia subflava | reverse complement strand
AGCAAGGATGGCGAGTGTTACCAGGCTCTCCCCTCCCCCGACAGCTGCACGCTGGCAGAGGACATGAATGTGCTGCCCAGCAACTTCTTTCACTGTATCGAGGCAACCCAGGGCTTCCAAAAGAGCTCCTTCATGGAAGAGGCAGCAGGTGAAGCCCAGCAGGCCATGGCTGTTCCTGGGTCTATCCAGTCGAGTGAAGGCAGCTCACCAACACCACTTCTGGAGCAGGATGAGGAGGTGATGGACAAAGAAGTTTCACAACCTGCTGAGGCCGTGTGCCTGCTGGACACTGACTTTTCTGACCCACTGGACCTGCAGGACAGCGATACTGTCAGCGTAACAGAGGGGAGTGGGAAGGGGGGCGCTCCAACTGACCCCTGCACACCAGCACCAAATGCTACCTCTTCCTTCTCCCAGCCTCCAGCTCTAAGGCAAAGACAGGATGAGGATCCATGCAAAACAGCCTTCTTCAGCCAGGTCTCAAACACTAGTGCCTACCTTTCTCTGAGGGACCTTGAAAGCCAATACAGCCATTGCTCTATCTAGGATCTGCCTGGAGGAGACCCACAGGTGGGAAAGACCACCTCCCCAGGGAAGACTAGATGGACAGTTTTGCCCCTCAGGACATGAATGTAACTTCAGCATCAATCCCATCAGGACTGCTGGCAAAAGAGGCTGGAGAACACAGACCAGCAAGGACTTACCTTCATAACCAAATCTGTTTTTCTGCTAATACTGGCTCTGATGGCATAGAAATTCCTCACACTTCTCAAATGACATTCCAAACGTCACCAACTTGTTTTCCCCTTCCCAGCTCCCAGTAGGAGACTGTGCCAGCACTTCCATGCTCTGCATTTTGCTGTAAAATAGCACTCAGTCTCGAGGCTGAGCAGGCATATGATCCATTTGCCTCACAGAGGCCTAAAAACCTCTAATATGATGGAGAAATGCCTGAAGATGTGGATGTGAGATTTTGTACTGGGGACAATAGCACTGCCAGTCAGTGCTGGGGTTGATAATGAAATGGATGAAGACATCTCCTCCTGGTTGACCAAGGGTGTGATTTTTTTTCTATGACGTCTCCACTTTAGGTTTTAATCAGAGACTACATTCTAAGCTACTCACTCCAGCTTTAGACTTTAGAGCCTAGACCTTACAGTCTCTAAGGTTGGCTCAGAGCCACAACTGCATCAGTTGTCTAAGCAGTGCAATGTAAAAAAGAAATCCCCATTATTGGGTTAAAAATACTGGGGAAATCCCCTCCCTCTCTTTCTTTCCTCCAGCTCTCATGGTGGCAGTAAAAAGAACTCACTCAGTTTCCCATCCTTGCTACAATATTTTTCATGAAATCGAAAGCCATTCTGCCTTGCTGGCAAACTACTGTTATTTGACTGTGATAAGCTGATTGCAGAATAGTTCATCCCACATCCTGTATAAGGGGAAAACATCACAGCAGTGCTGCCTATTCCTTCCACTGCACAAGGGAAACCATTGCCTAATTAGCAGTAATGATGTGGTGAATGAGCCCAGAAAACTAACCCACGAATCAACACCTTTACTGAAAAGAAAACCTCAATCCACTTGCAAAGAATGAGGATAGCACAGACTTTTTCTTCTTCCTCTACATGCCCTGATCTGGGTTAAGAAAAAGCCACAGAAGTGGTAAGGCGAAGGAGGATCCCTGCTTTCACCATTTGTACCATCTGTCCATTTTCTTGCTGTATTTCTGGACTTTTCAGCAGTGGGAAAATACCAGCCATGTGCTAAGAGTTCTTCTTATCTCTTAAAAACTCTTCTAAGAAAATGTATACCAAAAAAGCTCAAGGATGATGAACTTGCTAGTGCTTCTGTCACAGCTGTGAGTGTCAGCTAGAACAAATTCTTTCCTATCTCTGTCCAAGCATTGTGATTCCTATACTCTTAGCTGGCCTTGCAATATGTATCCTGAGTGTCATTATGAGGGCCGGCTGCAGGATAACCCACTGGCTTGGTTTTCACCTCAAAAGAGCTGCTCAGGGGAGTTAAGCCTACTTGTAGTTGGGAGGTCTTTGGGAAAAATTCCTCTCCTCTCATCAGTTCCTTCACCATCTATCTCAAGACACAGACTGCTCCATTGTGTCTGGGAGAACACAGGAGAAGAACCCACAGCTTCCCAGATAAGGAAGCACAAGGCTTTCCCAGCTGTTTCCTGTACTTCAAAGATCTTCCGAAATGGACTTTGAAAAAAGGCACTGACTCCCTTGCCTCTGATGGGCAGTTTACTATCTTACATGGGCCAAGGATCCAAGCTGCACTGTCCCCATGTAGACTTTCTTAAGCTTTTCTATTTTCCTTCATAGAATCAATAAGGTTGCAAAAGACCTTCAAGATTATCTAGTCCACAGTTTGACTGAATACTACCATGGCCACTAAGCTATATTGGAAAGTGTCACATCTACTTGTTTTCTGAACACTTCCAAAGATGGTGACTCCACCACTTCCCTAGGGAGCCTATTCCAATGTTTAACCAATCTTTTGTGAAGAAATTTTTCCTGAATCCAGCTTGAACTTTCCCTGATGCAATTTGAAGTAATTTCCTCTGGATCTATCACTTGTTATCTGGAAGAAGAGACTGACCTCCACCTTGCTACAACTTCCTCTCAGAAAGTTGTAGAAAACAATAAGGTTACCCTTGAGCCTTTTCTCCAGGCTAAACGACCTCAGCTGCCTCAGCTGCTCCTCCAAGGACTTGTGCTCCAGACCCTTCACCATCTCTTTTGCCCTTCTCTGGACTCACTTCAGCACCTCAGTGTCCTTCTTGTATTGAGCATCCCAAAACTGAATATAGGATTTGAGGTGTGGCCTCACCAGTGCTGAGTACAGGGGGATGATCGCTTTCTTGGCCCTACTGGATGCACCATTGCTGATCCAGGCCAGGATGTCATTGGCCTTCTTGGCCACCTGGGCACACCTGGCTCATGTTTAGCCACTGCCACAGCACCCCCAGGTCCTTTCCCACTGGGCAGCTTTTCAGCCACTCTCTCCCCAGTCTGCAGCACTGCATGGTGCTCTTGCAACCCTGTTGCCAGCAGGACCTGGCACTTTGTTGAACCTCATACCATTGACCTTGGCTCATCAATCCAACCTGTCCAGACCCCTCAGCAGAGCCTTCCCACCCTGCAGCAGATCAACACTTCTGCCCAGCTTGGTGTCATCTGCAAATTGACTAAAGGGGAGCCCTTGATCCCCTAATCTAGATTATCAACACATATTCAACAGATCAGGCCCCTGTACTGAGCCTTGTGGAACACCACTGGTGACTGGCAGCCAGCTGGATTTAACTCCAATCACCACAACTCCTTGGGCTTGGCGATCCAGCTAGTGTTTTACCCAGCAAAGAGTACACACATCCATACCATTGGCTGCCAGTTTCTCTAGGACAATGCTGTGGTAGATAGTGTAAATGGTTTTACTAAAGGTTTTACTAAAGATAGACAGCATCCACAGCCATTCCCTCATCCATTAAGTGGTCACCTTGTCATAGAAGGAGATCAGGCTGCTCAAGCAGGACCAGCTTTTCCTAAACCCATGCTGGCTGGGCCTGATTCCTTTCTTGTTCTGCACCTGCCATGTTCTGGCACTCAAGGTTACCTGTGCCATGACCGTCTGTGGCACTGAGGTCAGGCTGACAGGGCTGTAGTTCCACAGATCCTCCTTCCAGCCCCCTTTGTAGATAGGTGTCACACTGGCTAACTTCCAATCACCTGGGACCTCTCTGGCTAGCCAGGACTGCTGAAACATGATGGAAAGCAGCTTGGTGAGCTCTTCTGCCAGATTTCTCAGTGCCCTTGGGTGGATCACATTCAGCCTCACAGACTTGGGAGTGTCAAAGTGGCACAGCTGGTCATTAACTACTTCCTCCTGGATTATAGGGGGTTTATTCTGCTTCCTATCTTTGTCTTCTAGCTGAGGGGGGTGGGTACCATGGGGACATCTGGTCTTTCTGTTAGAGACTGAAGAACAGAAGGCATTAAGTAGCTCAGCCTCATCCTTGATGTCACTATTCCCCTACCAAGTCAAATAAAGAACGGAGCTTCTCCTTGACCCTCTTTTTGTTATTAATGTATTTGTTATTTTGATGACAATAGCTAGATTGAGTTCTAGCTGGACTTTCTTCTTTCTAATTTTCTGTCTGCATGACCAAACTATATCTCTGTACTCTTACTGAGTACATCTTGCTGTTAAGATGAGTACAAAAAAACAGGTTTGCTTCTTTGTAAATAAGCAAAACATTAAGTAATCTACGGTGGTTTTCTGTCCTCTGGGGTGCGGATAAATGATTAACAACTTTTCTAAATAGGGAACTAGGTAAAGTTTTGCTCAGACTAATATACCTTTAACTCCCCTTCCTACTCCCTGCCCTAAGGGACTCAGACACCTAAAAAAGAGAGCAGGGTTAGAGGTGATCCTGTTGTGAGCTCCTGAGGACTGTCCTGCTGGCTCAGTATTTCTCCCCCCCTCCCCCCCTCGCCTTTTTGTGAAAATGTTGACAGCTTTGGAACCGGCAAGCTGTTAGCACTGCTTTCACAGCCAGTCTGGGTGTGAATGTGTGACACACTGCGGCAGGAAGCGCTCACGTCAGATCTGGCGATAACCGGACCTTTCTTCCAGGAAGACAAGATCATGTGGCCTTATATGTAAGTGACACAGGTTGTGAAGGCCAGAGTCATAACACTCTCAGTGATTCGGGGACCTTTTGCTGCTGGGTTCCTAACAGCCCTTTGGAAATGTCACAGGGGGAGCAGTCAGTCCCCTCTTAAGCCCATGAGAACACGCTGTGTGGTTCGCAAACCCACAGAAACACACTACGACCGTGTTCATCACTACCAGAGGCAAACCAAAGTTGAACAACAGCTGAACTGTGTGGAAAATAGTGGTGTGGAAAATAGCAAGCTAACAGCCACAAGCACAAGTCCTCTCTTTATCTTAAACCTAGAGACAGCAAAGATAGCTGTCACATCTCTCATCTCCTTTCCAAGATACCTTGTTCATAAATAGATATCACTCTCAGCCTCCTCCCACAACGCCTCCTTTTTTTTTACCGTGGAGAAACAGAAAGCAAGGGGTACTTGCTGTAAAAAAAAAATCCTCTGAAGTCAGATCTGATCAAGCGTTTGGGTCCTTGGTTTATTCAAAAGCTTGTGGTGATAGATGTGGTATACTTGCTTAGATAGATCAGATTGAGATTCTACAATTTTTGTTCTGCTGAAAACACCAGAGAATGAAGATTCTTCTTTCCAGGAAAATCTAATTCAAGAAAGTAACTTTGGCACTGAGAAATACCCTCAAATGGGTTCTGACCCACTGTGGCAAGCCCCTCATAGTGTAAACTCAAAAAAGCTGAGAATATGAATATGAATACATACGTGCCTAAAGATGCAGCTTATCCCTCATTATCTGTGGAAATTCTGGTTCAAAGTAACTTTTTTAAGTGAAATCAGGCTTCAAATCTCTTGAGCAGTTCTGAGAACATTCCCAGTCAAACACTACAGCTTTCTATCTACATTTAATGTTTATCTGCTAGAATCCACCATGGAGGTAACTATAGCAATGGCTTTTGGTCTTCATGCAGTCCCAGACTGAACTTGGTCCAGTGGTAGAACTGAAAAATATCTATCCCTGCCCAGGTACCAAAATAAGCCCAAGTGACCCCCAGTCCAAATGAGCTCAACCCCAGGTCGATGTTACTGGCTGGAGCTCAGCCCTGGGTCAGGACTCACCCATTTATTGACAGAGTAACTTTGTTTACTCTGCTCTAGCTGCAGTGTCTCTGCTTTCTGTGAAAAACACAGGGGCACATACAGACCTGCAGGACTGTAAGCAGAAGGTTGTGTAGGAAAAGTAGCTGAGGAAGATCTGGGGTTTGGAGAAAAGCAGATGCTGTAGGGACGTGTGAGTGGTGGTGCAGCTGAGTGTGGGGAGCCTAGTCTCAGGAGCCTGGGCAGCAAGAAGGGCAAGAGGACAAGAAGGAGTCTCTGAGGCTGGCACTGAGAGGCACTGTGCTTTGCTTTCATCTTCTGGAACACTGTGGTAACCAGGCCCGCTCTCTACTGCCATCTTCTCTTCTTCCAGCCATCTAACCCTGCCAGCCAGCATCTGCCCCATCCCTGTGCTGGGGAGCACACACCCATGGAACCAAAGAGGGTGGCTAAGAAATACAGCAGTTGCTCAGCAACTCCCTGTCCCCAAGGAGGACAACATAAGTGATCTGCACCAGTCTCCTGGATTGCTCTTCTCTGCACAGCTGGAGGTGCTCCTACCTTGACGTTTTCTGGACTTCCCCTACTCAGCCTGTAGATCATCTCCGGCTGTAAGCCTTCAAACCCTCCTTTTCAGAAAAGAAAAAAGCCATTGTGCAGAGTGCACTGACCACTGCATGAAGCTGGTGCAGGACAAAGGCCAAGCTGAAGGGACATGGCACCAGGTTATTGATCACTGAGGAGACCTTGAGCTGGGTAAACAGATATCCTGGGTCCTCCCTCACTCCCTGCAGGTGTGAGCTGGGGTGTGGGCCAGGTCTCACGGGCAGCAGCAGGATTTACAGGTAGGTCTGCAGCTCTGGGGGAAACCCCAGTGTCTGCCATCAAATATACTAAAAAAGAGTCTCTTCTGCTGCTTTCTGCCCTCCCTCCCCTGCCCTTCCATCTGCGGTTGTGTGCTTATGCCTGCAGTTTCTGAAGGGATGCTGTGGTAGCGGAGAAGTGCCCTTGCTCTCCTGGACTCCCCAGTTTGGCTCCCTGGGGAGGAGATCCTTCCCAGGGGTTGCACAGAAAGGTGCCCCACAAGGAATAAGGGAGGGCAGTCTGTGCTGGGCCAGTTTGTACCTCCTGCCTCTCTGGAAGGGTGTGTTGGAACAAGTGGATGTGTGACTGCTTGTCCAGGTGTGGATGTTCACCAGGCTGAGTTTAGTGTTCTGGAGTGAGTTACCTGGTGCTTACATTCTGGAAATGTGTTTCCATGTTGCAAGGCAGCCTGGAGGGCTTGGGGCTCCGTAACTGGGGGAGGAGGCTGAAAAGCCCACTCACCCTTATCAAGTGATGCTCAGTGGCATCCACATGGGCTAAAAAATGCATGAGGCCAGCCACCTCTTCCCTCAGCTGTAGCAAGTCCCTCTCATGCACTCCTCTCCCCATGTTCACATGCACCACTGGGAACAAAGACGACACACAGACACAGAGGCAGGACACAAGCATTCCACAAGACCTCTGTGTTCTCCCATGCTGATGCATTCACATCCATTTCCTCTCCAACTGCAGAAACACAGAAAACCTTTGAGGGCAGGCATGCACTACATGGTGGCAGAGGAAGGGAGGAGGAAAGTGGGTGACAAAACCAGTATTAATGTGGCTCTCTTGCGTGATGGTATTTCTTACCCTCAGAGCGTGGGGCTGACAGAAGGGAAGCAGTCAGGAAGAAGCAAAAGCAGCGGCTTGGGGGAGATGAGAGGCAAAGGAAGACAGAAGGTGTCCCCTGGCACAAGCAGGTGGTGATGAAGGGCTGAACATTATTCAGGTGCTCTCTGCTCATTAGCTCAGCTGTTGAGCCAGTGCCAGCATTGGCTTTGCCTGGGAACACACGGCCTGGTGGGAATGGCAAAGTTTGTTTACTTTTAGGGATCAAGATAAAAATGGCACAGCAGGCAAAGTGTAACTTCAGGTTCCCAGGCAGTGGCTGCTTTGTGCAACTTCTGCTCACATTTGAGATCACTGCATTGATTTCTAGATCAATAAAACACCACTTTTAAGACAATTCCCAGCCTGGGAGGACCACACTTTGGTATTCAGAGAAATTAATTATTGTACTAATTCACAGTTTTGACAGAAGCAAAACCCAGACAATGTCTTTGACAACCAAGAGATTTACCTGGAGATGTAGACAAGACAGTGTCCTGAAGCCTGTCTCTCATTGATTTAGCAGTTTTACCCACATTTGCTTTGAGCAAAGTCTTTGATGATTTACACAGAGATCTCTTGGGGCCGTAGATCTTGGGAGAGAAGGACAGATTTGGCGTAACACCTTCAGAGAGGGAAACAGAAAAACCAGCCTGACCCTGGGATGCTGTGTCACCAGACACACCTGATGGAGGCCGAGGAACAGGAGGAAGACTCCAGCTCCCTCTCAAATGACAAATCCGAGACTAACTCACGTCACTGCCTCCGCTATGTGCCCCTTGGGATAGCCTTTCTTGTGCTGGCTGGAGCTGCTGCAGCAACCTGGTATTTCCTAGGTAAAAATCCACATGTTTTTCCCCCCGCCCCAACGGGAGGTGGAGGCGGGGGTAGTCAAAGCAATGCGCAGCCCAAAGCACATTAGTGGCTCTGGGTGGTCTTTAGACAGTCACACACAGGGGTAACCCTCTCTTTCCTACGTATCACTAAGGTAACCCAGTGGTGTATTCTCTTGGCAGATTACAGACCATGGCACCTGGAGCCATCCATCCTGCAGTTTTACTGTGGCAGCCTCCAGGTCCTGAACCGCCGGTACTCCCCGGACCTTGGGCAGGTGGAGTCCAGAGCCTTCTGGGTAGAGTCAGCTAAGCTCCAGAACATGGTGAGGGCAGTTTCACCAACAGAGCTGGCCCTGAGGCTGCTCAGTGAGTAGAATAAGGAAAGGGTCAGGCACCCCCTTCCAAGGGCAGGCTTGGTGGGCCTGTACAGCAAGAGGAATGGAAGACTGGATCAGCCACTGTAACATTGCACTGTAGTTATCAGACAATGTTCTCATTGCAGCTGAAGGAATTGATTTGTGCCACAGAGCTGGGTCGGTACTACAATTCGAGCACAGTGTATGCCTTTGGGTGAGTAGCACATATTTGCTTGTTTCTGTGTGAAAGCTTCCTGTAAACTGTACTCTGGTCTCACTGAAATCTGCCCATGACAAAATGCTTCAGTCCTTGCCATGACCTCCAGTCTAGGCTGGACAGCCCAAGTTCAGAATCATTCCAGTATAACAGAGCTGGGGATATTTTGATGTTCCTGTTCATCCTAGGTCAAGATGAAAATCCAAAACTGAGAATTTTTTCAGAGAGGCAAAAGTTCAAAATAGTAAAACAAAAAAAAAAAAAAATCATTGGGAAGAGATAAAAACAAATTTGTCTTGGCATTGTCAGTAGAAACTAAGCAGCTGGAAATTAATTTTTCTAATTCAAGAAAGCTATTTTATAGCCTGACTCTAGGCACCAGAAGGGAGAGGCCAGAATGCACCATGGAAAAGTTACTTCTGCCAAGAAGCCTGAACCACCTGGGAACAGGATAACAGTGGAATGGGACAGATGTGGGACTACAGCTTTGCAGATCATAACAGTAGAACAGGATAGCAGAAATAATTTCCAGACTGATGGTCATTTGCTTCTGATCTTTTTCCTATGGAAAAACACAGTAAATTTGTCCTTCACCTAAGGAACATTCCAACTACAATGTAATTCCATTTTCAATTGGAGAAAGAAAAGTTTCTCTAGTCCTTTACTGAACAAAGATGGGTTTCAACATCTCCTCGCCCTCCCTCAGCCAGTTTTCTCTGCCAGTTGGTTGAGCAGAACTTTCCCAGGCACAGTCTCCTGCAGCTCTATCCTGCCCAGCATTAATGGGTTGTGGTAAGGTACCTGCTCATAAATCATCCACTTGTCACCACTGCGAGATGAGACAGTGAAGCCTTGAGCTTCTCTTTTCAACCCCTGGTCAGTAGTACCCAAAGGTCGTTTCTACCTGAAATGAGACTACTCATTAGACTAGTTTTGATTAATTATCACATTAATTTGAGCTCATATGGTCATCACTAAAGCCAGATGGCATGGAAAGGCTTCTTCCCACAAAGCACTAAGCACTGACTCACACCATGGATATTGCAGCTTTCCTGCCCCACTCAGAGAGGTTCCTCTGGATCACAGCAACAGGGCTGGAAAATCTGCACAGACATGTCTGGTTTGTGGAAAAATAGTGGGGAGAGTAATTCTCCAGGGTTTGTCCCTCCGGTAATTGTGGAGATTAAGAGTAAGAATATTTTACATTATATTTCTCTGTTAGGGAGGGAGCTCTGACCTTCTTCTTCTGGTTCACCCTCCAAATCCCTGAGAGTCAGCAGAAGGAGGCAACTGCTGAGAGGGTAAACACAGTGCTCCACCAAGAGCTCTCCACCAGCTTCAACAGCTCGGGCAGCCTGTCCTATCAGACGGAGTACAGGGTCAACCCAGACTCTCTGGTTCTCCTGGGTAAGTACCAGCTGCTCAGCTGTGGCCTGAGCAGTCAGAAATGCTCCACGATGTAGAAGGTTAGGAGAAAAGGCCAGGAGTCTATTGAAGGAGACAGAGGAAACCTGAAGAAGATGAGGGAAATGGTAAGGATCAGGAGATACAATTACGTGCATTTTTTCCTGATAGAGAAGAACTGAAGTTTGATTAAAAAAAAAAAACAACCTTCCTTTGAAGGATTAAAATTATTGGAGATACACCTGACTACAATCAGATTAAGTGATTCTTTTTTCACCCATCAGCTTTGCCTTCTGTGGAGCAAGATCTTAGGTCATGACTGAGCAGCTCAGCTTGAAAATACCAAGCACTTAGGTTTCCTACTTTCCTTTGGGAGATTATTCCAGACTATTTGAGAGAGAGAACAAAAGTAACATATCTGAGTCACCACTAAATCTTCCTCTGAAACAAAGCATCTTTGTCACTTCAGATGCTGACATATGATGTTAAGGATTATTTATTGTTGCTCACAGTGAAGGTCACAGCCTGTTTAAAAAGCCACCTGTGCAAAACTAAAACTAAAGTAGGTGTTAGGTAAGGGGCTAGGGACGTATATATAGTCAGTGAAAGTCAATACAAGTCCAATGGAATTTATATTTATCTTTGTAATGACGCTTTACTTGTCAGCCTAGTCTGATCCCTCTTACAGAGCCCCAGATCTCACAGGTTTTAAAATACTCTGTGTTTCTTCTCTCCTCTTGGGATTCCTATTTCCAAGTTTCTTCTTCCCATGAGACATTACATCTCCAAGTTGTTTGTTTTGTTTTTTTTCCTAGGCATGCTATCTTGCATTATTCTAAGATAAAGCTGCTTTTATTATATCCTACCCATACTTTCTCTAACTTTTACCCCCATATCCCAATTGTTTTGTGGGTCAGTTTTTGGTGCCTGTAAAGAAAATTTGATTTCCTCAAAATTATTTTCACTCCCTCGTCCAGACCATCATTTGAAGGTCTTAGTCAGAAGCTGCATTAGCTTCTCATCAAGACATCTCCTCCCATGGTTACCATTAGTTCCTTACTTTTACTTCTGATTTGTTTCCAGCATACCAGACCCTATGCTCAGCCAATTTAAATGAACTTTCTTAACAAAGATATCACAAGGAAATATGCTACATCCTTCCAAGTCAGCCCATCTAGCAATTCTCCCTTTTATTTGTTCACTTCATAGTGCAATTCATAAACAAATAAAAATGATGCTGCCATAATTTTAGCTGTTCCCTCTTATTTGCTTTGCATCTGTTTCACTGTTTTATTCATTTCAGCAGACAGCACTTCTTTCTATTTTGGACTTAACACACCAGTTGTAGTTTATCCAGCTCCTTCTGCTCTCCCTAGTCCTTTCCCTCTCCAGTCAGAAGTACAGCCTGAGATACTGAGACAAAAGCCTGTGAGAAGTACAGATACTGAGACAAAAGCCTGAAATTTCTTGTACTGCTGAGCCAGGATGACATCCAGCCAGTGACTTAACCTCTGGTTTCATTTGCCCTGCACAGTCAGAGTGAAAAACAGCCAGCTAATAGCAGGTCATTCGCACTTCATTGCTTTCTGACAGACCTTTACCGGCCTGCCTGCTCAGCTCTGCATTCACTCTGCCTTGAGACAGAGCTGCAAACGATCAACTAGTACAGGAACCTCTCCAACATCTCCGGTACTTTATTTTTACTAACAGCCACACTCACCCCAGTACACTAGCTTCCCCCTTCCCCAAAAATCTTTCAGGATTTCCTGTTCCTGTAGGAACTCGGTTTTATTACCTTTGGATGAAAGAGTAGTTACTACCAGCTCTGCACAAACTATTCCCTGCAGCACTTGAGCTTGCCTAGGAACCTGCCTTATGCCTGCAGGATCCTATTTTCCACAACTGCTTTTGCTATGACAAAACCACTCATGTCTCCCCACAGATTTTCTTAGAAGCTAGAGAAGGCCACAGCCTTGACACAGGCAAACCCTCAACAACAACCCTCACACCCAGCTGACCTCACAGTGCCTTTTATTTTGGCAATTATTCCCAGTAGCACCTGATCTCTGGCTGATTCCAGTTCAGCTGGGAGGCTGGAGAAAAGCCCAGCTCTCCACCCTGTGACTGTTTTGCACAGATTTGTAGCCCCTGCTGGTCACTTTCTCTACAACTCCCTTCTCCAAAGGTGGACTCTATAAGGATGTAGAGTAGCTCAGGGGTCATCAAAAGTGAGCTCCTTCTCCACCCTCAGTGACTCCTGTATTTCTGGTTGGGCATTCCTTACACTGGGACAGCAGATGGCGAAGACTCTGGGAACTGGGGTTGTGCCCTATGATGTGGCTGGCAGAAGAGGGGATGACTGCCTGAAGCAATGCCAAGCCCTCCTGGGAAGGAGAAGAGGTCCTGGAACAGCACACCAAAATAGGCAAGGAAAAAAGGCAGAGAAGTCCCTGGTGGGCTGGAAAGCAAGAATTAGGGCTATTGGATTTGGGTCGGAGCAGAGAAATTTCCCAGAGAGACGGGTTGGGGAAGGCATGACTGAAACAGATTCCTGAGTGCAGACAGAGAGGCATCTGGAGGATGCCCCATGCTGAAGTTGTAAGTGAGCCAGTTACATAAGGAAGGAAGGGAGTCCTCATCTACAATGCTAGGTTATCAGATTATCTTTTTTTAACCAGTTTATATTTTTGTTTATCTTCCTTTATATATTTTCTTTCCAACAGAGTCCAGTGTGAAAGACATAATAGTACTGAAATCCACTCTGGGTAGGCTACCTTCTCCTTTTCTTTTGAGTTCATGTCTTTATGGGGGGGATTGTCACAGTGGACAGAAAGCTTGTTGGCCTCCTGATGTTGTAAATCCTGGGAAGAGGAGAGTAGGAGCAAGCTGCTGCTTGGCCAGATCCAAACTACATGACCGCTACATGCTGGATAGCTCTGGGCAGAGATGCCGGGGCAATGCAGCCACCTCAGACTTGTCCTGGTCCTAAAGAGAACTGAGAAATAGCTGGGTGTACTGGTACCACAGTGCTGACTCCAGGCCCCATGAAATGCTGCTGAGTGGGGTGGGGGTTTCCTGCATGGCTCTGCACTGGATGTGCCTCATTTAGGAACCTGTTGTCTTGGCCATGTTTGAAGATGCTTTTAGTAATTTCAGGCAGTGTTGTAAGTTCTCTATCTGACAGCTTGCATTAGATACGCTATTAGAAGCTCACCTTTAAACTGATATTTACTCAAAAATCCTGGTGTGAAAGTCTTCTGAAACCTGGAATTCAGATGGGAGAGATCTAAAGCCAGAAGATGGGGCTGAGAGGAGAAAGGTGAAAAAGTAAATAAAGCCAGTGGAAGATAACTGTTCTGTCCTGATATTTAAAGCCTGAGGTAGTAATAGGTTAACCAAGGAAGAGGGGACAGTTCTTAGAGAAACTGGAGCAATGGTACAAAAGGATCAGTGCCACTACAGCATACATAAAAGTAAACCGAGATCACTGGGATGAGTCAGCCCTACCCTAAAAAAAGGGCTTACACTGGTGTACCAAGTGACAATCCTATATCTTAATTTCTCTTACAACTATGTCTATTTCAGGTTGCTACAGGTACAACTATGTCCAGGAGGATGACATCCTAAGGCTGGAGGGCCCTGATTACCTGGCCTCCAGTTGTCTTTGGCACCTCCATGGCCTCAAGGGCTACATGATCAAGCTACGCCTGGAGTGGACTCTGCCTGATTGTAGGGACCGCCTGGCAATGTACGATGCAGCTGGGCCCCTGGAGAAACACCTCATCACCTCGTAGGTAGCTCCTGAGCAGGGAGGACATGGTGGGGCAGGATGGCAGGATGGCATGACACACCACAGCAGAGGAAGGTGTCAGACAACATCAGAGGAGGTTCTCCTTGATGTACCACCTGCCTGTTGCTGATCATCCGAAGTCAGTGAGGTGGGATATGTCTCACACCACCATGCTGCAGCAGCTCTTGCTGTTGGCCCTTTGTTTGGTTCAGTTAGTGCCTTACAGCTGCTGTGTGTGGATCCGTTGTCTCTCTTTCTCATTCTTCTCTTTCATTAGTTTATTGCTTGCTTCACTCCCATCCTTTATCTCTTTCCCCTGAGGATCTACGGCTGCAGCCGGCAGGAGCCCATCGTGGAAGTCCTTTCATCTGGCCCTGTCATGTCCATTGTGTGGAAGAAAGCCATGTACAGCTACTATGACCCCTTCATCCTCTCAGCACAGGCGGTGCCCCTCGAAGGTGAGGAAGGCTGGAGTGGAGTGGCTATACTTACAGGGAGAAAACAGGTTTTCTCCTACAGCATCACAGCTCCTAGAGGCCTGCATCCCTGTTAGGGGCAGAATTCATTCTGGATTGCAGGGGTGGTCAGGGAAAGGCAGGTTACATCGCCTCCTCAGGCTGAGGCTGAGCTGACAAAGAGCAGGGGTTTGAATGTCTGTATTTACAGCTTGTGAAGTGAACATAACTCTGCGGGAGAGCCTGGAGCTGCAGGGAAAGATCGGCACCCCACACCACCCCAGCTACTACTCGCCCAACACGCAGTGCACCTGGCACATGATGGTAAGAGGCAGCTCCCACAAGAGCATCCAGCCTGTCCCTGAAACCTGGGCAGCACGCTGCATATTGCATGGGGTACAGCCAGGGCTCTCAGTCAGATCATCATGAGAAGCAAGAAGAGGGTGACAGCCTGCCAGCCTCCACATGTGGTGTACTTCTGAAAGGGAAGAAGTCTAATATTGCATATCAGCACAGAGAGGCCATAGCTGAGGAGGAATCTGAAATCTGATCTCCAGAGGAGTTCTTCAGACACAACCAGATTGATAGGAACTGAGAAGAATTGCCAGGCTCTGACACCAGCAGCAGAGCCACCCTGGCTGGGGCATGGCTCCAGTTCAGAGGGTGCTTCTTTCTGACCTGCAGTGTGGCTGGACATGTCTGGCCTTCACATTTGCTCTGCTTGTTTCTGATTTATGGAGTGTATTGTAACACTCCTAGGAACCATCTGCCCTCTGCTCTGCACCCCCTTGTCTTCAGGTCCCATCCCTCGACTATGGGGTCACCCTCTGGTTCGATGCCTACGCACTCAGCAGACAGAAGCACGACCTGCCCTGTACACAAGGCCAGTGGATAATCCAGAACAGAAGGTGTGTGGTGGGGTCCTGGTTTCTTTCTGTCAGTTCCCACTTGGGATAAAACAGGGATTAAACCCCTGCAGGTTCCCTCCTCACTTCAGCCACCCTATGTGAGGAAGAAGAGCCATACACTGAGCTACACTCAGTGACCACACTTTGTGCTGATGCCTCCTGCTTTTCTGCTCATCTTGTTCACTCTCTCCCCAATGAACACATTTCTCACAGATTTGTTTTGAGCTACCAACCTGCTTTCTCTGTCTTGCTGTTTGCATCAGGCTTCTTCGTTTTCTCCTGTGTGTGTAACCTTGGTGTCCTCCCACGTCTCCTGTGTTTGCAAATCTGCCGTCAACCACCTCTGCAATATTATCTATGTGAGCCATTGCCTTGCATCCACCTCTGTACAGATCTTCCCCTTAGCTCCATATCCTCCTGCTTTGACTGCAACCACTTCCCCTGCAGGACTTCCCACAACTAGCATTTGTATGTAGTTGGGGCTACTGCTCACCACTGCCCAGGTGCAAAGAATAGAGACCTGTTTTTCTCCCATCTCTTCAAAGCAGGGTCTGAGGTAGATGGACCTACAGCTTTTGGTTTTCCTCCCGCTTATTGCAAAATTGCCTGTTTCCCTCCAAAACCTCCCCTGACCCACCTCATTAGTGCCTTCTCCCTGGTTCTTGTAGAGGTAACTTGTCTTCCTATGAAGGATCTGATCCAAAAGTTGTGTCACCCTGGCTTAGGATTTCTAATTTTTCTCTCACTGCTTTCTTCTCTTAAACTGTCAGTACCTCATTTTTTACACATGGCTCCTTTGGGAAGATGACAAGGGACAATCTTCTTACACTATGAGAACTGAACTGCTTTGCATGGCCTGATCTCAGTGCTTGCCAGAAAGCAGGAAATGTCCAAAGATAGGAGGGTCCCTCCGGACTCTGTGTCTCATGCGTACTGAAGGTATTTTGTATTCCTGGTTCACCCACAGCACCTGGTCTGTGTGACCGCAGCCCCACAGAACCCCCTTGCCCTGCTTTGTCTCCTGCCTCCCTGTCCACTCCACATTGCATGTGTTTCCCCTCAGGTTGTGTGGCCTGCGGACCCTGCAAGCCTATGCTGAGAGGATCCCAGTCACATCTTCTGCTGACATCACCATCACCTTCACCTCGCAGATCTCCTTAACCGGCCCTGGCGTACAGGCAACTTACAGCCTGTACAAGCAATCTGACCGTAAGCTTAGGTTCTTCCCTGGTCCTTAGTGAGGGGACCAGCAGCCCCTCTGCACTTGGCTTGTGCCAGGAGAAACACGAGGCACAGCCTGAGAGCCCTAGGTGCCATTCACCCTTCAGGAAGATGCTCACAGATCAGTGATGCTCCAGTGATTCCCCCAAAAGAAGAGGCAATAATGTGCAAGGCTGCTTCTCACATGTGGCCCTGCCTTTTGTGGCCAGAGTATGCATGCAACTAAACCTAAGGTCACAAAATTGCCTAAAAGCTCACCCTCATGTCAACATCACAGACTGGCCTTGGAAATTCAATGAGAAAGCCCCTCTGCTTGAAGCAACATTTGTTTTGATTACAAGATCTCTTAGAGAGAGCTGTTTCCTGCTCACCTTGGAATCTGTGCAAACAAGAGATAAATAAAACTGCACACAAATACACACATATGCAAATGCCACCCACAGTCTGTCTTTCCAAGGTTTCACCATCTCCCTCCTAAAGGGTGCCAGTAATGCACACCAGTCCCTGAATGTGTGCACCTGTCAACGTGTCTAACAACAACCCCTTCAAGGTCCCACATCAGTTTTGATAACAACTCCAGAGAGTCTGTTTCAGCTTTCCAGGCATTCAGGAGACATGAAACAGCAGTGATCCCATCGTATGGTGTGCCAGACAGGTGGTTGTTCTGGATATTGCCCAGTAGGACAATACAAAACAGGGAAAACCCCCTTTCCCCTGGTGCATAGCCTGGCTCCATATGCCCCTGTTTAAGAGCAAATGACATAGCAGATTTGGGGGAGTACGATGAGTGCTGCCAGCACACTGCAGCAGCACTCGTGTCGTGTGGTCAGGAGGGTGTGCAGTTCCACCATTTCAAGACACGGTGCTCTGCTGCCAGGAAGTTTCCAGTCATTGCAGATTAACTACTCTCTTTTGGTTTCACAGCCTGTCCTGGGGAGTTTCTGTGTTTGGTGAACGGTTTGTGTGTCCCAGCCTGTGACGGGATCAAAGATTGCCCCAATGGGCTGGATGAGAGAAACTGTGGTGAGTGATTTCTTCTCCCCGCTGGTCCCTGGCCTCAGCAAAATACAGCCCCCTGCTCCTCCAAAGGTAGGGAGAGATGGGGAGTGTTTGGTTGGCCAAGGCAAAGCCTTGTACCTCAGCTTCAGGAGCTTAAACCTCTGCACCCTTTAAAGTCTCATCCCGCTGCTGTATGGCTTTATCCTGCTCTGCAAAGAGCAGTAATGTTTCTGGCTCCTGTTACAGCACAGCCTTCCTGGGAGAGTGCCCTAGTAGCCAAGAGCACCAAGAGTTCCAGGTAGCCTGAAAGAAGCCCCCTACCCAAGCTGTTCCCCACCATGTCCTGCTTTCCTCCCATCCAGGGTCTACAACCAAACTCAGCCCTGGCCTACAGCCCCCTCTGCTGTCACACCACTCAGCATCCCCCTCCCTGCTCACACTTCTCCAAGCCCACCTGCTACGCTTCTCTCTCCTCTTTCCCCCCACTTCATCTGCACAGATCCTCAGTCATATATTTTGCCCCAGTTCAGGAACATCAAAGTCCTTGAGCAGCCTCAATCAGTTCTTCATGCCAAAAGTAGGTAGTGCTGATGCAGGCTCCATCCTTAGCATGTCAGAACTCCTGCAGAGCCCCATTCTCATAGGAACAGCAATTCAGTCTTAGACATGACACCTAATTCATCTATTCTCTCATCTCTGGTGTGATGGGGGCTCATCATATTGCTGCCACCACTAACTTTTCATTAGTTGTTTCCTACAGATGTTTTTTTCACAGATAAAGATCCCTGAACCACTGGAGAGAGTGGCCAATTTTGAAAGATTCAGAGGAAGGTGTAGGAAAAGTCTAAAGTCAAAGGAAGGAGAACTCTTTCTAATGAAGCTTTAATTCAGTGCTAGAAATGTGAGAGCTCACATAAGATTGACAAAGTTCAGTTTTGTATTGTCTGCAGTGTTGCTGACAAGGTGCTCTGTCCCATCATCCAGCTGTCTGACACCAGGGTTTGCATGCTTCACTCCTGTAGACAGTGATACATTTGCATCCTTATGAATATCTAATCCTTTCTTGAATCCCAGTATCTCCTTGGCCCCAGGGATATCATGTCATTCAGTTCCACAGGTTGACACAGACCACGACTGAGAGAAACCCCACACTTCCTCAGTGTTTTCCAACATTGGTTTATATTTGAAAAAGAAAATAGAAACATTATTGTTTCCTTCCTTTCTTATACTCTTGCCACTAGTGCATCTCTGATTATTCACTATATGTTGGTATGGAGCAATCCCTGTCTTTAAAATCAAAGTTCAAGTTGCCTCAGACCTCCATGTGCCTTCAGTCATCTAGAAGCTTTGTGCTAATAATGAAGAAATTATAGTCACTGCAGTAAGAAAATGGTGCACACAAACAGAACAAATTCCTGCTATGGGAGTCTGTGCACAGAAGTCAAACTCTGGTGGGCAGGCAGCTTAGACCCATCTCCATGCTCCAGTCTCCACCAGAACTCATGGATACTGTGGAATCCTTTGTTGCTCAAGACTCAGTTGCAAGGGCAAGTGCTGATCTGTATGAAACAGTGATCCATAAGCTGGGTTTGACAGCAAAGCAGGGGGAACAGTGACCTCACCAGATGCAGTCCTACAAAACCCTAAAAAGGCGAGCAGATCAGGACTGGTAGTGGTAACTGAGGAGTCCATGGACCTCAAGGCAAGCACATAGTGCTGAGGTGGATCTGAGGCCAAGACAAGAAAAGTTAAGTCGGCAACAGCAAAATGTAAGACAGGGTTCAGGCACACCTACAGTGCAGATCAGGCAAAAGCTACACAGCTGCACTATTCCAGAGCTGGTCTTAAGCACAGCTTATGAGGTGGGGGAAGAGGCTGTAGAGACTTATGACCCTGACCTCACACCTGGTCTTGCATGCCTGATTCCCACATTCTTCCCTCCTCTGCAGTGTGCCCTGCAAAGTTCCAGTGCCGTGAGGACAGCACTTGCATCGAGTTCAGCAGGGTCTGCAACCAGCAGCTGGACTGTGTCAACGGGAGTGATGAGGAGCACTGCAGTGGAGGTAGGTAGGGGACAGTGCTGGGATGACAAATGCCCGCCCACCCCTTTATTTAAACCAAGGCTGTCTGTAGAGTACTCCCCACATGTAACATAAGGGCACCATCTGAAAGTTAACTTGCCCAGCCTCCTCACAATGTTTGTGAGCTGTTTATTTGTTCAGGAAATTCGCTGTCATCATTTATGGAATTTCCCCAAGCTCTCTGCTGCCCTTTCTCCTCATTTAGAGGACTTCAGGCTGCATCTGCAACCAGCTGCCCTCTCTCAGTCTTGGCTTCCCTTCCTTTTTGCAGGGGTCCCCTGTGGTCCTTTCACTTACCGCTGTGAAGATGGAACCTGTGTGAAGAAACCCAACCCCCTGTGTGACACCACTGCAGACTGCAAGGACCTGTCTGATGAGAATCACTGTGGTGAGGAAATGATCAGCCACACGTCAGCCAGGCATGTTCAGGATGACACGTAGCTGCAAGTTGCCCTGTTTTCTCCCGCCACCCAGAAGAAGCACTCACCCTCCCTTGTTCCACCTCCTTCTCCCCACCTCAGTCCCACATACTAGTGCCCCTGCTCCATTCTGCAGCAGCAGGGACAGCAGCAACAAGCCAACTCTGTGCTGAGTGTGAGCAGGCACTTGCTCTTTGGAGAGCTGCTCTCTGCCTCCTTTGGGCAGAGGCATCAGGCCAGACATGTCTCACAGACCAGGTTCCACCCACAGGCTGCCAGTTTGACCACTGTGTTAGTTTATATACCATTGTACAAGGCTCCAGCCAGGAAAATCGCCCATGTGTTCATGGCCACTGGCAGTGAGAGAGTTGATGTTTTGATTTCCCTACTTGTCCTTTTCTGGAGCCTCTGTAGGCAGTGAAACGGTTTCCTGACAGCACAGCAGTTAGCACAGTCAGCATGCTGCCTCAAAGGCATCCCCAGGCTGCAGCTGAAGATGGGGAGTGCTGGGAGGGAGTGCTCACTAGACGTGTCCTGGGCAGTACATAAAGCATGTGCTGGCTGGGTAAGACAAGCCATTAGAGGTCAAAGTTTTCAGTCAACTAAGTAGGAAAGGAAGGGCAGGCACAGTACATCATGTTCCCTTCCCTCCTTGAAGTACCTGCTGTGTCTCGTCCTCAGACTGTGGGATGCAAGCCCCCCTCAACAGGATTGTGGGTGGTATGAATTCTGTGGAAGGAGAATGGCCATGGCAGGCCAGCCTGCAAGTTCGGGGCCGCCACATTTGTGGGGGAACACTCATTGCTGACCGCTGGGTGGTCTCAGCTGCGCACTGCTTCCAGGATGAGAGGTAAACGGAGAGGGGAAGTGCTGGATAGAAAGATTTGCATTGCTTGCCATGTCAAGCATGATTGGAGGCTCTTCTGACTGATGACAATGTCATGGGACAGCTGCTCCCCTCCGCTGGCACCTCAGCCATGCTTCTCCATGGCTTGGAACTGAAGAAGGGGGTATGGATACATGCAGTGTTATCTGGGGATGTGTGCAGGGAAAAAAGGGCAATGCTAGGACTCACAGAGCAGCTTTGAGGAGGCAATGATAGCAGAAGAGGCTGCACAGCTTCACTTTTATTTTGGCTCTGTGTTGTGCCCAAGCTGTCACAACAATGTAGATGTCAGCATGTGCTAGGATGGGGATAGTATACGTGCCATGCGTGTCCTTTGGGTCCCATGCTCCTCTGCTGCACCCTATAGGCTGGCCTCCCCCTCCATCTGGACCGTCTACTTGGGCAAATACTTGCAAAATGCCACCGGCCATACAGAGGTGTCCTTCAAAGTTATCCATCTCTTCCTCCACCCTTATTACGAGGAGGACAGCCATGATTATGATGTGGCCCTGCTCCAGCTGGATCATCCTGTGATCATCTCACCCTTAATCCAGCCCATCTGCTTGCCTGCTCCTTCTCACATCTTCGAGCCTGGCCTTCATTGCTGGATCACTGGCTGGGGAGCCCTCAAGGAAGGCGGTAGGTTCAAGGTCTCTTGGTGGCCTACTGCAGCAGTACTGAGGCAGAAACATAGGTTCAGAGGTGTCATAGGCAGAACAGGCTTCTGTTCATCTCAAAACTTTGTGCCTCCTTCACTCCTTCTGACTTTGGGTAATAGGTTGACAGAAGTTATCTGTTGAGTGCCCTGAAACCTCATGTGGAGAGGCAGGCATGGCAGCCTGGTAATCTGTATGGGGACAGCATATGTTTTTTCATCCAAAGACTAGAATAGCCCTTCAGGTCAGCTTAGTGTCTTCACCCACTCACAGACTTGTTCCAGCTGCTTCCTAATTGCAAACACTCAGGAGACTCTACAGAACTGGACTTTCATGGTTTGTACTCTTAGACAGAATACCTTAACATCCATTTCAGTGAGAAACCAACCCAAGACTGACAACCCAGAGGTCTCCCCAAAGCAGAATACTCCTTGTCCCAAGAGCTGAAGTGCCTGCAATATATCCCTGTCAGGAAAGGAATGAAGGGAAATTTTATGCTTTCCACATGGAAAAAGTGCTCTGCTGAAAGTCAGAGACTCTGATGCCAGTGGAGAGCAGAACAGAATTTCCAATAGCAGGTTTCAGCATGCAGTGGGGTAGGCACAGGTTAGGGAATGTTCCACCATAGCTCATCTGTGCTACTTTTGGTGCTCTACTTTCAGGGCACATCAGCAATGTTCTGCAGAAGGTGGATGTGCAGCTCATCCAGCAGAACATCTGCAGTGAGGCTTATCACTACATGATTACTCCCAGGATGCTGTGTGCTGGGTACTACCAGGGCAAGAAGGATGCCTGCCAGGTGACAGAGGAGTTGTGGGATCAGGGCTCACTACCAGAGGTGGGAGGTGTCCCAAACCTCACAAATTCAATCCACAGCCTGAAATGAAGGGGAAAAGACCACATAAGGTCACTTTCCCAACACTTCCTCTGATCTAAGCAGCCAACAACAGCTCTCATGACCACTTCTTCCCAGCATCCTGGCTTTAGACAGGATCCAAATACAGTTAAATTACCCTTTTCTCATTTCAGCCCATTCTCCACTCTACCTCCCACTTTCAAGTCAGGTGACTACATCAGTCTCTCACACCCTCAGCCTCTTTAGCACCTGTCATACACAGTAACCTGTCTATTCCTTTATTACTATCAATCTCAAGGAACTCCTCTCTGCTATCCTTCATGGAATCCAGTTAAATTTCAGCAAGCTTCTTTGCTTGCCACATGCATGCCATACGGACCAGGAGGAATCAGTAGAGCAATCAGCTTTCTGGGACCTGGCTGAGGGGCAGGAATTTGCACAATGAAGGAATAACTGAGTCAGATGTTTGCACTGGAGACTATTTTTGACATCTGCCTAAGGTACAAGGAATGTTGCAGATGTCCCAGGCATGAGTTGAGGGGATACAGGAATCTGTATACAAAGGGGCTCAAAGACAGCGTAATTAGGCAGCAGCAGAAGCTGGTGGATCACTTCATTTTACTTTTCTTTTTTCTAGGGTGATTCCGGAGGTCCACTGGCCTGCCAAGAACCCAGTGGCAGATGGTTTCTGGCTGGTTTGGTCAGCTGGGGAATGGGATGTGCACGTGCAAATCACTATGGAGTATACACCAGGATCACTCAAGTCCTGGGCTGGATGAACCAAACCATGAGCTGAGAAAAGTGCATCTGTCTTCTCACCATCACACCTACACTCACATGGCACTCATTCCTGATCTTGCTCACTTGCCTCTCAGAGAAAGAGAGTGTGGGATGTTGTCAGACCCAGGATGTTCTTCTGGGGTAAAAAAGGCTGCTGCAGGGATTGTAGAGAAAAAGCAGGCCGACCCTCTTCTACATTAGTGCTTCCCAGGGAGCATCCCAAGGGGTTTTTAGGCCATCCATCCAAAACGGGGGAGAAGGAAGGCAGGTGGGGGAGTTGAGGGCAATGACATGATACACAGCAATAGTCCCAAGCTGATGGTTTCTGAGAAGAGGAATAAGGGGAGTTGAACTTTCCATGAACCATGTGATTCAGCCACAGTCTTATGCTGGAACATTTGCTGAAAGAAAATGTGACTGATGTAGTTAGAGATTCCAGTAACTGTGAAATCAATCTGCCTCCCTCTTCCTTCCTGCTGCTTATCCTTCTCCCCCTTCCCCTCCCATCACTCCTCCTCTTCCATCTCCCTAATTGCTTCTTTTCTTAGTTGGCGTGTGCTGTTCAGTGTGCTGTTCAGTTCAGCCAGGCAACTCTTCACGTCTCACTGACTCCCAGGCATGAGTCCAGCATCGCACCCCCAAGCACGTGTCCTGCCTCCCTGCTGCACTTCCCCCAGGAAAAATGCTGGAGCAGACTCCCAACCCCTTCCCTCAGCCCTTAAATGTTAAATACCTTTAACATCAGGGAGTCTCAACCTCTTCCATCTCCTACCTCAGGTAATCCAGGAGGTGAAGGAGAAGGCTTCAGGGCACAGGGCTTAAACTGCAACTGCTGCGGGTGTGGGTTTTTTTAACTAAAGATATACGTGTGTGTGTGTGTGTGTGTGTGTAATTGGCTACTCTCTGGAATTAGAAATAAAATTAATTTGAGGATTTTTTTTGGCTTTAGTTTGCCTGAGTCTGCTAAATATTATCTTGAGGTTTGTATGTTTTTGACCAAACTCCAGTCCTGGCAGTGGCTACTGGCAAAAGTTTCCACACTCCTGGCCCACCCCCCCCACCGCAGATGTCCCTGGGGACAGGGACATTTGCTAGATAGGTGGCCCTCACTTATTGTTATGATTTAGGGGTGAGATACCAATAAGCAAACCTGCTCTGTAGCCCAGCTTCCTGCAGTGGGGATGCAGCACAGACACAGTGGGAAGAACCTCTAGCCCCCAGAAGACAGGCACAGCACAAGCAGCTTCTGCTGGCTCCAGGTAATGAATCCAAACTCCTTTTCTCCAACTCACACCCCCTTACAGCAGGAATGAATTCTTGCCACTTGAAATGAGAGGCAGCAAGGAGGAACAGACTGTGAATTTTATTCAGGAGTCTTCAGACACAGCAGTGAAGCAAACAACCTGCTCCCCAAAACTGGGATTTGCTTGGTGCTGGCTAACACAACATTGGGTACCAGAATGTTCCTGGTACCCAGGCAGTACACCATTCTCCTTCTCACACTGCTGGCACAGAGATGTTTTGCGGAACAGGGAGGGAGGCACCAAGGAATGTGATACCCAGCACAGGGACACCTCCAAGTGATACAGGTGGCCCAGAAAAGGATGGTGGCTCTGCACTTGTCTCCAGGCCACAAGCCCACACCAGTTGCCTGCAACTGTGAAAGGGCAAGGGCTGGTCCTTCCACAGCTGCCACCACCTCGGTCCCCATTTGCATCCAGGCTGCTCAGGAAAGGACCGCAGGCTGCAGTGGCTGATCGCTGATGTCCCCACCAGGGGCCACTGTGACATAAAGGAAAACCAGACTGCCAGTCTTAGGAGGGGGCCGTGGGCTCCCACTCCTACAGCAGCTCAGGGGCTCCGTGGAGCAGCTGCCCTCCTCCAGGGCTGGAAGCTCAGGCCTCCGAGGTGAATTTGTAAAAGAAAAATGGCTGCATGTGAAGGATGTAGGGGGCTGGGGGCGTTACTGTGGGACAAGGGCCTGCCGTACACTGCAGTACAAAAATAAAGATATAAACAAGAAATGAAAAGGCTGGAGTGGAGTGTTCAGATCACATCCTCAGATCTCTGGCTTGTAACAGCTAGAGAAGGAGAGAGAAAGAGAAACACAATCAATGGTAGGGAAAAAAAAGCAACTGAGCATGGAGGGGAGTGAGAAACAGAAAAAGGGAAATGACAGACGAAACACAAACAGAAGAAAAAGAAAAGAAACTAGGCTGGGAAAACAGAACAGAAGGAAGAAAAAGTCCATGTGAATAACACACTGAGTCTCAAGTTAATAACACTCAGGTCCCACAGCCATAGACAAGAAGGCTTTCAAACAGAGGGAGAGAGAAATGTCAGCCAGCTAACAAGTGCCCTCCATCAGGACCAGTGGAGACTGACACTGAACATCTCCAGTTTAACAAGAGCCTCACAGTTTTGCAGTATGGAGAGGAATCCTCCTTCTAACACTTTCCATACCCAGCCCCACACATATTGGCCAGCCAGCATTCCTGAACAGGAGGCAGAGTGGAGAGGCTCATTTTGCACACAGCTGTGAGAACATCTGCAATGGGGACCAGCTGCTTCTGCTCTGCCTTTGCCACCCTTCCCACTGCGCTCTCACCCTGACAGAGCCAGCAGGGGAAAAGCCCAGAGATGTGAGAGTAGGGAAGGAAAAATAACAGGCTGCCTTCTGCAAACTGCCCGGGTTGGCAGGCAAAGGAGCTGCAGACGGCAGTCTGGAGAAGCGATCTGGCATGCGTGTCACGCAGATACATGGCAAAATTCCACCCCTTCCCCGAAACACCCCTGCCTGCTTTGCATTCATTTCCACCCCTCTCCCAGTTGCACTCTCCTTTCTGCTGGCAGAGCCTCTGGTCCACAGCCATAGGATCTGCTTGGCAGGTAAAGGCATGCATATGATGAAAATATGTAAAGCCACCTTAGGGATGAATCAACCTCACACCTCCCTCCCTCCCCTCCCCAAGCTCTACAAACCAGGGCCATACCCACAAGAGGGAAGTGAGTCACTCATGCAGAGCTCAGGCTGGCAGGAGCTGGGAGTGCAGACAGGTAACATACCTGCAGAGAGGAAAAGTGAGGAGCACAGAGAGACAAGGCCCTGGGCAGAGACCACTCTGAGCCCTGGGGGACAAAGAGAGCAGAGGGAAGGATGCTGGAGGCTGGCGAGTGGGGCAATGTGGGAGGTAGATGACAGTGCTGGGATGGACACGGAAGGGAGCAGGAGGGAGGGTCCACAGGAAGAGAGTTTAGCACAATCCCAAATAGATGGACAGTCTGCAAATAAAAATAAAATCGTAGATAAACCAAACAGTTTAAAATACAAAGCAGCAGCCATGGTAACAGCTCTCCCCTATCAGCTTTATCTCCAGAGAGACTCCAACTCCTGGAGAGGACAGCCCCCACACCCCACACCTGTTCTAGTCCTTCCCTGCTGCTAGCTGTGAGCTCTCACCAGAAAGGTGGACGAGTCTACGCCTGGGGGATTATTTTTATCATTTTCCTCAGGGATTTGCTGCACCTTTCTCTTCTGCTTCTGCCTCTGCCTCCTCCTCCACCTCCTGCTCTTCCTCCTCCAGGTCCTCCTCTGTGTTCTGTGGCCCAGCATGTGGGACAAAAGGAAGAAAGAGTGGAGATACTTGCAAGATGAGCCATTGCAGTTCTTTCTGATACACAACGGAACAAAGCAATTGTCATAACACTGGAATAAAAAGGGACCTTCCCACATGGCCAAGACAATTCTAGGTCAGGAAACAGAGAGGCTTGTTTTCCTCTGGATCACATCAGGGTATCTAACCCACTTACAAGTGCTGTGATCCCACCGCCCAACAACTGCCATCAGTTGCTAGTGTTCCTTCCTGCATCCTTGGTGTCTAAAGGATGTCATGCTCTGTTACACGTTTCTGTCCTTCCCTCAAAAGAGAAGCAGGAGATATCTGCCCCTCAGGCTGAGACTCAGAAAAAGGAAAGAGAATGCTGCAAAACCTTCAGGGAAATAATGCCCTATAGGCAGTGATACACACAGAATGGGCATGAGGAGGCATGAGGGGGATGTTAGAGTAGCATGAGAGGTGCCAGGGTGACTCGCTAAAGCCATTTGCCACACACGGCCACACACCACCGCTCCAACACACACACCCCTCCTGAACACCAGGACAGGCCCCTGTATTTTACCACTGGGATGCCCCACTGTTGTAAGGGAGAGAGAAAAGAGAGAAGGAGCAAAGAGCAAAGGATCTCATAGGCAATGGGAGCAGGGCCATAGCAAAGTTAGTCTCACCTTGGCTTTGTGGCTGGGCTCAGAGCTCAGGCCATTAGGGGAGTTGTACAACTCTTTGGAGACCACACACAGGAATTCTGTCTGATCCTCATTCCCATAATTATAGGATGAGCCAATGTTCACAAGCTAGAAAAGAGAATCAGAGCAAGAATCACAAGCACATATTCCTGAAAACATCTACTCCACCTGGGGAGCAAGGCAGAAAGCCCACCATGCAGCACAGAGTCCAATCCATAGTCCTAGTGGAAAGGCCTCATAAACTGAGACAACACAGAGAACCAGGAGTGAAGTTAGCCAGGATGCAAAACAGACTGACCTCACACAGTATCCTCTAAACCTCTAGAAAGGTGCCAGAAAGAGCCAGCGTGACGACTCAATCAATTACTTACCCAGTATTCTCAGAGTGGGAAGGAGCTTTGCCTGGCAACTGTAAGGTATCCATCATCTTTTCCCCAAAAGTCTACTCCTTCCTCCCCCTGCTCTGCCTTATCCATACCTGCTCAAAACGCCATCCATCTGACATAGTGGAAACCATCTGAGTGAGCTCCTCTTCCTGGCACTGCAGCACACGGTAGACATGCTTAGGAGGTACCTGAGAGCAAAATTACAGAGCACACTGACAACAGTCACATGCTAAAAGCTGTTCCCCTCCTGCAGAATGAAGTGGTAATAGCCCTCCTTGACAGACCTGTCCTCTTCCCCATGGCCCAGGTGAAAGGGGAGCGGAAACCACAATCCAGATTTATCCTGTGCTGTCACTGGAGGCAAGAACAGTATCTCTTCTGGAGAGCAGGGACTGAGCTGAGTGCTTCCCGCACTCTTCCCAGAAGATACTGCCTTCTTTTGATGGGGAGTTTGCACTTGTCGTTACAAAATCATTTTTGCAAATGTAACAAATGCTAATGGGGCTTTGCATCACAAAGTGACTGTGCTGCTGGAGGCTTACAATGTGAAGCAGACAAGATGAAAAGTGACATAGTATACAATCTTCCCTCTAAGAAAGATTTTCAAAGGTTGCTGGCCAAGACAGAGTGTGAGTGTACCACACGATTACGTCCCTGTCTGCATTTAACTCTTTCACAGCCGTTTCTTCACCTGTTTCCTCCAGGTTTCACTACATGCTCATTATTGTGATTACACTCCCAGGACTGCCCACACCTGTCCTCTTCTCCATGACACCTTTGCTGTCCTCACAAACATTCCTTTATATCCCAGAGCAACAAGCTACCTTCTTCTAAAAGCTAGAGGAGCTCACTTAGTTTCAGGGGCTACATCCAGCATCACTTCTGGGATGCAAAGCAAGCCTGCAATTTGTTTATTTTAACTAAATTGTTGGTAGCTTGTTCCCTGCAAGATTTTGCTGCATAAGGATTAGCACATAATCTCTAATTAGTTGCTTCCTTCCATTCTCTCAAGTGTTCTCTCACTTTAGACTCATCTCCCTCCCTTTTACACCCCCTGTTTTCCCCACCCCACTCTATCTTGCCATACCTGTGTTACTGTATAGTCCTTCTCCTCCATTCGATCCTTGATTATTCGGATCAAAGGACCAATGTTATAGAACTCAGCTTCTTCAAGGATCCCTGGGAAAGACAGACACAAGGATCACAAAGACAGAGTTAGCAGCTCATCTTTATCCTTCGACTTGCAAAAGATCAATTCTGAGCTTCACAAGGCCCATAGGGAGAAATTATATTACTGCCTTGCTTTTTAACAGGTTTGAAACTCTTACAGCAGAGAATTGAAACTTGGCTCACTGCATCTTGTTTCTAATGCTCACCCCAACTTCCTTATGCTGCCTGCTACTACAGAAACAGGCACTGCCAGTGAAGGCTTTTGCTGAGGACTGCCACTACCTTTCCCAGATACTTGGCCAAGGAGATAAACTGTGGGCTCCAGTCTCTCTCAATGACCACTTGCTCAGCCTCTCTTATTAAGGCAGAGAACCACAACTTGAGGTTCTGACAAGTCACCAAAAGATCATAGAAAAGCCTAACTTACCTCCTGAGCCAGTTGGTGTTGCAGCCCCATTTGACTTCGTATGATCTTTGTCTCTCTTCCCTGTGCTTCAACTCAAAACAGGTAAACAGAAATGTTTTTGGTTTTTTCTCTATGGTATCTGCATCCATCACCTCTCCTGAGACTCACCTGTTTGCTAACAGGCCTTCAAGAAAAGGGAGGTGGTTCCCAGAGAGTTAGTGAGGGAAAGGCGGCTGGAAGCCAACATTCACATGTCCCCAGGGCAGTACAAAGAAAATATAGATGGGGAGATTGATCCTTCACTACCTGACACACTCAGACCTCTTCTGTGTCTCTCATTCAGCAATGAATTGTCTAATGAGTTAATTTTATGCCAGCCTGAATGTTTGCAGCAGGAAATAAAAAAAGGCAATACAAATGAACTGGACTCCTGTTTATGTTTCAGATTTGATATTAAAACCTGTGGATGAACTCTGTCTGACCTCAGGATTACAAGAAGTGTCAAGCAGGAAACACCTCAAAATTTGGCTTATTAAAATCCTGTACCATTAGTTGGATATATTTTTGGAATTATAACTGATAAGACTATTCTGAAGAAAACTTTCCTTGCTTTATGTAAAAATGTGTAAGCAAGGCAAGAAGACTGATGATCATGCAGAAGCTGTGCTTGTCAAGGGCTGGACAGCACAGCCTGTATTTAGAACAGGCTCCTTATTATACCCTAGCATCCAAAAAATAACAAAGCACTGTGGACTGCTGGCTGGTAACACTGTCACTAAGTCATCCTATTGGACCCACTGTCAACCTCAAACGAGGGATTGGTTTGTCTGACTTGCTCCACTGGAATTTCTGCATTCCACAACCCATCAGAGCACAAATAGCATACACTGCATATGACTGATTAATGATGGTCTTTATTACAGTCAGTAGAAGAGATGAGCTTGGTTTTGCTTGACCTGTTGGGCTTTCATTCCTAATTAGAAACAGACATTAATAGAAAACTCACAGAGCCTGGTTAAAAGTAGACCAGGAACAAGTAAAAAATAGCTTATTGAGGCTCTGAGATCTTGGCTATTTCTGTCTTGGTGACATCTCTGCTGGACAGTCATGATGGCACAACACCTGCAAGGATGCCTTCCTCACCCACTCCAAGCCCCTTTGCTAAAGGAGACATCATCATGCTTTGCAGGGATAGCTCTCTGAATCCCCCCACATCAACAGCCAAAATGAGAACAAGAGACAACAAGGTTGACCACAAGTCCTATTTTTCCTGACTATGGTAAGTAGGATTTTTCTGAGCTCCACAACTCACCCTCTTCAGCCATATCTTTATCCAGGACCAGCTTCCCATGACGGAGGAAATTCAGAATTGGTCCAAAGTAAGTGGGGTCTCGATCTATTAGGTATGCACCAGTTTCATCCTACCAATAGAGATAGATCACAAGGAGAAAAAAACAAGGAAAACTTGTAACCAAGCCTCAAATATCCTCGAATACAAAAAAATACAAACTTAAGCAAAAAATGTCCACTATTTCTAAGATTCTTTGGAAACCATGGGTCCCTGAGAGTCTCTAGCCAAGTCAGTCCAGCCTGGATTTTAACTCCTGTATTGGTCTGCTCAGCATGCCCACCTCAGCATGAATCAATCAGCTGAAAAAGCCCAAAATATAGGCCTCAGTCTCTGAGCAACTGTGCATCCAGGCCTGGTGCAAGAGAGCAGAGATCCCCTTACAGGAACAAGGCTGAGTCAGGCAGACTCAGCTGGGAAGTAGACCCAGGATGTGGGGTGACAAAGGGGAAGGACAGCAGGAGCAAAGGGGAGATGGCCTCTCTTTTCCCCAGCTCGTGAAGGCAGGTATCAGACTAAAACAAGGTGGAATCTGGCACGGGGAGATCCTTCCCTGGAGAGGTGGGGGGGGGGGGAAAGAGCAGGCATGTCTCAGTTTCTCCTGCAGCTGCCGAGGTCTGGCTCCATCCCTGCATCCCTCCAGCCCTCCCCATGCTCGGTGGGACACGGTGCGGGAGGCAACCCAGCTGCCTTACCCGGTCCGACTGCAGCTCCTCGCCCTGGCACAAGCGACACAGGAAGGATTTCTGCTCCCGACACAGGGTCTGCCTGGTGGTGAGGAAGACGGTGCCTCCCACATTGAGCCTCACCCACTTGGCCTGGGTACCAGCGGGTGGAGGGATGTCCCAGGTGCAGCGTAGCCCCACGGCGCCCTGCATCTCCTCCCTGCCCTCCATCCTCATCCTCACCCCCACCTCCCCCACGGCGTGCATGGACTACCGCAGGTGCTGCCTGTCGGAGAATGCCGGGATCTGTAGTTTATCTGCCTCTCCCTCTGCAGCAGCCGTGTTTCCTGGGGGCTAGGATCTTCCCTGTGACTACCAAGGGAGTCCTGAAAGGAGGAAGGTTTCTCGTTGCTGGAGGATATCACTGCGGCTATTGGGATGGGCAAAGCCACAGCTCCACAGTGCCGACACTCCCTGGCTTTTCCTCTGTTCCCGTTCTCACAGACCATGTGCCGGTCAGCACTCCAGAGGTGCAGGGTGTTATGCAAAAATCGTTGGCATTTATTTCCGTAGACATCCTCTCTGGCTCATTCAAAGGTTCTGGGAAGTGTAGTTTCGCAGAGACATGCACAAAAGGGTGATGGGAACTGTAGTTTTCCCAGGTCGCTGTTCCCGCAATGACGATGCTGTAACGAAGGGTCTGCACCACATGATCCCACCCCTGCGGCTGCTACTCTGCCTGCTTCCAGTCTTGAGTCTTGTCTGCAAGCTTGCTCGGAGGCAGGAAGCACAATCTGCTCCCTGGCAGTCGGCAGATTAAGCCCCTCAGCGCTGTACTTCACAGCACTGCCTTCAGGACATCCATTACCCCGGACTCACCGCTCAGTGCTGCAGCAGTTGCCACCTAACTTGCTTGCAGCAAAACATGCAGGCAGTTGCCCTCTTGTTAACATACGTAGGGACAATTCTGGGAAGCGTGCTCTGGATCTGCAGGAAGTGCTGGCAGGGGGCAGGAATAATTTTTCTTCCAGCTCAGAGGCATTGCTGACTCAGCAAACTCCCCTCCTGTGCTGCTCTCCCAGCGCAACCCCCCGATGTCCTTCCCCTGGGCTCCTGCCATCCCTATTTGTGTCTGGGCAACAGAGAACTCAGACTGTAACTCCACTCTGTGAGTTTTACCTCTTCCCCCAGCATGTATCACCTGCCGAGGCTGATGTGCAAATCCCGTGTTATGGAATCCAGCCCTGCCTCTGCCACTCACTCCTGCCAGGCCCAGCCTGGTGCTCAGCAGTTCATGCCCCAGGGGACTCTGTTTAAACACACTCCTTGGCACAGACACCACCTGAACAAGCTCTCTCCAACAGCTCTGCTTTTCAAACTCCATCCTAAGCACAGCAGTGCTTGCCAGCAGCTCGAGCACATTAAGAATGGAAAGGAAAGTCTGGTGTTTCACCCCATTGTGGCTCAAAGCTTTCCTTCACCTAAGCCACTTCCTGGCTCTTCCTTAACAGGGCAACACAGCACTGCAGAGACACACACTTTCTTTTTTCTTGCATTTAGATCTTAGTGCCTTTTGAGGAGGGGGTTTATTAAGTGAAGAGGCTGGGTAAAGAGAAACATTATGTTTTACTCTTACATTCTTTTTCTTCTTGTCCTTCCTTCTTTTACTTGCAAATCACTCCCTTTTATCACTAAAGAAGGCAGTATTGACTTTCCCCCAAATCACACAGCTTTCTTTCACAAAGATGGCATGTGTACTTCAGTCCTTCTGTGGAGGAGTGCCAAGAGGAGGAGACAAAGAGAGGGTAACATGGAAGAGGTTTCAAGATTGCTGACCTTCAGCTAATTTAAGTACAGGAACAATTCAGCTGCTCCAGGGTGTAAATTCAAATAATTTTGAACCAGCACTAGAGTGACCATTAACGGAGCATGAAAAAAAAAATTATCTACCTATATGGAGCAGGCACTGGCCAAAATTACTGCTCAGCTCTGGAAGCAGTCTGCACTGAGCGGTAACATGCATCAAAGATGCTCAGACTAACACTGACCCGGGCTGAAGCGTCACACAGAGCAACACAGCTCTGGGCTGTCAGACTGTTGTCCTCCTAATTTTGGCTCTGAGTCAAACCACAGCAAATTGGAGACTTCTGCCCTGCATTCTGGTGCATGAGGACTGCGGGACCCTGTCTGTACTGGCTGCAGCTCCAGCACAGAACTGGGGTGAGGACTGTGGCTCTCCGATATGAGTGCAGCAGTTGGGTGGCAGCCTATAGCCCCTTATCGCCCCCTTCAAGAAATCTGCCCTGCCTTCAGGTTTTTTTTCCCTCTTTTACCAAGTGTTCACCCTCCCCCTTTCCTCCTCTCACAGCCCCTCAGGCTCTTTCTCCGTTTTAGGGTCCATCTCTTGTTCTCAACACCTTCTTTTCCAACCTCTCCCATGATGATGCTGCTCACGAGTCCAGGATGGTCTATATTCAAGGCATACTTTCTTCCATCAATACCAGTCTCCACTTGTGGCTCAACCTCAAGTCTTGATCACCCCAGGGTCATGGGGTGAAAAGTTAATTGCTAAATCTAAACAGGTATACTGTGAGTAAGTAAAGATGTCAAGGAACACCACTTCCAACATCAGTGCCTTTTATCCAGCAATATACAGTAAAAAAAAAAAAAAAAAAAAAAAAAAAAACCACTGAAAATGAACCAGGACAGGCATTTCCTCATAGTATGTGAAAATCCACTTTAGGAAGAAGCCAGTGTGGGGTGAGTTGCCAGCTGAAATGTTCTGATTGAGTTGGTGGCATGGGCTAAGTACCGACTTGATTGCACACTATTACCAGATGTAGCTCTGAGATACAAGTAATGTGCCCTTGTTAAGATCCCCTAAAATCAAGCAATAGGACACAGGAGAGGTAAGTTTAAACAATTGGTGGTGTTTGGACAAAGGTTGGACTCAATGATATCAGTTCTTTCCAAGCTTTACTGTTTTATGATTCTATGACTCATTCCTCCTGCCTTTATGATAACTGTAGATAAAACACATGCACAGAAACAGAGGGAAGAGCAAGCAAGAGCTTACACGGGGCTGTGTGATGGTGTAAGACTGTACAGCCTTGCAAAGTCCTCAGTGAAATCATGGGGACCATTGCACAGATAGACTGGGAGCAGGAAAAACTTGACAGCCACTGGATACTGGGCTGAACTAGGAGTGTCTTGGTTCAGCAGTCAGGCCTGCAATGCAATCTTGCAGAAGGCTACACACACTGCAGTGCTCTGCAGCTTGGTACATGGCATATGATGCATCTCTGGTGTTGTGGAGCTGCTCTTATGGAACTGCTGTGTTGTGGAACAGCACTGGGAGAGGGCTCACCATATGTTGGCACAGACAGTGTCAAAATTCTGACAGTATGGGAACACATATTAGGGATTACATGGCACAAGGCACTAGAGAAGAAACCAGGCATGTCCATGTAGGATCAGTGCCACTCTCTTCTCTGCAGGAAGTGCAGAGGGGAAGACAAGTGATAGTTTGCCAGTAAGCCAACAGTGAATCAGGCAAATAAAATTCCCTACACTGGACTTGGGGATGGACACAGCTGAAAAATAGAGTCCAGCTTGGCTGCCAGCGGAGCCAGGCATATTGGAGCATGAGAGAAAGGCCCCATGGCATACAGGCAAGCTAATCTTCCTCCAACTCCTTGTGCTGCATGAGGTCTGTGAGCAATGTACCTGCATTCAAAGCAGCGTGCAAAGTGTGTGTGTGCATGTGCATCATGCAGCACCTTTGCTGGAAGACTGCTGGGAGAAGGAGACAGAATTGTTGTGTAGCACCTGGTTGTAAGCTGGGATGGGGAAAATATGAAATGTCCCTGCAGACAACACCAATTACCATGGCTTATGCAGTGCTCAGGCCAGTGGTGCTGGTAGAAGAATAGCTGCTTTAGAATTTAGAAAAATTTGCAGAGGAACAAAAATTTTGCTGGGAAATGAAGAGTTAAATAGTGCAACCTGACTGCTAGGGAGCAGTATGGAAAGAAGAGGAAGGCAAGTGACAAAGAAGACAAGTGAAGAACAGGGGGCCATGGGATTACTTTTGACTAGACCAGACTGTTTTCACAGAATCCAAACCTCCTTCAGGACAAAAGTATTGAAGATAGTAAAATATACCAATAAACAGTTTACATGCTTGCCTAGGATTCTCAAATTAATATAGAGAGCTGTAAAACTCTAGTTTCAAGTTAGTCACAGGTCAGTGTGACCCTCCTATATCAGGACTGTTGTTTAGGCTACCTTTTTGGCTATCATGAGCCCTATTCCACTAAAGAGATGCTATTTCCAATTTCCTGTGACAAATTTTCCATGGGAAAGTCATGAACATTAGTGATTTGCATTATATTCACTTCTCCTCAGCTTTCAGTTCCTATAGGAAACCCACTCACTGAATCAGGGACATAAAGATCTGCAGAACATTTATAGTCCTGGTGTAAGTCCTTTCAGCTGTTCCATATGTCCAGTAGCATCTGTTATAACTCAAAATAGGTTTTTGCAGTCTCCAGGCTTTGGAAACATTGTCTCAGTCTTCACAACCTCCTCAGTGCTTTGCCTGCATCACCAGAACGGATCTCAACTAAAAGGAGGGGGAACATCAGAAGACACTTTTGGATAGATTTTTGATACATGATGTAAGAGGGAATACCCCAGAAAAACAAAGTATCTTTCTGTGGGAAAGATGATCTCAGCTTCTCCTCTGTGGAGAAATCAAGACAAAGTTAAGCATCTGGTAAAAGATTTGCCAAAAGCTGGGAAGAATCACTGAGATTTTGTAGCGGAAAATTCAGCCTGAAAATTGAATTGAGTATTGCCAAGCTTGGCATAAATACCAGAGAGGGGGAAGGGCCCTGGTAGATGTCATCAAGCCACAGGGGTGAAATGTAGAGCAAGGGGAGAAGGAAGTTTTCCACTTAATTTGCAATCTCCACGTGAATGGCTGGGCTTTGCCACACACCTCCCTGCAACACACAGGACAGAAAAAAGCATCTCAGTCTCATGAAGCAAAGATATTCCCACTGACCCCAAGGACTGCTGGGTCAGTGGCAAAAAAGAAACACAGTGCTTAAGATGCATCAAAACATCTCCCGGAAGGACACACAAAAGCCAGCTCCCTGCATCTACTGTAAATAAGTCCGAAACAATATGTCAATTTTCCTAAGAACTAAATTTTCCTGGAGCAACAAAGCAAGCAGAGCACTCATCTGGCCACATAATCACAAAATCAGCCTCTCGGTGTACTAAATGGTCACTTATTTCAGACCCCTGAGCACTCTGTATACTCAGCACTTGCTGCAATGCCAGCTCTAAGTCCTCAAAGAGTTGGGTTGTCAGTCTGGATGCAGGCAGGGAAATTACAGGCTGTCAGTCACTGGGTGGTCAGACCATACATGTGAGTGGGGACGACAGAGGAAGAAATCAACTGAACAGTGAAACTCCAGCTGCTCAAGAGGTGAATAGAACCAGGGCTTGTGTGCATGCAAGCTACGGCCAAGAAGAAGCAGCCAAAAGAGGTAAGAGGAAATACAAAGAATAAACACTCAGCAATAGGAAAGAATCCAGTCCTTACAGACAAACCTCTGGCAATAAACATCCACTGCATTCCCTACAAAGGGCAACCCCATCATCCATTGATTTCTACAGGTATCTGTTGCTGCAAACCCAAGAGAGGAAACTGTCTCATTAACTGAAGCTACCAGTAGGCCAGAAGAGATGCAGGCTTTTTTGTTTGTTTGTTTGGTTTGTTTGTTTGGGGGGGGGGGGGGGGGGGAGGTTTCTGTCTTTCATTTTGTTTAGTTTTGGGCATTTTTTGTAGAGAAGAAAATCCCAGAGAGAACAAATTCTTGAGCATTATCAGGGATATCTGCTGCGCTTTCAAATTTTAGACATAAAAGAAAAAGGTCTTGGAGAAAAATAGGACCCAGTATGGGATATTCCTGTGTAGGTCTCAGTTCTGCTAAGTTTTTAGGGGAAGGTTACATGGTAAGATTGAAAATACTCATGCAGTCCATTTTCCACTATGTAATTTGACATCCAGCATTTCAAGAACAGAGCTGTAATGGACAGCTGTGGACTTTATGGCAAAAAAGCAAATGGACAAGGACCAAAAGCAGGAAGATGGTACAGAGACCCAAGAGAGAGGCACACCATTGCCTTTCCTGGGTCAAAGAGCTTGTTGAGGATAAGAGGTGTAGTTCTACTCACAGGGAGAAGGAAATATCTCATTTGAATCTCACTATGGACAAAGTGATTCCATAAAAACAGAATTCCTGAAAAGGATTCACCCAAGCAACACTCACGTAAGTTCCATTCAGCAGAAAGACCTTGAAACATGTTTATTTACATTGTTTAAATCCCAGAATTTTTTTCTCAAGGGGGATTTTGGACCATGGGGCTACAAGGCTAGCTAAGTACACACTGCGGTTAGAGTCCAAGTACAAGAAGAAATACAAATCAAGTCTCTAGCCTAAGTGCCAACCTGAATGCCATATTTGCTTCTGTAATAGCCATCTCTTTCCACAAAGTTTTGCACTAAAAATGGTCATAAAGTGCATGGTTGGGACAGAGGCAAAGAGCAGGATTATGAGGCACAGTCATAGAATGACAATCCCGTGAATGAACATGATTGAACATTTTGAGTCAGGAGCTTGGCTTAACTCAATTAATTCCTCATGCTGGCAGCAGCACTTTGCATCCGACACGGTGAAATGGTCACAGAATCACAGAATGGCTGAGGTTGGAAGTGACCTTGGGAAGAGATCTGTTCCACCCTATCTGCTCAAGCAGGGTCACCTAGAACTGACTGCCCAGCACTGCTGTCATCTACATCCTCCTAAGCAGCAGCAGGTGAAGGAGAAAGTGCCAAAGTACCATGTGCGCATAATTGTTATCCAATGCCTTCATTTCAGGACACTTAACCAGGAATGCTAAATCCCATCTTTTCCAAATCTTGTTTCAAGGCAAGCTATGTACACAGCAGGGAAACAATGCAGCTTATTACACTGTTTTCCCCTTTCCCTCAGATATAATATTTTCAGGCTGTGCGCGCATGTACCATTCCACCCAGGCCCCGTCGTACACTGCGACATCTGGCTTGCCACAGAGGTAGGCCCCCAGAGCCACGTGGCAGGCAGTGACCCCAGAGCCACACGTGGCTACCACTGGCTTTAAGAGGTCCACCTTCTTCTCCTGGAACAGAGCGCGGATCTGCTCAGGGGTCTTCTCTAAGCCAGACTCTGTAAGGAAATCAGTGAAGGGGATGCTTGTTGACCCAGGGACATGACCAGGCTCAATTCCTAGAGAAAAAACAACACAGACAGGAATTAACCTCTATTGTCTGGGACAAGTCTATTGCAAACCTCCTCTGTTTCACTGAGAGGAATATTTATTGCTTAGTGTATTTTGTTAAAATAAGTACATTTATTTTTGCTACACTTTGTTTTATTAGATTACTGATTACTCAGGAAGGATGGCTCTATGTGTAACCTTCATGTTCCCACATGGGCACAACCCTGTCAAGTTCCATTCTTTCCCCTAGTTCCCTCCACATCTTTCTCCCCATCAGAGCAACCCACACTGATGAAGCACCTCCACAGGCCATTCTGAGGGGAAGAGTAGCACCAGTACTTGAAGAGAATCTTTGTATCGAAAGATACAAATGTATCGAAATGTATGTTCTTCATCCCAGCCGCTCATGACAAAAAAAAAGATACATGGATTCCCCACTGCTGCATTTTCGAAGAGTAGCACTTTTTAGTCAAAGGAAAGGAGGACTGGTGGACATACTGCCTGAAGTCCCATCCCATAAAAGACAGCCATTATTTCCTAGCATTACCTCTAAAGTCAAAGTGCTGGGCACATTAAATTAAGCCCCTCTTTATAATGCCACTGTTTCAGAAGGCACGTTACCATCTCGGGGTTCTGGCTCCACTCCCCGGAACCGTCCTGCAGCGCGGGCATCCACTAGTTGGAAGCGATGGGAATCCAAGTTATCTAAGACATCCTCATATGTTTTCACCAGGGACTTATCCAAGGAGGCATGGAACTCAGATGGAGCTACCTGGGTTTTCCCAGAGCTAAGTGCATTCCCCTCTCGCTGCCAATTCTTCAGGCCACCATCCAGAAGGGAGACAGCTTCGTGTCCAAAGACCCGGAACATCCACCATACCCGGGGTGCTGAGAAGAGACCTTGGTCGCTGCCATCATACACCACAACATGGGAATCATTCCCCACACCCAGCTTCCCCACATACTCAGCAAAGTCATTAGCCTTGGGCAGCATGTGATCGTAAGGTGAGGTTCGATCACTGCACTGGTCAATGTCGAAGAAAACTGCACCAGGGATGTGACGCTCCTCAAACTCTCGCTTCGGATCACGCTTCATCTTTGGCAAATACCAGGATGCATCCACGATTCTCAAGGCCAGGCCAGCTTGCTGGGACTTGATGGCTTCTGAAAGCCATTTTGCAGACACCAGAGCTCGGTATAGGAGTTGTTGCGACATCGTTCCTGAGTCCTGACTGAGATTATCCGATTTCTGGATTCTGCCTGAGTCCACCTGACTGCAGAAGGTAGAGTCACAACTTAGAGACCAGCCTTTCAAAAAGCAACTGGACAAAGATGCATTTTGGGACCTGTGTCTGCATTGAGGTGCTGGCTAAGCCTACAATGAGGGGCTTGAAATGCTCCAGCCCTGAAAGTAGTTTCCCAGAGCTCATGCCAAACAATGCCCCGAGCGGGACAGCCACGGCAGTCCTGCCCTGCGCCCAGCCCCACGCAGCTCCTCTGGCCCCATCCAGAGACCCCAGCCAGCACTGACAGCAGCCAGAGGAGAGCGGGGCAGCCCCAAGGACCCAGTGCTCGGCGGTGAAGCACGGCCCCGCGCCTCTGCCCGTCCCGGAGCACACCTGCAGCCGGGGCCTTACCGGGGCCCCTCCGCCGCCCGCTGCGAGCCCCCCCCCCCCCCCCGGCTCGGCGGGGCCGCGATTCCCGCCGCTTCGCCCCGTACCTCCGCGCTGGGCCTGACCGCCCGCCAGCCACGGCCGGTGGGCGGGAGCGCTCCCAGCGGGCCGGTCCCGGCCATGCGGCCGCCTCCGTGCCGCCCCTTGGGCCGCGCCTCCCGCCGCCATTTCGTGTGTGTCGGGCTCTGTGTGTGAGGGGAGCGCGTCCCGCCGGCGGCGCGCCCGCCGATCCCCCGAGATGGCGCGGCAAGGCCTCAGCCGGGCGCTGGTCTCGGCCTCCTGGCTGGCGGAGGCGCTGCGGGCCGGGCGGGTGGGCGCCGGCCTGCGGGTGCTGGACGCCTCCTGGTACCCCCCCAAGGAGCGAAACGCCCGGCAGGAATTCAAGGAGAGGCACATCCCCGGGGCGTCGTTCTTCGACATCGAGGAATGCCGGGACAAGTCCTCCCCCTACGACTTCATGCTGCCCAGCGAGTCCCACTTCGCCGACTACGTTGGGGGGCTGGGAGTCAGCAATGACACCCACGTGGTGGTGTACGACGGGGACGAGGTGGGCACCTTCTACGCTCCCCGTGCCTGGTGGATGTTCCGGGCCTTTGGGCACAAGGAGGTCTCTGTGCTGAATGGTGGCTTCAAGAACTGGGTAAAGGAGGGACACCCCGTCACGGCAGAGGTCACCCAGCCCACCCCGGCTGTCTTTAAGGCCAGGCTGAACAGAGCCCTGGTGAAGACTTTTGAGGAGATGGTACAGAACGTGTCATCCCTAAATTTCCAAGTGGTGGATTCCCGCCCCGAGGGCCGGTTTCGGGGAACAGAGCTGGACCAAGGTAATGGAGGTGGGACTGGCACCTGCCCCAGAATGGGATGAATGCAAATATTAGACTTGGGAGTAACAGCTCCTGGCAGCCATGAAACAGATTTTCCTAATGCACAGGCATGCCTCAGCCCAACTCATTGACTACCTTAAGGAATCCACAGTTGCACGTTCAGACCCCAGTGCCATCACTGGATGCTTTTGTTGCAGTTGGCTATAAAGCTGCAGGAGGAAATAGTAGAAAAGGGCTGCAGTAATTTAGTTCCAGGATCTCCCATCCCACACCCTGCAGTTTATCAAAATGCAAACATGGGAGGTGAAAGCTCCCTGGGGTTTGTTCGAGGTCCTATCTCAAACCAGCAGACACATACAAACTATCAGTATTCATTCAGGCACCTCTCACCATAATGAGTGCACTAGCAAAAGCCAAGGTTTTAGGTAATATAGTAACCCAAGGGACATTCTTCTTATCGCTCTGATTCCCAGCAAATAGAGAATTTGCTTGAGCTGATCTTTGTTCTTTTGCTTACGTAAGAAAAGTCTGAAGCCTTTAGCGAATGTATGGGCTGTCAGCCTCTCTCTTTTAGGTGCCCCAAGTTACAGGAACAAAAACTGATTTTGTTACCTGAGTGGAACGCTGAACACACAAGCAGCAGGGGTGGGAGATGTCCTGTGCGGTGGGGACAGCAGGTACAGCAGTGTGCCTGGAATGAAATTGAAGTTGGTTAAAGGAGGCCCTTGCTGTGTAATTTAAGCCTTGGTATGTCCCAGAATAACCTCCCCTCTGAAAGGGTGTAAAGGAAACTTTCAGGAGGCACTCTGGCAATCACACTCCCACCACCAAAGAGACTTCAACTACTGGGACCAAAACCCCTTCTCAGCAAGCAGCTGCACTAATCTGATGGGTGCCCCACTTGCCTTCCTACACACCTGGCATACACACTCCGATCAGGTTTTCTTACCGTCTCAGGCCTGGGTTTTCCTTAGCACAGCCTCGAAAGTCTGGTTCCTTAAAGCAATTTATTAACAGCACAATAACACAGAAACAGCTTGAGCTTGTGCCTCCGAGAATCTAAACAAAGGAAACTGAACTTTTATGCTCTGCCAGTCTGTGTGTGACAAAGTCCTGGCTCGTCGAGCTGAGTCCTCGGCTCCTGCTGTGTCTCAGTGTCAGGTCACCTGGCCGTGCCACAGGTCCTGTGCTCTCTGTTGTGCAGAGGGTCAAGGCCAGTTCCTGCCTCTTGCCTGGGGCTCTCACCACCCAGAGCCCAACCTGCAGTTGACACTGCAGCTGCACACCAAGCTACCTGCACTGAATGTGTTCCTCAACAAGGGAATCACAGAAATGGTTGGAAGAGAAAGAGCTTCTAGAAGAAAGCACAGAAAAGCTCAGCAGCAGCTGTTGGATCTGAGCAGGTCTGTTGGATCTGAGCTGCTGGAACGTGCAGTGGGTTTCTGTGGTACCCAGGCTGTGCTGCGCCACTGCCCCACAGGTTGTTGCAATTCTGTCCTGGCCGTTCACATATGTGTGTGCTCCTCTATGGCCAGTTAGTGTGACAGCATGTCCTGAAGTACATTCCTAGTAATCCAAACTTCAGGAGCTGTAAATGACTCTGTGCACTTGGGTGGCCCAGGTGTCTATAGGGAGCCCCTCAACACATTTGACCTGCACAATGTGGAAGGTAGGAGAGGTAATTGGGAGTGATGGAGGAGGCTGTGGCAGGGGAAAGTTAGGCTTGTCACTCATTCTATTTCTTCTCCTACCCAGCCCATCAAAGTGAAGGTTGAATTTTAACTTCAAAATGTGACTAAAACTCTCCTTTCTGGGAGCTGGTGGATTTTGCATTCTTTCCCAAGGTGAGAGTTGTCACCAGATGGCAAATACCCCAGCTCTAACAGCATCTTCAAAACAGATTTTTCCTTTGAAATGAGTCAGCATGGAGCAGCTTATTTGTGGTGGTCCAGTTTTGCTTCCCATAGCAGATCCAGCAGGATAAGCACTCCAGCTGCAGCTGCTCATTCCACAGGAGCTTGACAGCTCTCTGAACCAAACTAGACAGTAGCAGCACATCAGTCAGCAGTGGGTAAGAGACAGTGCTTACACCTAAAAGAGCAATATGAAATCAATGCTGATTAATTGCAGGGGTCATCCAATCATGGAGGATGCAATTTAGAGGAGACTAATGGTCTTCAGGTTAGGGAACTTGCTGTCTTCTCAGGTGATTTCAGTTTAATTATTGCTTGAGTTCTTGACTTCCTAATTAAGTCAATTAATCTCTCCTGTTCTGTGAACCTCATCTCTAGGAGAGGCTAATTGCAGCTGACTCTTTTGCCTCTAGTTTTTCAGTTCTTTGTGGTAAGAATTAATTGTCCCTGTTTTATTTTTATCCTTGCTGGGATTTAGACCTCTGTACTGGTTAAGATAAGGAATAATATAGAACTAATTTTTGTTTGCTGGCAGAGGTTCACCAAAGTTGCCAGAGTGGAAAAAAGTTGACATCTCTATAGGCCAGGTCTCATAGGTTTTAAATGCAGGTATTGGTTTTGGATGAAAAGCTAGATATTCATGTAGAGTGTGCAGCATAAGCCTGACAGATGTGCAGCCCTGACCTATGCATCGAGTAGTTCGAGGTGTCTCTGCACAGTGCTGTGTTTCTGCAGGAGCTAGCTGTCCAGGGCTGATGATAAAAACAGTTACATGATGGTTGCCAGTGCTGATCCTCTCTAACTGTCAGGCACTGAAAACTGATGAACAAGAATTATAGTTAAGCAAATGCATGCAGAAAAGTTGTGAATTTCTGCATTCTTATGGAGACATCTGAGAAAAGGCAGGCAAGAACTCTATAATCTAAAAAAGAGGTAGCAAACCCAAAATCATTTAATGAACTTACAGGTATTTTTCTTCTCATTCTCAGCCCCGAAGTAGTCCTTGTCTCCCTTCTGCATATAGAACTCTTTGGATTTTGCCCATTTTCCCAGCTCTCCATCCTGCCTGCCCCAAACATAATGCTTTCACTCATCTTGAATGTTCAGTGGGAATGAGAAGGAAATGTACATTTTTCTCCCCTATCTTCTCCGAGAGGATTCTGCAGCTGAGAGTGGACTGGCTTTGCTTTGATCATGTAATACTGCTTGGAGCACAGCAATGGAGAGTGAGAGACTTTATCAAAGTCTGTTTCAACCCACAGGAACCTAGGAGGACTTTCAAGGAGCTGGCCAGGACCAAGCCTAAAGTGTTCCTTACAATGTGTTCACGGTAGGTTAGACAAGATCGGTAATTGTCCCTTCTAAGAAATACCATTTGAATCGAAGAGAGAGATAAACAAGGAGGCAACAGAGGAGGCATTTGGAAAAGAGCTATCTGCAGCCAACACATTCCAAAGCTGCAGGGCATTAAATACGGGCAAAGCAAATCTTTTATCTTTTTGACATTAAGAAATTCCATCTGGAGCTTTCATCTCAAAGGGAAGGCTAGAGAGGAGGGGCTATGGTCTGAGGTAAATAGCCAACAATAAAAACAATATGTAAGCAGAGAACCTAATAGATGTGGAAAAGGGGATTAAGTAGTGAAGAAGATAACATATTACAGGTTATAAATTGTGAGGAAGGATTGCCAGACACCAAGATGAGTGAGACTTGGCAAAAGGAATTAAATAACAAAAACTTCTGGAACAGAGTGAACAAAAGAGAACAAGGAGAGAAAGAATAAATAAGGTTCCAGTCCAGTTAGCAGGGGTTCCAGGTGGAAGATTATTTGTGTGTGGTCTCGGCATTATACTGAGCCCCGAGTCTGTGCTACCATGCTTTCTTCTCTCCTAAGGATAATTCTGCAGAGCGGGGAGAAGGCTAACCAAAAGATATCCCCATGCTCAAATCAGTGAGGCAGATGATCTTGATCTCAAATATGTGTCAAAAATCAGTCATGTCACATTGCAACTTCATGAGGCAAGAATTTGATAAATTTATTCAAACATGGTTCTGTGGGACAGAAACAATTGCGAACTTCATATTTAGAATAGGGGGTACAGCACAACTGAAGCAGCTGCTGGTCTTCTAACATGAATAGACTGGGAGGCTTTCAAAATACTTTCAAGAAAAATTATTTTAAAGGAAGGTAAAATTAAGTAAAATATGTTGGTAGACTTGCACTGCAGCCAAGGGCTTTATTTTCTTGCCAACAGAGTTGGATGGCCAGATAAGAGAAATGGGAACATGCGTGTCTGGAAGTTATGTCTGATCTTTTCTTCCAGCCATTGGAAGCACCTACAAGGTAGAGTTGTGCCATTTGCACTCCATTAGTGCTTTGGGCATAACATGGAGGGGCATTATTAGCTCAGTATGATGAGAGGGCAAATAGTGCAAGTATTGTTAGATTTTAAAAATTGACTGAAAAGGAGATAAGTGAGACAAGAACAGCATGTACTGAAAGAAGATCTGTGGGGTTGGAAGTTGCCAGCATGGTCCCATCATTAAGCTTCTGTGTTCTGTTTCATATTTTCCTGAATCATCAAGGCATTGAAAATAGGGAGCTGTTACTGAAATGTGCTGCTGGCACAGCCATGGGAAGGTCTAAATGATCACATGGGGAGTATTATGTGAGGTGCCACCTGCAGATGTATGAGTGACAGGAAGTATAACACTGCAGAGAGCAAACTTGAATGCTTAGTAGCCCAAAACACTGAACTGCTTCTATTTCTCCTACAAGCTGATGTCCCACATTTGGAAGCAATAGAAGAGGGTAAGACCTGGATGAATTAGTTGGGTGCAGTCACATCCCATGATTTAGCCTTGGCAACAGCCTTGGCAACTCCTGTCTACCAGCTGTGATGGTAGGAAATGCCACATCTTTAGCCAGAAGTCTGCTGGACGCCTAGAGTTGTTTCTAGGGTGGCTAAGACAGAGAAAAGTGTATCTAATGGGCTCTTACTGAGTTTAGGCTAAGGACATGAGGTTGTTTGGAGTGCTGAGGGCTTGCCATCAGTTGATGGAGCAATAGCAAAAGGGCAGAAAAACTATTTTGGCCATGGAGCAGTATTAGCTCAAGGGTAAATGGTTATGGACTGACTGTGATGATCTGAACACCAGAAATTAATATTCTGCCTCACATGAGCCAGGAGGTGCTTCAGTGGGAAGTTTCATGACAAGAATCCAAACTTTCTGAGATGGATGCTTTTTTGAAAGGCAGATTATAAAATGATTACTGAGGTAGCTGGGGCCCAGGCTGCCCGGGCTCTGTAGTCCTAGGGTTCCTTCCTGATGTTTCTGACAGTGACTGCATGAATCTGGTATGGAGTATCTTCTGTTTCATATGGGACAGGAGCAGATGTATCCTTTCTCCTGTTCAGATTGCAGCTGCATCCAGTCTTGCCTTCCAGTCCTATGTTTCTCTGCTCTTGACCTAGCAGAGAGAGATTATAAAGCTTCCTCAGCCACTTGAGAGCACTTCTTAGGCAGTCCAAGGGATTGTGGTTGTGCAGTTTCAGCTCTTTCTCTCAGCTGAACACCCACATATGTGAATAAATGGAGTTTCTACAGAATTCCCCATCTTTCACCCACAGAGTGCAAGCACTGGTCTCTGACTCGCAACAAATTTTTGAATCTTTGGAGCAAGAAAGTCTCCCTGTAGATCAAAGTCAAAACTGCTCTAAAATGAGTGGTTTTTTTCAGATCTGCTCAGCTCCTGTCTGAAGAATTGTTTAAGGTGGTGAGTTGTCAGTCTCCAATAAGAGAGGGGTACAAACCTATTTTAAGGTTTGTGCACAGTCTAGAGAAGCGATAATGATCATGGTGCCTGGGACACCTAGGAAATGAATTGGTGGCCCAGCAAGCTTCTTTGAGCAAGAGTTCCCTTCCACTTCATCCTCAGGACTTCCTGATCTCAGTATACTTCCTAGTGCCCTAGGACAGCTCACAGACTTGTCTGTATTAGGGTGATCACCAGTACTGCAGCAGAGCCTTGCAGAAATCCTTTGCTGAATGAATCCTTTCCTATTTACTCTGTGGGAAACTGGTAGCCTAACCCAGGCACGTAAGAGGCTCCAGTAAGCAGCTTTGCAGTCTGAGAACTATATACAAGGTTTTCTCAGTTTTTGCTTCATTTTCTATTTCCTCTCTGTCATACAGACACTATATTGCTGAGTGAGTTTTGCAGTTCTTTGTACTGAAGTGATGAACTGTTGTCTTCTGGAACTGGAAAAAATGTGGTGAAAGCATTAGTCCAAAATGCTGCCTCTTATTTTTTCTTGTCCTTTTTAAATGTTAGTCCCTGCAGAAGTCAGCAGTTTTTCTCCCAGCTCCTCTCAGTAATGCTAAACATTTCTGAAGGATGCATGAGGTGACTCCTAGACAACTGTGCCGTATTTCTAACGCACTCGGGGAGGATGAATCAGGAGACAAAGAGGGTCCGTCTGGAACAGGAGGAGAACTTGTGAAGCTAACTCAAGGCAGCTTTGATTGTCTTTAGGCTCTGTCTTTGTCTAGCAGAGCAAAAATTCCTTTCAATTCTGTGCCAAAGCCATTTTCCCAATATATCTCACCATGTTACCACTCTGCATAGTGATGAAATTGCTGTGTCATAATGGGTGATGTCAGTCTCTGTCTAGGTATAGTTTAATCATTTGACTGTAACAAAGACAAATGATTAAACTGCCCCAATCTCTCCCTTCTCCCAAGACCAGTTATCCAAATGATTTGGGCAAGAGGAAAGCTGCCAGTGAAACAGATTACTATTTATGTGATTTTTTCAGATTTGTCTCATTAGAAGTTCAAACCTAGCAAGGAACCATTCCCTCAAGCACATTTTCAGTGTAATACATAATGGTTTTGGCTCCAATGAGGCTTGATCCAAAGCCTCTCAAAATTATTGGAAAAGTTTCCATTATTAATCCTTAAGAGTCTGAATTTGAAGGGTGTGATGCCAACCTTGTCCATCGTATTTTTATATCTGCTACTCTCTGAAGGCCTTGTTTTGATATGTGGCTTTGAACTTGCCTGAAGTGGTCAGATGCACCAGCAGAGAAACAGAACCTGTGCTGATTTCATCCACTGAGTAGATAAGAAATATACAAAATTTAAATTCTGACTTCTCTGACCCGATTGTCCCAGGATAGCTGCCTCAGCAGTGTTGTGGCTGACTTTAAGGTTGCTTTATGATTTCTTGGGTTTTTTTCTGAAATACAATTTTGAAGTGATGCAGGAATAAACTTTGAACCACGCTTACAAATTTCATATATAGGCCACATTTCCTGCTTCTGAAAACTGTCACTACATATGGCTGGCATACCTGGTGAAGGTTGGAAATGCATTGCTTTATTCCTCTTATCACAGGTACCCTTAATGTCTTTGTTAAGGCATTTTCTGTGGAGGTTCTTTGATTCCTGTCATGTCTAGGGCTTCTTCAGATTTCTACATCTCATCACTTTCAGTGAGGAAATAGTTTGGTAAATGTTCTGGAAGTTCTTACTTCAGCAAAGTAGAATAATATTTGTCCTCTTCTTTTTAGCCCAATACCACTTTTCATCTTTATCATCAAGTGGAACAAATTAGTCTTTTGGAGGGAATGAGACTATCTGCAGTGATGTCTCTAATGTCTTTTGTGGGTGTCTTTCATCACCTATTTTAATGTGTCCTTGCTCATGTTTCCTTTTCTGGTTCACTTGTACAGGGTTGAAATCTGGCCACATCCCTGGTGCTGTGAACATACCCTTCCACTCATTCCTATCAGAAACAGGGCATGAGAAGAGTATTGAGGAAATCCAGGAAATATTCCGTGAGAAGAAAGTGGATCTCTCAAAGCCGCTGACAGCCACCTGCCGCAAGGGCGTCACGGCGTGTCAGATTGCCTTGGCAGCCTTCCTGTGTGGCAAGCACGACGTGGCCGTCTACGATGGCTCCTGGTCCGAGTGGTTCCACCGAGCCCCACCACACTACAAGGTCTCCGAGATGAAGCGCAGCAAGGCCTAGAGGGAGAGCTGTGTCTGGGACAATGCGGTCTAGCAGCTGTCTCCAGCATGGGATAAAGCAAAAGGGAGGAGGTGGAAGTAAAGAAAAAAACCAGTTAATTTAGATTTTGCCAAGTTTTTAAAGAATTATCATTAAGTTTCTATTGAACTTTTGATTTTTGACAATTAATAAAATCTTAGATGATGCATCTGTGAGTATTTCACATTCTCCTGTTACGTGCAACCTGCTTGTGTTGGGTGGGAGAAGCCATTCTGCAGCATGAAAGAGAGTTACTTTGTGTCTGAAGACCTGCTAAAATTCCAGTGGCCTGGTGAAAGATCAGGAGCAGAATAAATGCAAAGTCCAGTGCTAAAATACATTACTGAGTACTGGACATGGGAGGGCTAAGCTGTGGCTCTGTCACTGACTCTGTGGAAGACTTCTTGCCAGCCCACCATCTTCCCATTAGGAATATGGAGAATGGGGGTACCTTCCATATGGCAACTGGACCCAACCCACAGGGAGGTGTGTTGCTTGCCTGGGGTCCATGTAAGGGACATCAAAAAGATAAATATGGTATCAACTGGTACGGCCCACTGATTATTACCCACTACTGGTGTTCCAGGTAGGCAGCAACAAGGTCCCAACAAGAGGAAGAGAGCTCATGTGAAGCATTTGGAGATGCTAAAAGATCCATTTCTGCTGGAATGCAGTCTTGTTGATTATCATGACTGCATTAGGAAAGTCTCCAAGAAATCCTGTAGGTGTGATGAGAACTTTTGGGCGCAGGTATTTCATGAGAAATGAGCCTTTTACTCTGCTCTGTGTGTGTTTTTCCAATCAGGGAGGGTAACCCTTCTCTACATTGTGTGAATTCTGTTTCCCATGGAGCTGGAGCCCACAGCTCATAGAGGGAAGAAGCATTGTTCCCTAGCAACCATCTGTACTCTTCAGCCTTCATCCCACCTCTGTACCTGGACTTCAGCAGGCCCTGCCTGCTTGTACAAGCCGCCAGTCACCAAACCAGGGATCATGGACCAGGTGCGAGAGGTAGTTAGGGAAGAGGCTTTGCCTCTTGGTAAATCACAGATGCTTGGATTTTTTTAAATTAAAAAAAAAGAAAAAACAGAGAGAGAGAGAAATGTCATTTTCACATCCATGGGGCTCCTCAGATTTAGAAAGTCACTGAAACCTCACACTTTGGAGCCCCAGTCAAATGTGGAAGGCCTATGAGACCACTCTTGGCCACATCTGGTGGCTGGTGAGAGTGGCAAATTCCCACACCTTTCAAAGGAGGTTTTCTGCCTGGGAAGAACAGCTCCCTCTTTCCTCAAAGGCTGGATGTCAGAAAAGTCAGTGTGTTAGGCTATGCTAAACATTCTGTTCAGAAAGAAAGATCACGTTTAATCCTTTTTAGCTCTTTGATATATTTTTTCTGATTTGTTGCCTATTGTCCCTCACAGAATTGGTTTAGCAAAGCAATAGACAAACATACTTCTGTGGTTTGTTACCCGGGATGATGGTAAAATGGCCTTAAAGTCCTTCTTGGCCTCAGGATGTGGCATTCTCTGAGCAGTGCTTTGACTTCGGACCTTCAGGGTTGGAAATAAAATGAAAAATAACCATCACATGCAGTTGCAGTGTTTTTATAATAACAGTGACAACAACATCATATACAGTTACAAACTAGAAAGTAGGAACAGTTGCAGGCTTTGGTGTCATTTTGTCCAAGAGGAACCGGGGGAATTATTGATGAAAGGAATTTGGGAAATGAGCACACTGTCTCACTACACAGAATTTTTGCTTTGTTGGAAGAAATGGGAGAGGAGGAATTTCTACATCAGCAGACTGGAAAGTTCTTCCTACTGAATATAGTAATAATAACAGACATGGTTTTGTTTTAAGTAGGTGGTGGGAGTTAGCACAGCAGTTTATTTAGCAGCAGCTTCCTGCACTTTGATCATGTGTAAGTGTATGGCTCTTCTTTAAAAAGAAAGAAGAGTGATACAGACAAAAAAGCAGATTCCCTGTGAGTTAGGACTGCCTTCAGTTGTTATGATTTTCGGATAGCATGGAAGTAACAACATGACTCTTTATATGATGGTAAAATGAGAGCAAACTTTATTCTTCTAAATTCTATTTTTATAGAGTAGTTTGGTACAAAGAACATGATTGGTTATTCAGAGTCTACACCCTTTGTCAACAACCTTGCCAGTAAACATGTTGGAAAAATACCTGCGGATGGTTTCTCACTTCCGAAGGTTTGTTTGAATTCCTCTTTAGGATTTTCTCAGGCCAGAATGAGAAAGTTACTCGCTTGCCTTTCACACAGACACTGGCAGAGCCTGAAGCCTAAATTCAGACCAATTGTCTGCACCCATAGGCTTCCTCTCCTCATGTCTTGTGGCCCTGTTCTTCTTATGGGAGAGGTTCTGCAGAGCATCCAGCACTGACTCCTGGAGTCTGGCTGATGCAGTAACTTCAGCTTCAAGATCCCAATACTGTGTAAGATTTGGTGCTGCAAAGACCTGTCTCAGTGTAATACCCAAGCTGCTGCTGATTCAAGTCAGCCCTGGTGGAGCACTAGGCTTCCTACCCCATGGGCTGGCACCTTCATTCCCACAACTGCCTCAAGAACAGAAGGTAAGCCCTGTGTCATGTCCTGAGCTAATCTGATGAATCCAAATGTACATTCCTACCTGATCCTGATCCCATTTGTCCTGCTGCTAGTGCCAGCAGGCTCACAGTTACCATATTCCACTACTATGGGCAATGGCTTGTCCACCCTTGGGATGAGGAACACATCCAGCAAGCAGGACATGACAGACATTCCCTCTGTAGGAAAGGTGCTTCTTTTCCTAGTTGTCCCATGCAAATGCAATGCCTACAGAAGCTGCTAAGGGAGAGACTCAGGGGCAGACCCGGGTCCCAGGCGTTAGTCATAGCTCAAAGAGGTGGAGATGCCAGGAGTTTGCTGCACTGTGGGAATGTGGATTGACACATTCTTTGTGTTTTTTGTATTTCCAGAAACATCAATCTCAGGACAATGCAGCATTAGAAATGGGACAGAAAGGACTCAACGACTGTACTGAAATGATAAAAATCTCCTTGACCTGTGCATCTCTTTCAGATTACCAACAGCTGGGTTACAACTTGAGAATAAATCTCTTCCAAGGTGAGGGGACACAGCACCTGACCTTCAAAGCTGTCTTGGTTTGGAAAGACAGGTATCTGTCATAGAAGGGAGTTTCCCCTCGAATGGAGAATGTAAAACCCTCTCCCTCCAAATTATTACAATTTTGCAATTAGGAGCTTTCAGGCAAAAAAAATGGGAATAGGAGTAACAGTTCTTTACTAGGATTATTAAAAAAGCAAATGCAATAATACCAAAGAAACAAACAAACAAGCAAACAAAAGTCTTAGAAAACCCTGACGGAGTCAGGAATCCTACCTGACACCCTGTCAGCCAGGGTGTTGGAAGCAGTCCAAAGAAGTCCTCCTGGAGTGACAGATGTGGTTCTGTTGGAGTAGAGATGATGACAGATGTGGTTCTGTTGGAGTAGAGATGATCCTGTTGTGGCACTGAGATGAGTCCGGTCTTCCTCTGAGAATCCAGTGGAAAAGAGGCTGCTTGGTGTTCTTACAGCTCAGTTTTTATCTTGGTAGGAATGGCTGGCTCCTCTCCACTTGGGTAGAGCATCTCACAATGCAATGGTGTAATGTATCATGTCACAGGTGGGCCTTAATGGCCCATTAACAGGAGATATTCCCGGGAGGGTGGACAGTAGTGGAAGAGATAAGAAGCACTGCTCCACCTGGTTTTAACAGCTGGCCTATTATCAGAAGGCATCTGCCCCCCTCCCCCCCCCGGAGTTACAAGAGATGAAGGAAAAAAAAAATCATCTCCCCAGCTGGTTTCAACAGATGAAATAGAATACACGGGGGGTTTTTTGTTACATAACCCAAGACAAAAGCTGATTCCACCTATGCTTTGCCAGGGCTCAGGAAGCCACGTTGCTCTGAGTAGAGATCAGACCATAGGTAATACTCACTTTCCCCTCTTATTCCTTCTATCCAAAGTCACTGCTTTTCCAGGCTACGGTACCTGAGGAACTGGAATCTAGACACCCCCATTTTACGTATTCCATCCCTTTCTTTTCTTTCACTTTTTTTTCCCCAAGTATGAAAAGTGAACATGAATCACAACCCCTGTCGTCCTGTGCAGAGTTGTCCAAATGGACACCATTTGCAATTCAATGTTCCCTGTCATCTCCAGTTACTAGTTACTTCTGGTTCCAACATCATTTCTCTTCTAGACCTTTAGACATGTAGAGATCTGAAATATCTTTCCTGAAACTCTGAAATAATTGTCCCTGGTTCTAGTTTTGCATGTACCAGCATAAGACAGATTCCTTTTCCTTATATTCAATAAGTTTCCTGACAAGACCTTTCTGGATATTGAGGACTGCATTGTCCTGGGTTTGTGTGGTCACACAGAGAAGGACATCTTTCCTCAGGAAGCTCAAAATCATTATTGTCAAGACAAAAGTGTGATTAAAAGGAAGGTGAAGAGGAAAGGATTAGAGATTAAAATAAAGCCCCCTCGTGGCTAGAAGTAAAGAGGGGATAAAAAGAGAAGTCACAGTTGGCAACTCTTTGTTAAATATTGTGGCAGAAAATGAGATCAAGAAGGCCTGGAGTAGTAAGATGGTTGGGGATTTTGTGGAGTTGCTAGCTGCTAGTTGCTGCCAGTAGCTGCTAGGAAGCTACTCAAATCGACGAGAAGATTCAACGGGAGGTAAGTAGGCACTTGGCTGAAGAAAGGGCAGTGAGATACAAATAGAGATACCTTGCAGCACCCTCTGTGTGTATCTCATACCTGAGGATGAAAAACAGATAAATTGGCAAATGCAAGCAACTTCCTGGGTAGTGATGATGAAGCTATTGTTCAGCACCCAGCCTCAAACCTGATGAAAGCTACTGCAGTCAACACATGCCTTTTCTTGAGCCCTTGCAACTGCTGCTGTTGCTCCCCTGCTCAATTCCAGGACTGCAGTAGGGTGATTTCTACATGCAGTTTCTTATTTGCTATTCCTTGCAGGTGGCCCACTGAAGAGCCAAAGTTTGATGAGAGATTCCTACACCCCTGATGTATTTCAGAAGGCTGTCATAGATCCCAGACATTGGCATGGAAGGAGAATTAGTGAGCTAGGTATGACTTCTGCCAGGATAAGTACATTGCTGAATTCCTGAGATGGGTGCTGCTTCTGCCAAGAATAAAGGATGTATTTGGGCAGACACACAAGGGGACTAGAAACTGGCATTTTAACAAGAGAGAAGCTCTACAGCTAGAATAATCCTTGGAGTATGATAGCACTAGGAGGGAAGCTGTAACTGAACAATGATTTCCCTTCTTTACAGGGAGATGGTATGAGAAATATTTCCTAGATCGTAACGTGCTGAAAGCAATGAAGCAGAAATATGGGTGAGGTAAAAGACACAATTCCTAGAAGATGAAAGCTGAAGATTGGAGTGCATTCAACAGCGAGTCTTTTTCTTCCAGCATCTAATAAACCTGCTTGTGAAACCTGAACCCATTGCCTGCAAGCTGGCAACAGCAGATTTGTTCCTAGTGCTTTCTCCCCTCTCTATTAAAGTGTCTGGGGAGAGCAGTGTGAGATAAGTCTGAATATGCAAACAAAAAAAAAATCACTTTATTGGTCACCGATATGGTGGGAAGGATTAGTGTGTGAGGCCATACCTTTGCAGAAGCAAGTGATGTTGAGAGGAGCGCACAAAGACATTCACCTGCTCAGCATGTAACTTGGAGCAGGACCTGTCAGTGGCATAAGAGAGCAGTGGTGGAAGGGGTGTGTGTTTGTGAGCAAACTCATATTTGCCAGAAGATTCATGACACTTTGACAGCTGCCCCACCACTCCAGAGCGTATAGAGGATGCACTGGGAACCAACTAGAGTTGTCCCAGCAGCAGAAATGTGCTAAAGCAAATGGAAATTCACCTGGGAAGAGGAGGCATCAGGCTGTTTGTGAAAGCTCCTGCTATTTACAGGCCAAGCCAGTGAAAATAAAACCGAACATCAGCATATTCCACCTAAAGGGAACAGGAAAGCTGGAAGAAGCCTCAGGACTCCTCCAATGTACGAATCACCCCACAACGTGCATGTACCCTTACTGAAGCTCTCATAAGCCCCACTTGCTACTGGCAGCCCTTTCCCTAGCTCAGAGGTGACTCTAAGAAAGAAGCACATGCATCCAGCATCCAGTCTGTGTGTACAACCTGGAGTTGGGGAGTGTATCTGGGCAGTAAGTAAGGACCACCCAAGGCTTGAATGATGCAGGATATGCAGGGTCTTTAGTGCTTCCTCATGTGTTTTTCTCACAAATTTAATGGTCTTTATTACAGGACTCTGCCTTCTAGCTCCAAAGTGTAGAAATTTGTTACATGATGTGGAGACAGGCACACAACACAGTACATAGCAAGGGTCATCAACAAACAGCCCGTTTTATTGTTCAGATGCTTTTATGTAGTAGTTCAAAACTCCCGGGTCTACATAACTGATTGGTCTGGGTTTTTAAATCGCACAGCTCCCTGACCAGTGATGTCTCTGCCCTCTGGACTAAACATGATTGGCTGAGGTTCCTGTATGAGTTCCATTATTCACCCAGGGTTTGTTTTTAGAACGACCCAGGTTAGCCAAATTGGATTTTTACAACCAGATTTATTTTGTCCAGCTACAGATCAGCTATGCCATGATAGCAGAAAGTACATTTCTGAGAACAGCAATGCCCTATTCTTCCCTATCTGGTCCTAAGCTCTCACCATTTTAGAAGACTGATGCTTTGCTCAATAATGTGAACTGTTTTGGGACAGAATTAGGATTGTTACTTCACCATTGGCTGGTGATTAGATAACAGTATACTGACTGTGTTAAAGTAGTGAAGGAGGTTAAAATTTAACTAATATGATAATCAAGTGATAATCATTTTCCACCACCAATAATTAACTGAATATTTCCAGGAAGATTTCCAAGTCTTTCAAATAAAGGAGACTGGCCAAATTGCAGCTTGTAGAAGCCTCCCTGTGGGTTTGCTTTGTACATCAGTTCTGAGTGGCTGCTGTCTGAGTTCACACCACACTCGCCTCCCCTGAACAGCATAGCTCTGTAGGAACAGCTCTGTGTTGCATCCAGTACTGATGGCCAATATAACTCCAGATACATAATGAACACTGTCTTCTGAGACCACAGTGGGAAAACATGGAGCTGAACAGAAATCTACTGATGTTGTTTGGCATACTGGAAGCAGGCAGTGCAGGGCACAGTCAGCTAACAGGCTACACATAATGTGAGATGAATCCAACATAGATGTACAAATTTGTCTCTACTAGACATTAAAAATGCCTATTAGCCATTAGAAATAGACACTAGGGCAAGCAGGCAGACTGCAGGATTATGGTTCAGCTGGAAGCAAATGCCCTTTTGCTGTTCATGAGGGGCTCATTAAGAGAGTAGATCTGAAGAGAAATGGACTGAAAGGTCCTGTTGGTGCATCACTGGGCACAAAATGGGGTGTTTGCCTCTTGCAGTGAAATGAAGTCACTGTATACACCTTTTACAAATGAAAACATTTTATAAGCACTTAAATAGTGTAAAATATTTGGTGTTGTATAATACACTCAAATGGGTCACAGCTGTTTGATGACAAATGAACATACCTCTGTCAATCCCCCTTCATCTTCTTTGCTTTGCCAAATGGTACAGCTCAGCCAGGAACAAACACTTTCAGACAGATGACACATGAAAGCTGCAGAGATAACTGAGATTATAGCTTTCAGTGAGACAGCACAGCCACTGGGTACAATCAATACCTGAAGTCTTTGAGTGCTGAACAGACTAATTTAGCCAGAACCTTGGCAGGAGCATTTTCCTGTGTGGCACTTTGTGTTGTAGAGTGCTTTGGATATCCAAACACGTATATGAAAAGCCAGCCTTGGAATCTCCAGGTACCATGTCATATGCAGTTAGACAAAAACAGAGCTGAAATAAGTGCTCATGCTCACTGCAGCAGAAATCTCTGTTCTATTCATTCTTTGGTTCTCAACAGTTCATTCCTTCTTGCTTTTTTTGTTGGCACTTCCTGCCCAAGCTCTGAACTGAGTCAAATTGATAAGTCAGCAGAAAATCAGTACAGAAGGAAAAACAAAACAAAAGTTAACAGGTTAACCAATTAAAATTTCTACGCAAAGGACCTTGTTGGAGACAAGGCAAAGAGTGATGGGATATGCAGATTTTGGGAAAGAGGAGTAGAAGGAGAGTGGAGGTAGAAATGGCCTTTCACTGCCTTTTTTATGCAGCAAGAAATTAGTTTGCCTCCATTGTATTGTCTCGCAGAACGCAGTGCTTTGCAACACAGGTAGCCCATATTTAAGTGATTTTACAGGGTCTGATCATTGGGTGGCAGTTCTGAGCCAGTGTTTTTATCTGACAAGTCAGAAATTGGAAAAAAGTGTTCTCCTCTGGTTTAGCTAAACCATTCACTGCAATTGCTATTTAGCAACTGTTTGTGTCACCTCTAAACAGTCAGTGCACTTGAAATACAATTGGACAACAATGATTTGAAGGAGAAGAAACCAGTTTCACCCCAGCTGCTGCAGCACTCTCCTCAAAACTTTTTCTAGCAGTAATGGCTACTTCCCAGTTGAGGTTTATGCATCACTGCAGTTGAAGCATAGGTCATTTTGCAGGATATCAGTTTTAATAAATATTTCCTATTATCCAAACAGTATTTCATTTTTTTTCATTTAAACGTCAGACCTCTGCCTATCTCATGCTATCCTGAATGATTCCAACCTTTGTTATCTCCACTGTGAATGACTTTGAATGGCTCATATCAAGAGATGGTAACAAGTGTAAGAAGAGAAGACAGATACTGCAAAAACTCTTCTTAGAGTCTTCAACCAACTATTTGATTTAATCCTTTATGCTGTAAAGCTTGCACAGAAGTAAAACCTAAATTCAGAGCTACAGCTATCCTGAGGTAAGCCCAGTATTCCTAAAAGAATGGAGTACTTACTGCTGATCCTGCCTATAATGGGATAAAAGAGAAATCCAGCACTGCTTGAAGTGGCAAGAGATCACAACAAAAAGGGAGCAGGTGAATTGACTTCAGTGGATTTCACTCTCAGGCACTGAGTTTAAAATACAATTGTGTCTTACATTTGAAGATATTAAAAACTCTTACTCATCAAGAGAGAATGGTTATTTGAGGGTTAGGAATTACCTGTGGTGCTCCACTTGATAGTGGTACAGCAAATGAGCTAAGGTGCAAGAAAGTTATAAAACAAAACCAAAACTCAAATGGTGTGTTCCTCAGGGTTCACTTTGTGTTCTCTTTGCCACAGACTGTTCTTTGACAGAGCCAAGGCTTCTTGGATTGAAGCTGGAAGAGCAGTGACCCGGTGTCAGGGGTGGGATCACTGCACTTGGAAACAGTACAAGAGGTTTAACAATAACTCCTTACAGATGGAGAATCGGCTATCTCAGCTTTGGGCAAAACAGGAATGAGGGCTACATTGAAAAAGGTATACAAGAAGGTTCAATTGTGATTCTACTGAACAGGTCTACCAATTTTTATGCTGAGTTGCCATTTCATCCCTCATAATAACAGTCCTTTTCTTTTAAACCCTTGGATTCATTGCTTCTGAGGAGAAAAACTGATTATCCAAGCTCATTATGTGCCTAAGTGAAATCATTTTCTTTTGCTATAGCCCAAGAGCCTTGAACTGACATTGATTAACTATTTTTAGAAAGAAGCACTAGCTAAATCTGACTTCTTCCCCTGCTGATCACACCTATCAGGGGAGTGCAAAACAAGCCTATCTAAATGCAGGTGCCGAGGAATTACGGCCTGTTCCTTTACCAAATACATTAATATAACTAAGAAATAGGTGGGGTTGTTTGAGACCTTTCACCATGTTGGACTAGAAGCTGGAGAAGAGAGGTAGCATTTTTGGAAAGAAAATGGGATAATAATGGTGTTACATTTTGAATTTTCGGTTTGGTCATCTAACACCCCTGCAACTCCAGCAGGCTCTTCTGAATCTCAAGGCTGACTACTTTCCTTCTCCAAGAGCTTTCTTTAGGGTTCTGAAGACCCTTGCATTGTCTTCCTTGCCTCTGCTAGATGAAAAAAGCACAGGACTTGGCTGCTACAGACAGCTCTCTATCTGCCAACTCTCTAAGATGCCAACTGCATACAGACAGGAGTACCCTAATGGGGTACACCATCTTCCAGGAAGCCAGAAGGAACCTTTGGCCACATCTCTTGTACCTTCCTCAGAAGATACAAACTTTGGACTTTTCTGTGACACAGGAAGAGGTCAACTTTTTACTGCCAACTATAAGTGTCCCAGTTCCAAGATATGAAAGCACAATTCAGCTTTTGAGAAAAATCCATGTTTTTCCTGTAAATAAAATGGGTAGGGGGTATTCTTTGGCTCTCTGGTAAAACTGCACAGACTGGCTGCATCTTCAGACTTGCTGGTCTCCTTGGTCTCCCACAGAGCCTCTGCAGGCTAAAACACAGATAAAGTTCTGTGTCTCTTTTATTCAGTTCAAAGTGCACGACACACTGTGTTACAGCTGTACTCCGAGTGAAAAAGGATGTGCTTTGCACAGCCTGGGTGCAAAGCCTGCTGGAATGTGGCTGAAGGACACTGGATACAGCCTCACCCAGTACAGTTGTGTCCATGTTGCTCAGTGGGAATTGTTGCCACCTTGTGCTATCTCCCAAATGGTACCAGGTTGTTATCTTTGAGAGCACTGGTTGGCACAGGCAAAACCATGGCAGGGGCAGTGCTGATAACAAAACAGTGCAAGCAGTTGCAAGGCAGTGTGTGATACTACATCTTGGTCCTGATTTATTTGGCACTCATAACTCGGGCAATGTGACTGCTAGCATCAGCATTTATGAACCTTACGAGCTTTCAGGGATATTTTGCAGTCAGTTTGTCAAAATAAAGGGTTCTTGTCTCTTACAAGCACTGAGTGTGAAACTAGACAAAGGGAGAAGACAACAATTTCCAAGAAGCTACAAACAAACCTATCTTTCCTTTGCACTGACTTACAAAAGTACAAATTAAAAAGACCCAACCCTCACTCCTAACAGCCAGATAATTATCACAAGACCCAGGAGTCAATTTCATTTGTATCAGCTTCCCCAATTGCTCTGCAACCTAGGATATTTTCCCAAAGAGTGTTCTGGTCACCTTCCCACTCTGTCTTTGAAGACATGATATAAATTTGAGGCATTATGGAAAATTTGGAGCTATTTCTGATCAGCCACACACTGGCTGGGATGAATGCAGCTCTTCTTTATTTATATTCCACTTTCAAAGTCAGGCTTTGCTTCAGGAGCAGAAATTATGTCATTTCTAGAGGATGAGGAGGTAAAGGAATATGTGTGTTTTTGTGAGAGAGAAGTTGTGTTCAGGCAAGCTGGGAGGAATTCAGCCAACAAGGTTTCCACTGCCTTTTATTGACACCTATTTCCAAAGGAAATGCCGGAGAAGAAAGGAAGCAGTTTTCTATCCTCACACTTCCATCCAGGGAGGTCAAGGTCTGCAGCTGCAGTAATTCCTTACAATTTCCATACGTGTTTGGAAGGTGACACAGACTTAGGAGATAAACAGGTGAAAATGCTTTGTCCCCACCATTTCAGTGGGTGGATACCCATGTGCAGCCTGCTCTTACCCTAAGGCTAGTAAGTAATTTTAAGATTAGATATTGAATACTATAATCTGAGAATGACTTAAATGCTCAAGACTAGAGACAAGACTTAGTGGTTCACCTTTATCATTCTGAAACAAGTAGGTATTTATCTCTGCCTCCACTATCAGGTCAAATTTGAAGTTGTGGTTTGCTTGATCATATCCATGGATGTGACACATCCAGGGTATTGTGAAATTCTGGCAGTCAGAGTGTTTCAAACCTTTGTGGGACCTTCAGGTCCATTTCTTTGTTGAGAAGCATTTCTTTGTTCCTGGTTAATCTGCAGGAAAAAACCATTACTATCTCAATAGGATGCGGCTGCACAGCCCTATGTGTGGTTTCTGAAACCTTCCCCACATATATTTATTCTCTTTCTAAATCAATATTACATTATTGATTATACACTGGCATATTCCTATAATTCATTAAGTGACATGAATAAATTCTCTAGTATCAACACTTCTGCTTTACTCTCTCTTTCTTTCCTTAAAGAAAGATGCACTCACAGTAACTGTTTTGGGTTGGTGGGTGTCTGGGCCCTGAGCACAACCTTTTTCACGTCTTCCCCCAAGAGGGGTTTGGCTGCTCATGCTCAAGAGCTGTCTAAACTGGGATCATCCTGGCTGATGGTCTCCCCACCTTCACTCAGAAGGTGCTTGTAAATTCAGGTCCTTGCCTCAGCTATGGCACAGCCATATCTGTGCCTGGTAATGCGCATTGCTGATTGCGATCCATGGGATTGACTTAGCTTGACCTTAAGTCTGGCTACTGGATAGGGACTTCCTATGGGATCTGAGTTGATGGCTGATTCTGGCCTCTCTCACTGTTCGGCTTTTCTCATGACTGTGGGATTACACTGTTGTCATTGAGGTCAATGCCTTGCTGTTACCCTCAGCTCCCAGCTCACCTTCTCTCAGCAAGCAAAGCTGGTGACTTCCATAGCAGCAGGGTTAGCATTTTACATGTGTACACACATCTGATAATGCTTGCTTACGCTAAAGAATACAAAGAAAGGACACCAGAGAAATGCAACCAGCAGTTGGGACAGAGGTTTTGTGAGGACTGTGGGAGTGCAGAGGTTCTGCAAACAGAAAATTATTTCCAGACTGTGAAGTCCTTTATGTAGCGGGAACAGTTCTGAGGTTTAAGACTTCAACCCACAGCAAATTGCTAACTTTTAGAATGTGATTCAATACTCTAGGGATTGTAAGAGCCACTTTCTCTATTGGCTTCACAGCTGTCAAGTCAGTTCATGAATTAATCCTGCAGCTCTTTCTCAAAATTAAAACCAAGGTAATTTCTTCCTATTCTTATTTCATGTGTTTTCTTCCTTGCCTCAAATCTCTTTGCTGTTTATGTCTCCATCTCCATCACCCACTATTATACTTTTTCTCTTTCCCCTATCTCTTCTTTATTCTCTGTTCCTTCCTCTCTCTCATACTCTCTGGTCTCACTGTTCTGTTTTCTTCCTGAAAGGAAACAGAAGTAGCAACAAGATGGTGCAAGACAAATCTAGTATATCTGAGAGGAAACACAAGTCAAACAAACACATACAACTTCTGTTTTTCTCACAGTTTTTGTTTTGCAGAAATAAATTCAACATAGCTATGCTCTTGCTGGCATAAGGAAGAACCAGCCTTCTTTGCCAATCTGATTAGTTATTATCGTAACTGCCTCTTGTGTAACACATTATTCTCCACTCAAGTGCAATTATTAGCAAGTCCTGATATAATGTGTCTGTGTGCTCTCACAGCAAAAGCATGGTATGGTGATTGAAAAGCTAATGAAAACAGAGGGATTAGCATGCTTTGCTTCCTGTTCTTCTTCATCCTGTACAGAACCAGCTTCCTCCCTAGTCGGGACATAACACTGGAGTCTGCAAGCTGGATACTATGCTAGCTGCAAGACCAGTCCATGTTTTTCTTCCCAGCTTCATCTCTTAGGTTCACCAACCAAGCCTCTTCAGGTCCTTCACAGGACACCAGCCAGGAACTATGTTTTTACAGCAGTTGTTAAAGCTTGGAGTCACATTCATGATTTGATGAGCCTCAGAACACTCCAACCATGGGCAAACTGTAGGAGATATAGTCATTGTAGGGTCATATTGTAGTCACTGTAGGGTCTTCATTGGGAGGCATTCTGAATAGAAAATGGATCAGGCTGAAAAAGACAGTGGGAAATGGTAAAATGAACACAAGTTTTTGTACTGGACAACACAGAGGCAGAGAAGTGAGTTGCTGGGTGGTGAGAATTGCTAGGAATATCCACAGTATTGATCTACATTTATTTCACTAGTCAAAATTGGCTCTTGATGGGAAAGTGGCAAGAAGTCTCCAACATCAGTTGCTGTTAGAATAGGCTGGACTCTTTGGCTTTCATCAGAATTTTATGATGAGCCTTAGAACTGAAAAATCTCAACTCTTTGACTCTGCTTATTTGTAAATCAAAATGGCCATGCAAGAAAAGTAAGACTCTGGTCTGCAACCTGTGCAGAAAAGTTGGCATTGTTTTCTAATAGGTAAAATTAATTTTCAATAAATATTCTAATTCAAAAGATAGGCCTAAAGCGTTAAGCTTGATGTTTTTAAGCCTCATTAGGTTTCACACCTTTGGATCAAAAGGGCCTCATAACACTGCCTTGAACCACAAACACATCTTTCCCTTTCTCACCTCTCAAAAGGAATCACAGCCATTCTGACACCATGAACGATCATTTAAGACTTGTAATGGTACCCTGTTTCTCTTTCTGAAATGCAGAGGCCTGATGCTCCATGACACCCCAACACAGATGGAAGGCTGGTCAAGTGTGAGTATAACATAGTGTTCTGGTTTGAAAGACAGGTGTCTGCTAAGGAGGGAATGGAATGGAAAATCTCCTTCTTTCTGGATTATTATAATTTTGAAATTAAAGGATTCTCAAGCAAAGGTATGAGAATAAGAATAACAGTTCTCTACTAGTATGTATAAGTAAACAAAAACAAACAAATAAACAAAATACTACAAATTAATAGGAAAATTAAAATAGGATGTAGCAGTATAAAAACACTGATAGAGTGAGAATATAACCTGACGCCCTGTCGGTCAGGGTGCTGGTAGCAGTCTGATTAAATGGTGGCTGTAGTATTCCTGGAGTGACAGATGTTGTTCTGTTGAAGCAGTGATTTTGTAGAAAGATGTAGCTTTCTTCTGAAGGTTTAGGGTTGATGTAGAAGGGTCTGGTCTTCCTCTGAGAGTCTATTGGAAAAAGGCTGACTTTGGTGCTCCAAATTTCAGATTACATCTGTGTAGGAATGCTTGGCTCTTCCTCCTGAGTGGAGCTTCTCACAATGGGATGATGTAATTTTATCAGTCATGCAGTGAGACTTCATGGCCTATTAACAGAAGATATCCCCTGGAGGGTGGATGGGTCATGGAAAAGATAAAGAACACTGTCCTACTTGGTTTTAACAGGTGGTAATAGAATACATACTTTTGGTTACAGCTTGCATTGCAACCTAAGACACATAGAAAGCCTAAAAGAGCAGCTCTCCCCAGTGAGAAGCCTGATGTTGAGGAAATGAAAGTACCAACACCAGCTGGGTAATGCCGAATGGGAATTTATTTAGCTGAGCACTCACATCAGTATCAGAGTCCTAAGATAAGTATAATTCTGAGTCCTGGTAATTCTCTGCACAGTTTTGCTTATTGCAAGGATCCAAGCTGAATGACAGGACCCTCAGGACCTAAGCAGTGCAGAGTTGACTTTTGTACCCCTTAACATGAGAAAGAATGTGGCAGACATTTAGAAAAACAACTTCTAAGAACATAATTACAAATTTTTTTAAGAGCCAAACAAATGCTCTCAGCAATCCACTGCTCTTCTAGCAGTCAAGAGAGATCTCAGTCAAAAGTCAGTAAGGGCAAGATATGAGTGAGTGATTTATTGTTAAAGGCAAATGACTAGATGCCTCATTAAGCAAGACATTCAACTTTGCCTTTGTGGGTTGTTTTCATTTGGTGAATACATTGCCATGCCCACCAAATAAGCCCACTTGCCTTAGCAAGAGTTCTGCCTCTAGGAAGTCATATGCAAAAGTGAGAGACACCCACTCTGTTTAGCTGCAAAGTCACAGAAAGGAGAAAGCTTCCTGGCAAGGAAAACATATTTCAAAAACCTAGCAGCTGAAAAACTCGTGTTCCTCTATCAGTAAACAAACACACCTCATAGGTTAATTTGCAGAGAACCTGCTTTTCCTTTTTCTTTTGTGAAAAACCTCTATGCAAGAGGGAGCTGAGGCTGTGTTGAAGAAAGGTCACCATTAACCGGGGAAAATGAATGTGCCCTTCCCTGAGAATTCAGACTCCAAGAATAGGAGCTGAAGTTATCTCTGCTGTCATGAGAACTACTGGCCCAGGATCAGCTTGATTGTGTGCTGGTTTTGCACTGATTGAAGAAAAGCTGTGGCAAAACCAAACAGTGACTAGCTTTGAATATTTACAGCCTGTGGAACCAATTAAAGAGCTGGATATGCCTCTGGGACTACACAGGTTAAAAATCGGGAAAAAAGCCTGGGAACCTCTCTTTTCTTCCAACCTGGGAAGAGGCAGCCGGGTGTTGGTGGGGTCGGCCCCACTCCACCGCATGGCCCCCAGGCCTGATGCAGCCTGGCCAGGCCCTGGCGCTGGTGCAACCATGGCAGGGCCAGCCCGGTGGCTGCCTGGCAGGGCGAGGGGAGGAGAGAAGACTCCATCCCAGCAGTGGCTGTTGGCATCCTGCCACTAAAGCCGCCTCACCACGGCAGCCCCGGGAGGCCTAGCCGGGCCGGGCAGGCCCTGCCGAGGGGCCAGACCCCTTCCTTCCCCACCAGCTCAGCTTTCTGAAGAATCCTTCACCCTGGACAGCTCTGGCTGCCACTATCAAGTCATCCAGCCAAGGGCCCAGCTGTGCGAAGTGGCCCACAGCTGGAGTTGGGTTTGGCTGGGTGCCCTGGGATCCTGGCACGGCCCTGGTGTTACCTGAATTTACTACCTTCAGCCGCTGCCCGGGAAAAAAACATCATGACCCTCTGCAGACCTGGGAGAAATATTAAGTCTTTCCTTGCACAGATGAAACTTGCAAAGGACTAATCCTCTCTTAAGTGAGAGAAAAGGATGGAGTGAGGACACATAGAAAGACAATGTGAAGACATCAAGGTCAGTGAAGGAAGAGTCATGACTTAGATGAGAACAAGAAGATGCCTTGGTTTTAGGCTCAAATTCTTTTGTAATGCTATGGTAATGGACTGTAATATACTAGAATATCCCTTTAAGTCATGGAAAACATGTATGGGGAGATGAGAGTATTCAAATTGTAGATATGAGCAAAGGCATTTGTGGTGTAAATATGTAAGTAAATATGGAAGTAGCTGCAATCTTATGAGAAGTTGAACAGAAAGAGAGAGAGATGAGGTAAAGATGACCTGCCCGCAGGAGGAGAAGGAGAAGACCTCTGTTCCCAGAGACAAAATTATCTCAAAGAAAGATGAAGAAAACCTTTGCTTTTGAACTGTTCATCCTTAAAATAGTATCCCATGAGTTTACATGGCCCATAATGCAGTTGTGGGAAGGCTGCGTAATATGGGAGGGACTTCACAGATGCACATTCATGGACAGCTGCTTTTGTGAGAATTAAAAGCCACAAGAGAACTGTTCTTCTTGTGAGGAAGTTTCCATGGCAGACCAAAAGAGACTTCTTTCTCTAAAAGAACTAATGAAAGACTGTTTTAAATGTGGTATACTGACCTGGGTTCCAAGTTTTGTCTCTATACGTTGTCAGTGAGAAGGGAAAGTTGTGGGGGAGGGGAAGTGTTTTGAAGGTTTTATTCTCATTCTTAGTAATTCTTTTCCTCTCTTGTAGTTTTGTTAATAAAGCTTTTTTTATGCCCTTTGAGTTTGAGACAGCTTTGCTTTTTCTCTTAATCCTATCTCACAGCAGAAACAGAGTGAATAATTCTAGTGGGCACTCAAACCACTACACTAATTGGTGCCGTGACTCAGATACAGAAAATGGTGAACCTGAAACCATTACAGTTTTTTAGAAACAGCAGCCAAAAGATGGCAAGGAATGATTTTGCCTTTCCTAGAAGCCCAAGGACAGCCTAACCTTGCAAGAAACACCTGTGCCTGAGCCAAGTCACTGTCAGGTACAAAATGTGAAACAGGCTACCAAGACCAGGTTGTTTCAGCCACTGTAGAGTTACTGCTTGAGAGATCACAGAGTCCATGGCATTCAGTACTGAGAATCACATGTCAGGCAAGGGATTATAATCTTTCCAGTATGTGTTTATTTCTGGAAAGATCAGTGTGCAATGATGTGCTGGTTTTGGCTTGGATAGAGTTGATTTTCTTCACAGTAGTGTTGTGGTGTGGATTTTCCCCTTTAATTTTTCAAGCTAGCTTTATATTTCATTTGTGTGTTATGATTTAAATTATACATGCCGTTAGGTGTCATTTCTCTGTGTCCCTGCCTCTGTTTCTAGAACCTTCCTTGCCAATCTTCCCTAACTCGATATATCATTTGCTGTTTCATATCATTACATTGCTTCTGCTATTCCCATTGGATCTAGTTCTGTATTCCCTGCCCTAGACTCCTCCCTGAGTATCGCCCCGTCTATAAAACCCACGGCGGGACACGTGCTCCCGGTCTTTGGGGTCCAGCTTTTAGTTGTTATGCTTCAGTTATACCTGTAATAAATCTCCTTAGTTTACCCCAAGACCCATCTCGCCTCCACTCCATCTCTGCTTCCGAAATAGACACTGCTGAGAACATCGGAGTCCCTGGGTGGGGAGGTGAGAGCCCCCCAGGGGGGAAGGTGTCGCACCCCTGGCCTCTGTGTGCCCTGGGACTGAAGAGAGTCACACACCGCGACACAGTAGCTGGTATGGGACTGTGATTTGGATTTGTGCTGGAAACAGTGTTGATAATTCAGGGATGTTTCAGTTATTGCTGAGCAGTGCTTATAGAAAGTCAAGGCCTGTTCTGCCTCACCCCACCAGTGAGGAGGCTGGGGGTGCACAAGAAGCTGGGAGGGAACACAGCAAGGACAGCTGATCCCAACTAACCCAAGGGATATTCCATACCACATGACATCATGGTCAACATATAACACTGGGGGAAAAAGAGGGAAGGGAAATGTTTGGAGTCATGGCATTTGTCTTCCCGAGTCACCATAATATGTAATGGGTTGAGCCCTGCATTCTTGGGGATGGCAGAACTCTTGCCGTCCCATAGGAAATGGTGAATGCATTCCCTGTTTTGTTTTGCTTCTATGACCAGGTTTTGCTTTCTCTATTAAACTGTCTTTACCTCAACTCACAATTTTTCTCACTTTTGTTCTTCCCCTTCGCATTCTTTTTCCCATCCCACCAAGAAGTGCTGAGTGGTAGTTGCCAGCTGGAATGAAACCACTAAGATCTTCATCACCTTTTGTTTCAATGCCTTTTACTCAGCACCCCAGAGGCTCCAACACATATGAGTAATGATCTAGTTCCTCACTCACACAGGTGCTATGCCTCTGCTCTGTCAGCTGTGTTATTAACTAAATCTTGACTTTAGCATAGGTCCAGCAACTAGGTTCTTGATCAGATGTCATAAAATTAAGAAGAACAAGGAAGTAAGTATTTTCACTGTTACATTTTGCTTAACCAGTTTCCCAGAACTGTGATATTTTTCTGCCAGTGAGATGTAATGATCTCTTAACAGAGGCTGAACTTTGCTGCTTGTTCAATTTTCTGTTTATTTGCACTCAGAACCTGTCCCTTAAATCACTATTCTCCTGGTGTGAGATATTTTCTGAAAGGAAAATTCATTTCCATAAATTTAAACAGTCATTAAACAAAATATTGGTTTACATAGTGAATGCTGTCTTAAAGGCACATTGTTGTTGCTAAGCCTGATGTGTATAAAAGTGTCTCCATTCAAATAGTAGCACTACTGAGTATGTAATGGCACTATTGAGTACCTCATAGTAGCACCACTAAATATGCATTCTGCTTAAACCAAACCCACACAGCTGAGGGATTAAAATTCAACACTCTGATTACATATGTTCGTTGAAGTGATAATATCACTCTGCATCAATAGAAATGAAGCAAATACACTCAAATAGAGACAGTGTTAACATATGTTAACATATATTTATCTTTTTAATCTTTGGGGAAAAAAGGAAAAGGTTGGTGGCATCTTGTCACAGGCAACACAAAAAGAACTGCACGAGGACATGCTGATGAGCAAAGCAGGAAAAAGGACAAGTTTATTTACAAAACTCAGTTTTATACATTTCCTATGGTGCCCATGGATTGGAGGCTGGAATCCCACCTCTCAATTGGTCTCATTGGTCAAGTCAACTGTCAATCAACTTTCTACTCCTACCTAAAATATGTAAACAATGAAGGACAGTTAGCAAAACATGGCTATTGTTTATAGTATAAAGTGTGATAAAGTAAAAATTCTGACTCCAATATGAAGAACAATTCAGAAGGCTTAGGAAAGTCTTCAAAAACAGGGTGACAGCATCTAAAGTGAGAGGCGGTGAAGCCTCTTACTGTTTTCTCTAACCTGGACTGCAGACTCTGTGAAGAGAATTCTGCAGGTTTGGACTATATCTTCAGGAACTGAAAGTACCAGAGCTCAGGCAACTTCAGATTACATCTGCCTCAGCGTACACAGTTTCTTAGGAAACAGTGACAGCTGGAAGTGCATCAGAAATAAAAAAATTAAAAGCTAAAAGAAAAACTGAGTAAGCCAAGGAGTGGAAGAAGAAGGGAAAGCTACTTGACAATAATTTTCAGAGTATACTGTAAAATGAACGTTGTACACATTGTATGGACATGAACTTGAGAATGGAGACTTTTCATCTTCACATTTCCCAAAGGGCACATATGTATGCTTCTCTTTTCATGACCCTTTCCCAGGTTAAGAAAAAAAAAAAATTAGAGAGGGATGTGTAAACTTATCCTTTCAGTTTCTTCTTAACAGGCAGAAAAATTTTCCCACTTAGATGGAGAGACCTCAGTGGAGAAAGATGAGGACTTGTGGTGGTGTGTTTCTGTTAAGTTGTTGTGAAGTTATTTTCCCAATGGATCATCCCTGTTTCTCCCCTGATATGTTTGATATTACTCAAAGTTTTCTCCTCCCATGCCCAGTTGTCATTCACTCCCTAGATCCACCTGTTACACCACTTACATAATGTCAATCCTCCCTGGTTCCTACCCCTTGTTCTGGAGGGTTCCCTATCAGTCCTTGTTGTTCCAACCCCCTGCCTAAACCCGTCCAGGGGATTCCCCTATTCTACAATACCCCATTGGTCCATGTGACCCTTTCCACTCCCATTGTCCGTCCTGTTGGTTGTCATATTTTGAGTCCCTCCTTAATCTCCTCCCTGTTCTATCCCTGACTGGTTGAAGAATTGTATCCTCCCCCCGTTCCTCCCTGTTTAAAAGTTTGTTCAGTTGTTTGTTCTTTGGCTTTTTTGTCTCTGCCCCCCTCCGGGAATAAACTCCTTTGAGGAGCACATGAAAGGCTCCTCCCTGTTCTTTGCCCCAAATGTTGATGCTGTACCGCCGGCTGCTGTCGAGAGCAGCCAGCCCTGCTCTGCACTGCCACTCGGGTCAAAGCTGGACCCAGGGGCAGCCACACCTGACACGGACTGGGGAGTGAGAGCTGGCACGGGGAATTTCCCCAGCTGAGACACATCAAGCACTGGTAGTGAATACCCATTCACTATGTCTCTTTAACTTCAGTCATTCATAAATAATTGCCTTTCTTTTTTTCATGCTTGTTAAACACAGGCGCACTGTGTGTGATTCCAAGCAATACTTTGTTACTCCTCTCACTTAATTTACTCCAATTAGGTTGTGGCATCCCTAGACACCAAGGATCTGCCTATCAGATGGAGTGTTTCTGCAACAGAGCAATGCTTGGTGAACATGAGATTAAAGTTCCCTAGAGTGGAACTGAGGCATCTCTGTTCAGCAAAGCTGTGGCAACTTGTGCTTGCTGGAATGTGACGGGATCAGTGACAACAAATTCACCACACTGGTCTCATGGCAGAGTCTGGCAGCACCAGTTACCTTGTTAGCTTGCACTGAAACAGCAGCCTGACTGTGTCAGAACATACCTATGCTAAAAGGGCCTGACAAGCTCTGGCTTGGGAAGATTGAAAGGTAACTCTCTCTGCAGAGCCAGGCTTGAAGTGGTGCCCTTCTTTTTAAAGGTCAAACAAAGGGAGTTAACTGGCATGTTAATTTCCTATTTAAGGGAAATCCAGTTAGAGACTTTAGCAGCAGCTTAGGGTACAGGTTCGAGAAAACTCTTCTGATATAAAGAGCAACAGGAGAGACCAGTCTAAATCCCAGAATTTCTCCTTCTCTATGAAAGAACTTTCATGGGTGTATATGAAAAGCAGTGGGTGTTGGGGTACAAATTCCCCTGGGTCCCATTTCACAGAGGCCCAGTAGTGTCAAAAGATGCGAGGACTGAGTTAGAACCTTCAGAAAAACTAAAGTACATAAATTCACAGACATGAGGTAGAAATGCAAGTTTAGTTTTAAATAAATAGAGGATTTCATGTGCCTGTATTAGCTAGTAAGAGAAGCCCTGAAGCCTAGTTTAAAGTTCAAGTAGCCTTGTCTTTTGCAAAGATAGACATAATGAAAATAATGTAACCTTGCTATGCATTCATAGATAGAACAGATAGAGCTAGTACATAGAATTTGTGTAAGAGTTTACGAAAATTAACACACATCAATTTTAGCTTAGGATAGATCTGACACTTTTGTAGAGAGTTCGTGTTTAAGCCTGATTGGCTAAAAATAGAATAAAATGCACTAAGAATGTTAGAAGGCTCATGCTTAGGGAACACAGAATACCAGGTGCTGTTGCTTCTGTTGCCTTTACTGCTGCTGCTAAGGTGCTATCACTTCAGCTTGGGACTTAGAGACTTTATCTTACAAGGCTTCTGCGCGCTGCTATGGACTCTAATAACTTTGCCTTCATGGGACTGATTTAACAATGTAATAAAGGACTTGCTTTTACAACCAGCTTCTAGTCTTCAATGAAGATGTGTCGAAATCTCGGCAAATGGTGCCCCATGTTTTAGCAGGGGTGGAAGCCAGTTGAGAGTCTTCAGAGGATTAGAGGAGAATGGAATCCAGGGACAAAAGAAAGCAATCCTGAATGTAAGGATAACTGAGACCCAGAACCATTGCTGAAAGAAAGCAGAAAACCAGGATGCCAGTTGCACTACAGCGGGCTCGTGAGAAACCTCGCCTACGATTTTTGCATAGGTGAGCTCTGAAGAAATAATAACTATGGGTAATAATATCTCTAAAGAGCAAAAACAGATTTATGAGCATTTAAGATGTTTGCTAATAAGTAATGGTTATGAAATCCCAAATAATGATTTAAAATACCTCTTAAAATTTTCTCAAAAGCATTTTCCAGATTAGAACCATCATCTTATTTTACAAAGCCATCCTGGGACTCTGTTTGTTTAAAATTACTTTATGAACTTATACTTAAGGACAGGGGTTCCCCTGTGGGCATGCGCTCAGCAGGGTTTCCAGTGGCCAGCCTGCCACCGCAGCCGCCCCTCCCTGGGGACTGCAGCTTTGGGATGGGGCCAGGGGGGCTTTCGACTACCCCCACCAGTCCATGCGGGTTGGCACAATCCCTAAACTTCACTGGCGTGGTTTTTGAAGGCTCTGCAGCTGAGCCTCGTTGGGGTACAAATCTCCCTGGGCCCCATTTAGGTGGGCAGATTTCCATCAATTCATTGGTAATCTATTCAGGGCTACTGGGATGGGCTCTTTGGCAGGAAATACTTTAATAAATCCCTTCAGGAAACACAGAATCATGAGCTGACAAGACAACAAAAGGCCACCTGTAAAGCAGTTAAAAACTTTAATCCCAAAGTGGGCCAAAACCTGACTGAATAGGTAGATAAGTCAAGCTTTTTAGCTCCAAGACAGAATATGAGGATGAAGCCAAATCATTGTTTAGACACCATGTGGGTATTGCCATATCTGTATAGGCCATCCATAGCCTCTCTTGGACACAGTGGAAGCTTTATCAGGCATGTGATGTCCCAGACTGACATCACAGTAGCCAGGTACTACCTGGTGGATCTGGTCTCCACTCCTAGGAGGTGGTCACCTCCCAGAAGGAGATATGGAATTACATGAACACTACCAACACTGCACCAGGAGTTATTCAACGGGTACCGTGTGCAGTGTTATGAGTAAGGTGTAGTGATTGGCTCATGCAAATGATGAGGAGTTATTAAGTATGGTGGGAAGAAGTTCTGTTAAGGTTTAGAGTTATTTGACATGTACTGTTGTTGTTTCAGTTTGGTTTTGAACCCTTTTCCAATCTTCTTTCAATCCTCCTCTCCCACTATGTAGTGGCTGCCTGGCAGCTCCGGCTGACAGAGCTGTCACAAACATGTTGGGGAGGGTGCATGCTTGCTCCTTGCAAGAGGCAGCAGGGAGCAGGGGGGACACTTGTTGCGGGGAGGCCTGGCAGGGTAACATGGCACCACCAATCACGATATGAGCTCCACCAATGCAAGGCATGGAAGGACTGACTGTCAGGCCTTGGGAAGAGCCAAGTTTACATGTAAGGAAGAGGCTGACGACCATAGGAGGAGCCAAGTATACATATATGGGCAATGTATGGACTGTGGGAGGTGCCAGAAGGACATATAAGGACTGCTCATGAACACTAATGAGGCTGATGCAACCTTGAGTGTATAAAACTTAGAGATGCCATTTTGTGAGCTCAGCCTCTGGAAAGCAGAAAAAGTCTCACTATGCTCCCAGTGCTATCCCCCCTTTGCTTTGTAATTTTAACAAATTCCAATTAAATTTTATTTACTCATTCTCACAGGAGGTCTGAGTCATTTATAACATGCACCAAAAGCTGAAAGGTGTCTTCTTAAGTAGATGGGCTCTCTTCAGGAGCAGAAAAAGAGAAAACATTTCCTTTATTTCTCATGACCAAGTAAATATAAAAATGGACAAACCTTTTACTAGAAAATACACATGCAGTTGAAGAGATGACAGAGCAAAAGGCATCTAGACATTCTCTCAATACATGCCAAGAAAAACCTGATGATTTGGCCCAACAACAAAGAAACAGCAGGTGAGAGGTTCCGAAAGCAAAGTTTAAGCCAGGAGGCTAAAAAAACAGTCCTACATAGTAGCATTCTTCAATGGTCCTACTTTTATACACTCTGTCAGATAACAGTCTCACTGCATGATTGATTAAACTCTGTGGGGGAAAGGGGATTATATTTATTAGTATCCAATAACATTTTGAAGCAGATTAAGTTTATATAAGATGGATTCCATCTAATCAAAACAGAATCATGCAGCTGGTATTTAAGACTGAAGATACTATGAGGCAATCTTAAAACAAAAACCAAGGAAATGATGCCAGATGTGGAAAATAAATTGTTCAGATTGATCTATTTGTGTGGTCTGAAATCACAGAAAGCCCATGACTTAGAAAAAGGGATCAGATAGAAGGTAAGGAAAACACAGAAAAACAATAACCTGGATAAGTAGAGCATATAAAACTATGCAACCAAATCAAGACAAATGCTTTGTTTTATTTTGCTTCATTTACTAGTATGAATCTAGCTACAGTCTGTTTTTTAGCCACTGTAAATGATTGCTTCTTGGAGTTATATGGGAAAACACTCACAAGAAAACAAACAGATTTAGTCCTGAAAAATATACTAGACCTAGCACAAGTCGAAGCAATTAAAGGCACAAGTTTACTACAATAATGTTTTAAGGAAAAACTGGCAAAAATAAAGCTAAGAAGCTGTTAAAGGAGGAAATTTTTTCAGTGGACAAAGGAGCTGTTTAAAGAATCATATACAAATTTAAAAAGCAAACTTAGGCCTTTTGTAAGTGTACCCATGCTATAAAGGTAGAGTTATGGTAGCCTTAATGTCCTGAAAAAGTAAATGAGGCAAGACATATAGAGAAAAATTATAACTTAGAATGATCTTTTCCAACTAAATTTTGCTGTTTAATAAAACATATTACAACATTACAAGCCTTGCATAACCTACACTATTACTCAATTGCTTTGTTATCATATAAATCTGCAATGAATTTAAACATTCAATTGCTGAACAAGGTAATTGAGGTAAATAATCAAAGACTTTAGCAGGCCTCAGTATCAGAGAAAAAGAAATACCAAATGAAATCTTTTGAGGAGTACTCAGAGAACTATCCAGGGAACTACTGACCAATCAGACTGGCTTTTGTACAGGACGATACAAACTATAAGGAAAAATAAAAGTCGTAGAGAAAAATGTTCTGGAAAATTGTCAGCCTCTCTCTATAAAAGAGAGTTGTTCATAAAACTGGTAGAGTTCTTGGAAGAACTCCAGAAGTAAACATGTACAGGGTTATCTAATTAATGCCTCATACCTAGATGTCTAAAGAGCTTAAAGTCCCTCAAAAATGCATTTCCAAGAAACTAAGAGATAAAAAGAAATGTTGTCATGTAGATTGAAGTTATTTAAAGACAGGAAACAAATGGGGAAAATTAATGGTTAATTTTCATATTGGAGAAAGGGTCTAAGTGGTTTCTTCCAGTAAACTTATAATTTTCAACATGATTATTCATTATATGGCAGACCAAGTGGTGAGAGATCTCTTACCTGAGAGACCTGAGTGACTGAGAAAGGCGACATTTTTTCTGGGGTACTCCAGCCTAATGAGAATGGAGAAAACACTAAGCTATTAGGTATAAATATGATATGAGATTAGAATCATAGAACCAGAGATTCACAGAATGGTTTAGGTTGGAAGGATCCAAACTACCTGCCATGGGCAATGACATCTTCCATTAGACCAGGTGCTGAAAGACCCATCCAACCTGGCCTTGAACCTTCTAATGAATAGGCATCCATAACTTCTCTGAAATGCCAGATTCTTTGTCTTGACAGCCTCACTGTTAATATTTCTTCCTTATGTCTAATCCAGTTCTATCCTATTTCAGTTTAAAACTGCTGCCCACTGTCCTGTCACTACAGGAATGAAATCTTGCGATTCCAATGAAGATCAATAGGGCAAGCTTCAGTCCATTTCCCTAAACTTCATGTCATCCCATTCACTTTTATAGCTTTCACTTTGTTTCAGAATTGTATCTTTCTCTTTTAAGCATTGAATTTCTTCAATTTCTTCTCCTGTCTCTTTGTTCAGCTTTCCTCCCTAATTTGGGGATTTCAGTGGGAATAATACTGTCAAGTTTCAACCCTTTTCACTGCACCTCTTTCCTCTCAGTATAATTGGCTGTATGCACTCCATTTCCAAATTCCCTGGTTTTTCCAATCATATTTTATTTGATCTTATCTCTCTTCCAAACTGTTTGTTCCCCTTTTTTCCCTGATTTGAGAACACTGCACCTACAAAAGGCATGCCAAGGGGAACACAGGACTGCCACAACATGACTGCTTCCACACCTTTCTGCTTGGCACCAGTCTCATACCTGTGCATCTTTTACTGCTCTGCCTAGGGTTAGGGTTTAGAAAACCACAAAGGCCAGAGCTCCAGGCACTCTGCAGATGCAAAAGGCTGTGAAAGGGAACACAGGACTACCACAGGACTACACAACATGGCTCCCTCCACACCTTTCTGCCCTAGGCCAGCCTCATCCCCATGTGGCTTTTAGTGTTCCACCTAGGTTTAGGGTTATGCCTAGGGTTAGGGTTCAGAAAACCACAAAGCCCAGAGCTCCAGGGCCTCTGCAGCCACAAAAACCATGCCAAGGGGAACACAGGACTGCCACAACCTGTCTCCCTCAACACCTTTCTGCTTGTCACCAGTCTCAGCCCAAGGCTGCTTTTACTGCTACGCCTGGGGTTAGGGTTGTGCCATATACACTGAGATGAAAAGAGGTGCACTGGAAAGACAGAAACTTGCTAAAATTATTCTGATTAAAATCCCCAAATCTGGGACGAAAGGAAAACAAAGTGAGAAGTCATAGATTTCAAGGGTTGAATCTGCAGTTAATGAAATGAACTCAAAAATGTGTGTCAACATCTTATGTAACTTTGAGTGCCACAGAAGGACAAACATCTTAGAAGACTAAAAAGTACTCATCCCAAGCCTTTGCAATATATGTGCACACTGCAAGAAAGGAGCTGGAAAATTTTTAGAAAGAGAATAAGAAAAGCTGTCCAGTTGTTTCAGATAGCTTTACAACTGCTTCTCTAGACAAACAAATCATCCTTCAAGAATGAGGACCAAATGGTTCCCTACCAACAAGCTGGAAAGCACACAGCCAACCTACGAAGGTTTTGACCTAAACCTGGTTCATGTTGTACAAATTTGTAGAGGAGTTTTGGGTTCACTCACTGAACCTCATGGTGAAACATCCTTTGTGTAGTATGAGAAGCTGTTGGGGTCAGGGTCATATAGAATCCTGGCATACACTCGGGAGGACTTCAGGAAAGGCAAAAGGCGGCATGAAGTCATAGTGTTATTTATTCCCCATGTACAGAATGTGACAGGTGGAGTTTCTTTTCATGGAAATTTCATCTCCATAGTTAGAGCAGAGGGAGCATGTAGGGAGTGAGGAGAAAAGAGAGTGAACTTCTATGGGAATAAGATTGTGTGCTTGTGAACAAGAAGCTAGGCAGGGAGTGCAGGATAGGTTGGTTTGTTTTCTATTACCCAACAGGTACAGGATTCTCTGAAATTCTCAAGCTATTGTTCCTTGAGGTCTTGGAGGGCTTTTGACCACAGGTTTCTTTTCCTAGCAAACCACTCAGCCCCATTTTCCTTCCCTACGTAAGAGACAACCCCCAAACCTACAGAGATACAGCAACAGACCAGTTCAGCATTGACCTTAATTAGAACTACTGAGGTGACAGTAAACTTCCTACCCTAGTCTCATGCAAATTCGAGTAATATGTTTCTGGATGATGAAGATTATGATAAGGGAATAATAAAGTGATTACTTCAGAACAAGGAAAAATGTCTGCTGTTAAAACATGGGCACAATCTTTTATGTTTGGATATGCAGTAAGGAAAGAGCTGCAATCATCTCATAACTCGTTTTTTGACTATGTAGGAAACACTGGTGACTCATGATGCAGATATACAGGCTGAGGAGCTGGAACTACGTATTGAGAAGCCCTGCAGAGAGGATCATGTCATAATTGGCTCCTGAATCATCAGACTGATGATTCGTCTCCTGCATATCAGTACCTAGCACTGGGGAAGGGAGCAGCAACTTGCCTTTGCACAGTAACTTTGTGGCTCAAGCTAACGATCAGGAAGTTGAAGACTTGAGACCCATGACTGCTTCTAAGTCTTGAATCACCAGGCTACAGAATTGCAAAATGCTTTTTACCACCCTCACTGCATCTGGACCTCATGCAGAAGAGAATGGAAAATTCATAGGATCAGCAACAGGATAAGTTTATAGAAGTTTTGATTTTAGTAAGTGGATGCCTCTGGCAGAGAAGAGTCAGAGGATAGATTATAAGTTCTGTTTCCAATTTTCATTACATATTTTATTTAATGATACTTAGGTGGATATTGAAGAAAGAGTCCCTAGAGCAGAAACTCATTCTGCTCTAAATGAATTGTTACAGCTGGAAAGCAAACCACTGCACAGTCCCCTGTCCTGACAAGGACATGTTACATTGCAAATTCCAGGCTCCTTCAAATGATAATATCAACTCTGTGGGATCATAACAAATGTGCTTTTATGTGTAAATCCTGTCTCCAAAATCAGCCTCTGCAAATGCCCAGTGAAGTGCATAGGAATAGAAGGAACAGAGAGCTGTCAGAGTACTGATCACATCTTAGACTACTGATCACAATGCAAAAGGACTTCATCCAAAATCCACTGAGTTGAATAAAACTTCTCCCACTTATTATTCTTCTTGATTATTTAACCCCAGCAATTCAAGGCCCAGCAAAATGACACATATCTAAGATATTAATTCAGATATAAGATTTGCATATGAATTTAAACATTTCCTTTTAGGACATGCTTTGATAGAGCACAATTATACAGCCTGGAAGAAATTAATTCTGTCACTTATAAAAGGCCAAAGAAGAGAATTAAAAAAATCCATTGATTACAAAAGGTCTAAATTGCAAATCTCTCAAAGTGTTCATCACTATTCTCTATCACAGGCTGCAACTGCCTGCCTTCTGCTGTGAAGAGCACCAAGTTCAATTTGCACACCTTTCAGATTTAAAATGGTATTTACAAGGAATAAATTCTCAAAACTCCAAATAATTCCACTGTAGTTGCTGAATCAGCACAGTCCCATTAACTCAGCAGGAGGAATTAGGTGGCACAAACACAGAACTCATTTTCTCTGTCAAGTAATACAGCAAAGTCAGGAGAAAATGTCCTACCTCACATATGGCATAGCTGAACCCACAGAATTTTTTGAGACCTGAGCAAATGAGATAATAGTAATTTTATTGTAAATACAATGTTTTTAACATATGAAATGAAATACTTATAGGAAGAAATAATATGTTTACAAATACAGATTTTATATTTCAAATAAAAATATGGTTTTTTGAAGTCAAGTCCACCTTCAGAACTGAAACCAAAGCCTTTTCACTGATTACAGAGTAGCAGTTCTGAACACATACTCTTACCTTGCACCACATTCTATACAGCAAAACTGGGAAAAAAGGTCTCCTCTTTCTCAACTCTCATTATTTAAGGGAAAAAAACCAAACTAAGAATCAATCAACACCTTAGGATGAAATATATAATGCATAAACAGTATATAATGCATAATCAATAAATCTTAAAGAAAATCATATAGTACTGCAACATTTAGAAATAGAAGAACTCCAGCAGTTACAGGCTTGTGCACTTTCCCAGCATCTCTTACCTGCCATTTTCTGTTATCTGCTCCACTCCCTCTCACTGAACTTTAGGAGCCCTTTCCTTCAGTAACATTTCTTCTTCCAAATTGTTCTCTACAACATGCTTTATGTATCCCAGTAATGTTTCTTTCTTATCCTTTGAATCCACCATTATATACTGCACATTAACATTAAGAAAGATTTCCTGGATTTCAACAACTTTTTTCTCATTTTTTATTTTTGCTTCTATAACTGCCTGGGTTTCTTTCACCTTAGACAATACCTATTTCATGCCATAGTGGAAAGGCAGAGGTATAGAAAAGCAAGAAGTTCCTTGGTGACTTTTAGAGCTATTTTACAAGTGCACAGAAATGAAACAAAATTGCTTTTAAGGATAGAGCTTTTCTTTTCAAGGTTTCCAAGCTGGTCTTCTTCAGATAGCATTTCAAGCTGTTAAGTCTGCGTTTCCTGCCACGAGTTTTGCCAAGTAATCTGATATAATTGCAAGATGATTGTGATGTATTACAGGATCATGAGGAGGATAAACTGTTCATCATGGATAAGCCAAAATGTTTGAAAAACATTAAAGGTAATATTTGTGTTGTCTTTCATGTCAAATCGGTGAAGATCACTGAGAATGATATTGAACTACTTCAAGTTTTTTAACTCATTGGACTGGAAGCTTGAAAATGGAACTAGTCTTTATTTGTTCCTAGGTTTGAGGGTTCATTTTCACCAAATAGTTGCAATCTCTTTCAGTTACCTGTCTCTTTGGTATTCATTAATATTTACCCATTTAACAGATTTCTTTGATCCTTAAAGATTGCTGCCAGGAAAAGTAATCATCTGATTTCAAGTTTTTGAAAAGCTGAATGGCCTGTATTTTTTCCCTCTTCCATACATCCTTTTCCTTGCCTGTGATGGATTCATCATCATATACAGGCTGCCCAAGTGTTGTCTCGCCTTCAGAAAATTTCTTGACTTGGTGGTCTTCGTGACTATTATCCATCTTCACAATGGATTTTAGGCTGTGGAAGCAATAGTCACCAACCTGGCAAAGGAAAACTGGCTCAGTGCTGTCAGGGTTTAACACCACCAAGTTATCTTCTGACAAAGGCTGCTTTCTAGGAATACCATTTTCCTTCTGTAAGACAAGCAAAGAAATCTTTGTGGGTTTTGAATGTTCGTGGAGACCTTCAGGCACAGTAAGATAGTCACCAAACTTATCCAGGTGCAGTTCAGGAGATGAGGTTGGTGCTTGGCCTGAAACTGGGATCATGACATCCGTTTTCTCCAGGGAAAACTCCTGACAAGGGTGGTCACTGGGAGGCTGGGTCTCCTGTGAGCCATGAGGCAATTCCTCAGCAGTGACGAGTGGAGGATGAGAGGAGGTGCTGGCTGATGGCAGTAACGGGCTGTCTGTGGCGATGTACTCCAAGGGGCACTGCTGAGGAGACGTGGTACAGCTGAGAGCCATTGGAGAGTTCTGCTCCTGTGTTCCCTTGTTAGTGCCTTCCCCACAGGCCTGTGAGTCCTGCGAGACTTCTTCCTTGTCATTGAGGTGCTGCATCATTTCCTTCTGATCTGGGAACATGTACTTTGGAGGAGCTGCTTCTGGCTGTTCTTGCTTCTGTGGAGCCTGGGGAGAATCTTCCCTTGGGAGAGTCACATATTGAAGGGAAACCGATTTCTTACTGAGTCCCATGGGGTCCATTTCCGGAGTTTGATATATATCAGGGTGAGAGGACACCACTGGGCTGTATAAGTATGGACCATTGAAAGCAAAGCAAGGGGTTGCTGTGCGGGAAGCAATACTTGTATCAGCACTGTTTCTCCTTGAGATGGGAAAGGAATGACAAGCACTCATACTTGGGCAGGTAACTGAGGTGTGCTCTGACTCATTTAAAGCATGGTAGGAGTTTTGTAGGTCTGTTGTAACAGGGGAAACATCTGTCTTCCTAGTCTGTCCTTCAATGCACTCTGCGAAAGCCTTCACCTGCCTGAATGTGGGAAAGTTAAAAGTTGCCTGTGAGAGAGATTATTGTTTTAAACACAAAATATAAGCCAATCTTAGTTGAAAACAAACATAGCTACACACAGGCTTCAAAAAAAATTCTTGCAGATGCAGTTACCTCTGTAATAAAAAATTGAATCTCCTCCTCAAAAGCAACTTGTATAGGATTTTTAGTGACAGAACATTTGATTATATTCTGCCATGATGCAGTGAGGTCTTAGAGACCATCCACAGTGTCAGTATCATGTACTATTCACTCACCTGTCCACAACTTGAAGGAAGCTAGCCTGCTCCATCTTCTCTGAAAGGTTGTATTTGTTGAAGTCCAGCTGGTTGCTTGCTGGCCAACTTCCCAAATGTCCTTTCTGAAAATGAAAAAGCAGACATGACCAAAGAGCAGCTTCTCACTGGCAGTAGAATCAGGAACTCTACATTCCTTGTGGACAGAAAAAACAAATAGGACAGCCTATAGCACTTAGTTACAGGGATACAATTTCACTAATACAACTCAAAGGTATGCTCTCCTCTCCAGGAGAAGGTTTCTTCAAACCCATATTGCCTTACCACTGACATAACTACAAGTACTCAGTGAGCCAACCAGGAAAGATGCCCTCCTAAACTTCTTATTTGTGAATAGGGGACTCAAGGGACTTGACAGTAGATGGTTGTCTTGGCCACAGCGATCATGAAATGATAGGGTTTAAAATTTTCAGAGTAATGGGAAAAAATGAAAAAGAACAGTAGAGTTTCTACTCTGGACTTCAAGAGAATAAACTTCAAGCTGTTCCAGGAGCTACTTGGCAGTGTTCCCTAGGAACCTGCTTTTGAGAGCTGGTGAGTCCACAAGTGCTGGGCAGGTTTTAAGAACTCCCTTTTAAAAGCAGAGGAGCAGGAAATTTTAAAGTACTGGAAATTTTTCTACATTGATTTTAAATCACAGTTGTGCTGACAAGCAGAGCACAAAGAGGTCTGCTAAATATAAGAGCACTATTCTGTTGAGTAGGACCAGAACTTCTCCTAAAAACAAGTAATAGATAAATGCGGATATCTGTTCATTGTGGACTAGAAAACAGGAAGAGCTCTTAAGATTATTGGAAGTCCTGAAAAAGAGAGAGAAATAATGAATCCTTCAAGGTACAGTTCCCTCTTACCCCCAGGTAGCTCTGGATCAGGAGACTCTTGCTGGGGTTCGGAATCTTTTCCTCCCACATTTTCTTCTTCCTGCAGCAAGAACACAGTTTTCAAGATTTGCTTCTCAGCATGGCTGCTACCAGAAAAGGCTGCACTCCACACACTGTGCTGCTCAGCACAGCGAGGCACAACTTGAGGCACTGGCAAAGCACCACCCAACTCTCTCCTTTGCACAGCCATGCACAAGGCTGCCCACCAAGGCCCATCTCCACACAGACCTCTCTGCTGGGGGACAAGAGTTGCCTTAGACTTTATGCCACCCACATGGACTGCTAAGTCTCCATGTTGCAATGCAAGCCTACCTGAGGAAATACTTATAGCTGCAATAAGCAACTATCAGCAAAGTGATGATGACAGCTGGGAGCGTCACTGGAAGAACCACAGGTGGCAGAACTGAAACAGAGAAAAGAGAAAAAGCTATCCACCTGCAAAGTGACTGTTTCCTGCAACAGGTTTTTCACTCTGGGCATTATTCAGGGAATTTGATATGTGGAGGGACAGGATCAGAGCCTTCAAACTGTTGGAATATCCTCTAAAGTGGGACAGGCCAAACATGACCTGAATAACATACTGACTGAAGGATTTCATTATTTCCTTTACTGATTTGCTTCTTAGCTTTTACTGACATCAGAATTGAACATTTTAAACTAATAAAAAGATGGTTATGAACCTTACTCCACCACGAACAACAGGCATGACTTCAGACATCTTAAGTCTGCCTGACTCTGCACAGCTTTGAGGAAATGGGGTCTCAGAGATTTTCTAAGGCCTCCCCCTGCTAACAGCCACAACAGCACACTAATTTCTTCCTGACTACATAGATCAAAATTTGCTCACAGTATAACCACTACAACCTTTCTCAGGACAAATCATGCAAGATCATATTACTTTGGGCAAAAGATTGTATGATGGCAGACATTCTGCCTCTAAGTCCATAAACAGCAAAAACATGTAAAGATTTTATCTCCAGCAGACTCCACTGTGTTTTACACAAACTTATAGTCACTCTGAAAATATAAGTTGATGGCTTATGTTCTATCTTCTTAAAGTATCAGGCTCTTTAGTCACTGACAGCAGATTGGACTACTGGAATCAGAAAGTAATGATAATCTTTCAGACAGGATATCTTTGATTCATTCTCCACATGGAAAACTTTATGGTTAGTACTCACCTTATGAGGGCAAGTAAAAAAGAAGCTAAAAGATCATTCACTTCCTTCCCTAACATTGTTGATGTACTGCAAGGATGCAGGCAGAGCAGCTGCCTTGGTAAGTGACTCCAACTAGGCCATGGCTGCACCTCATTCCAACCCCAGCTGAGAGAATGTGTTATACTAAAGAGCCATTCCAGCCATTAACAGTCCACCAGAACCCAACAGAAGCAGTTTCATGAAAAGTACCATTCTCAGTCTTCCAGGTGAACTCCTCACTCCATTTACTCCAAGGTCCCTCGTATCCCAGAGGCCTATTTACCCTTGCACGCATTTTCCCCCTATATTCTGTAGATGCTGCCAGCATTTGCAGGGTGAAGATGAAGGGAGGTTCATCATTGCTGATATTTAACTCCTGAAGAGTCTGGGAGAAGGGAGGAGCACAAATGTGAGGTGAGAAGAATTGTCTTTCCATTTGACCAGCAAAGAAATATCCATGACTCTTGGACTTAGTAAGTTACCTTTTCATATTGGTTGTTTTCCCAGTACATGACTTGGTATCTCTGTGTTATGAAGCTGTAATTCATTTTGTGTTTTATCCACCTTAGTTCATACTCTTGGTTCTTTGTTGCTGTTACTGACACATTTGCAGGCGGCAGCACCTGAACTGGAACACACTGAATGTCTCAGAGAACTTACCAACCTACTGGTCCAGTGCTCTCTTTCCACATTGTGAGTCATTTCCAGGGACTGAAAACAAGGTTATTTTGTGCAATGTAAAATGGCTCAGCTTTTTAACACTTCTTAACTCTCTGCATCTTCCTTTTCTAGTCAAATACCACAGTAGACCACTAAATAACAATCCATACCCATGAAAAGCATTCCCTTTGTACAGAAAAGCAGCAAAGCAATAGTTTTGTCTGTACTTGTCCACCACATTTCCAGAAATTTTGAGTTCTCTTGGAGATACCTCCAGATATTTTCACCCACTGCAGGAGCTGCCCTAGTTTTAGAGTTTGAAAAGTCACCCAAATACCTTCAGATACATGTGGGCAGAGATGGCCTACCTGGTGCCCTTCACTGGGCCAAGGTTTCCCACCTCATCCAGTGTTCCAGGGGCCATTGCACAAACCCACAAGAGCTCACTAGCTTCTTGAGAAATCATGTAGTGACAAACTCCTACTTGACATAAACAGTGGCAACTCTCACCACAGTCTCCTGGAACACTCATGAATGTGAATCACAGAAAAGTTAGCAGGGTGGCAAATGTTCAGGTCACAACTTGGATTTTGCACAACAGTTTCCATCACTGTCACCTTCCTCAGAGTAACAAGTGCCACTTAGGAGCTCCACACCCACATCCCAGAGTTCTGATCTGATACAGTCCCTTTCTTCCTCAGTGATTGTTTCTTCTATTTCCCACTCACTTTTCCTCATCACCGCTATCCTCAGCCCCACTTGCTCAGACAGGCATCTCTCCAATAAACAAGAAGGAGAAGCAAGAAACAACACAGAATCTCACTGTTTTTGTAGGCTTCAATGAGCTTGTCCTCTGTCTTGGCCCGGACAGATACATGGTACTGGCTCTGGCTGCTGGAATTGTTAACAGGGATCTCACAGCTCTGGACCACATATAGGGTGTGGGCCAAAGTCTTCTCTTGCACAGGAGAGCACTCCTGTTCTCTGAGGGGAAGAAAGAGGATGAATGGAAATCAGGGGAATGGGACAGGCAGAAGCCCCATAGGAAAGGCACAGACACACTGCCATGGGCAGAGCACATACTCTGATGCTGAGGTGGCCCTGAAGAACAAGCCAAACAAGACAGAGGTGGTGATCACTTTCTTCACTTCCCAGCTGCATGTCAGACGATCTCCACCATTGAAGAGGCAGCGAAGGTTCCTGGGCTGAAGGCCACCTTCAGAGAACACAAGTGCAAGGTTAGTGACAGAAAAATTCTGGCTTCTCAGTTTCCAGCCCTGCATGGCCTCACTCCATCCCATGCTACCTTCAGTGGTGTTCCACAACACCTCCATGCTCCACTTGCTGTACTGTCCAGAGAAGCCGCTGGCCTTCCCTGGTCTGGCTCGAACACGGGCAACGTAGCTGCTCCCTGGGACAAGGTCCTCATGGCTGAGATTGCAATGTGTGGTGTTGGAGAGCAAGAGAGAGACAGCTTCCTGTTGTGGGAGGAGAGGAGGGAGAGGAAGAGATGGAGGAAATTGGGATGTTGGGGAACAGAGAGGTGGAGGGAAGACAGGGAAAGAGTGAGAGGAGGAGCTGACAGCCAGGCTGCATCTCCAGCAGTCCCACAAGTGTGATGGTCCATGCACATGCTGCCATGTGGTGCTTCGTTGCTGCCACAAAAGAGGGGCTCCAGCCGGTGCTGCAGCATAACTCAGAAAGGACAAGGCATGGCCACTGTCAGGCACAATCTCCCCCCACAACAAGTAGCAAACTCCTGCAGCTTGCAAAGTCCAGACTGTCTTCAGCTCCAGCTACACATGTTCATAGCACTGCTCAGCATAAAATTATGTGGGAATCTGGACAAGATAATTCCCTTAAAATCTAAAGATCAGGCTGACAGGTAGAGAACAGAAACATATGCAGATCTGGAGATATTTCTCTAGGGGCAAAGGATATGGACTCTTAAAAACTTTAAAAAACAAACAAACAAACAAAAACAAAACCCAAAACATATCTGTCTTAAAGGGGGAGCAGCTTCCAAGGTATTTTGCTGTTTTCCCCACATGAACCCACAGCTTCCTGTTGGAACATGATTGAATTCAGTTTAAGAGGGATTCAACTCCAACTCAAATCCAAGTACAGTGGTTGGGGGTTTCTCTGAGTGGAGATCTTTGCATTCACGTCAGCATTCAGTTCAGGAAAAATGGTATTTTACTGTACAAGTCACTTGCTAACAGAAAGAGAGCTCTTTCCACCTGACCCAAAACAACACTTCTTGTATCTCTTCACAGTCCCTGAGAATGGAAAGACCATTCATTCACACAACTCTTACCACCAACTTTCAACTGCTCAAAATGGTGCCCGAACCAGGACAGCTCCACTCCTCTGCTCTTACCTCCCAGGACTCCCACTCCTGCTTGTATGTGACTTCATAGTCCAGTGCATTGCCCAACCCTTGGCCTCCATTGCCTGTTTTCCAGGACAGCAAGAAGTCTCCTGATGTCATTGAGTTGACTGAGAGGTTTTGAGGTGGGAGGGGCTGAACTGCAAGGTGAAGGTACAACGCATGAGAGGAGATAAGGAGGAAATTACACAAAGAGGGGAAGAAAACATCTAGGTAAGCTTCCCCGTTTCCAGAGTATTTTATTCCTGACAGACCAAGTATCTCCTGCTTGACTAGCTCCTGAGCTGATACCAGGTCCAGCTGCTCTCAGAAACTTGCCTTCTCCTCTCCTGGCCAACCCTCTCAATATGGAACTCTTTGGCAGTTTTCACAATGGAAGTGGAATTTATTTCCAGCTGAATGGCAAATACATTCTCAAAAATCCTGAAAATTCACTAGGAAATGAGAATTTGGTTTTTAAACCTTACCATTTTGAAAAAGATCAACATCCAGTTCTGTTTGAAGCATCTTTTTAGGTCTGAAGCCATAAATATCATCTACCCCTATACCAAAATAGTCTGTAGTCTTGTTGCAGACCCAGTGCACATACACGTCTGGAGTTTCACGTAAGTAATTTTCTGTCTGGCGTTTGCAAAACATGTCTTCGTTCTCCCTGTGTACAGAGAAAGTGATCTATAAAGATCTTATCTGAAGACCTGCAGTTAGTGCAAAATTAAACACCTGAAACCAATTTCATCCCATCCTGTTGTTTTAATTCACGAAGGCACTTATATCCACTTTTCACTGTTCCTATTAGTCCTGGTTTGCATCAGTTAATACAAGAAACATTTTAAACACCAGAATTTTGCCTCCCCATTTCAAAGGCTTGCAGCAGAATGTTACAGTACCAGTTCATTTTTGTTACTTTTTAGCCTAGCTCTATGTAATCTCATATTTTTAGGTGACAAATAGTATGATGAAAATGAGCATCATGTAAATACACCTTTTACTCAGAGTTAAAGGCCATAAAATTTCTGATGATCCTAAGTTTCTTGAAGACTTTCATTTTGCAGTACCAGAAAAACACTTAGAAAAAGATTCTCAACCAAAATGTATTTCAGTGTCCTTAGTAGTTCTGTTCTGCCAAGGGATCTTAAGTATTCATTAAAGATTTCATCCTTTCAGATGGCCTTTCTGCAGGCCAAGGAGCATCATGAAAATTAGAAACATTTTTTTAAGCTAGGCAGGAGAGGATAATCTTTGTGTGGTTGCAGTAGCCTTAGCTGCTGGAGAGATGTGTTGCTTCTTTATGTACCCTGTGGAATTTTGTTTGTGCTTATGGCTTCATGCCCAGTATATTATCTGGTTCCAGCTCAGATGAGAAATCTTAAGCTGTGAATATTTAGGGCCAAATACTCTCTTCCAGGATAGGATAGAGTCTTCGAGCCAGCTATATGTCAGCAAGAATTATTCAGCACTATTGCTATTTTTATAAATTGTGTATTAGCAAGGAAACCAGGGATATTGCTGAAGGATGTCCATATGGATTGCACACTGCAGTAGGTGTGCAGCCTTCAGCAAAAGAGTCAGCCCAAGGCGTGTGAAGCTCTGATGTTATCTACTGACCAGCATTACCTTACAGCTTGGGGTTTAGTCAACTATTCTTAATCTATGAACTGATTCTGTTTCATTGTTGGCTATTTTGATTTCAGTTGTGTGACTGCCTGTGTTTAATACCTGCTTGTCTGATTAGTTCATCTTAGTTATGTTTCATGAGCCACACACTTCATCATGTAACAGTGTTTCAGAGAATCCTTCAAAAGTCCAAGTTCTGGGAATCATCTTTTCCCAGAAGTATTTAACTTCAAAATCCTGCTGCAAAGTTCTTCCACTGTTTTCATCTGCTTATAGGTCTATTATTTCCCTCTTATTTGCAATAAAATCAAGAGTTCTTCCTCCCTCCTTTTCTTGCTGTATCCCCAGACTCTAAATAATTTTCTTCTCAACTATCCATCTTTGCCTTCCTCTCTCCCTTAACTATTCCTCCATTTCTGTCCTTTCGTATCTTTATCAAAGATCCAGTCTGGTGACTTGGTTCCCTTTTGAAACGGAAACATATGTAACAGAGAGATACTGTCATAAAAACACCAGTATCTCTGGCAGGAAAACTGACAGCACAGATAGAGAACTTACCATAAAGAACTTATTCCCTATCTCATAAATATACAGTCTACATATATTTCTCAAAAGTCATCAAAACCACACTCTCAGTGATGCTCCTAAATGAGCAAAATGACAGGGGGAATGTCTTCTGCCTTTAGGGTTTACAAACAATATTCACAGTTGTTCTGACACCTCCTTCTCCCCTAATGCTGATTATTAGCAGCCTATGTGCTCCATCTTATTTCATATCACACCAAAATTATGGAAAATAAATGTAATGGTGATAAAAAACTCCACTGGCATAGCCTATTCATTCCTCTCTTCCTGAGGCCCCAGTGCAGTCACAACTTTTGCTTAATTCAAAAAGAGAGGTGGATGTGCTTTCTAAAAACTTGACTGCTTGTCCCCAGGATTCCAAGTTACGGCGATTTTCCCTTTGGACTTTGATCTAGCTCAGCACATTTCAGGTACTTACATGTTAATATTATCCCTTTGGTAAAGAATCATACCAACAAGGTCATGAGCCTCTGAATGCTCCATCCATGTGCAAGTCACCTGTGAACTATAGTCATTGTAGCACTTCAAGCTTTTCATTGGGATACTCTCTGGAAAAGGAATTCAGTGAAAAAAATGCAGTGATTATAAATGGTGAGAGATAGCAGGAGGTACAGAATGGGTAAGGCACTGATAACAGCATTCTTTTCTTGGCACCAGAAAATCATAGACTCATAGAAATGTTTGAGTTGGAAGGGACCTTAAAGATCATGTAGTTCCAACCCTCCTGCCATGGGCAGGGACACCTTCCACTGCACCACTTTACTCAGAGCCGCATTCAATCTGGCCCTGAACATCTCTAGGGATGGGGCATGACTCCATGAAAATATGTGCAGAGTTGTGCACCCTTCTGTGCACCATTCTCCACGTCTCCATAATCCACAGGTGTCCAAACCAAGCTACAACTAACAACAATTAAGTGAAATCTTTGTGCATGAATGGCATACAGTTCTAGCCAAGGTATCACTTTTCAAACACTGAGTATTTCCAAGGATTAGTAGATACTGTGGTCAGCAGACATATGATGATCATTTCTTCCTTATGTGTTGCTGTGAAATTCTTTGCTACTAACTTCCTAGTAAAGTTTATAATGCTAGAAAGGTATATTTAAAAGTGAGATGCTCTGGGAATAGCCTTGTTATGACTCAGAAGAATGTCCAAACGAATTTGTTGGAACTACATTTATGATCCAGAGATGGCCATTCATCAAGAATATTTTTTTTTAAGTTCCCAGCTGTGAAGCTGAAAAATACAGATGCTTCTGGCACGTGCACTATGAAGCAAGCTGCTTTCTTATCTTTCCTTATTTTCTCTGAAGGTAATGTCCATGCTGCATTAATGGGATATTGCACCTTCAAATGACAAAGATGTCACTGTGCAAACATAAGTGTGCTCTCTTAAATTATATTTCTTGATGAGAGCTATAATCACCTTGTTTGAGAGGCTTTTTACAGGCAAACCCCCATCAGAACAGAATGATGCTGTCTTAGCAGGCATAAGATGGACCTTACTTTCATCTGCTGAAAACCAGTACAAAGTAAGTTCTACTGCATTCCTTGCATAACCAGAAAATCAAGCATCCCACATAGAAAAGGATGGTCTGAATGTGGGGCTAAGGCTCAGAATGTCAAGAAGCCAGTCTGACATACACAGCAGTACATTTTCCCTCAGAGACCTCCAAGGAAGATATCCTGTAATGGATGCTGGGCCATGCAGCACAACTCCTCCAGCTACTGCAGACATGAGGCATCTGCATTAGAAAAGGTGAAAGTCCACGGGGCACAGCCCCTGACAACACTCTTTTTCTGCCATCTTCAGGATGGCTATAGGCCTAGTCTTGTGGCAGGTGTTGTGTAGTACCTATTCCCAGCTCTGTTAAATCAAATTGGGGGACAGGGAAGGGAAGGGAAGGGAAGGGAAGGGAAGGGAAGGGAAGGGAAGGGAAGGGAAGGGAAGGGAAGGGAAGGGAAGGGAAGGGAAGGGAAGGGAAGGGAAGGGAAGGGAAGGGAAGGGAAGGGAAGGGAAGGGAAGGGAAGGGAAGGGAAGGGAAGGGAAGGGAAGGGAAGGGAAGGGAAGGGAAGGGAAGGGAAGGGAAGGGAAGGGAAGGGAAGGGAAGGGAAGGGAAGGGAAGGGAAGGGAAGGGAAGGGAAGGGAAGGGAAGGGAAGGGAAGGGAAGGGAAGGGAAGGGAAGGGAAGGGAAGGGAAGGGAAGGGAAGGGAAGGGAAGGGAAGGGAAGGGAAGGGAAGGGAAGGGAAGGGAAGGGAAGGGAAGGGAAGGGAAGGGAAGGGAAGGGAAGGGAAGGGAAGGGAAGGGAAGGGAAGGGAAGGGGAAATAAGCTCTCATTGTGTAAGAAAGGAAACACAAGCAATGGATACAGCAGATGGTCTCTTTATCTGTCAGCTATTCCACAAGAAGAAAATCAGGTCAACAGGATTTTGTTCCTGGTAGCCCCCACCACACTGTCTTGTGTCTGGCCACATGTCTCTACTCCTGAGCACCACCATCTGAATTATGTAGCCCTTCATTTTCCTATTTTCACTAAATGTCAGGGTCTATCCCTCCTTTTCTTCACTCATTATCCCATCAGCTTGTTCATCTCATCTATTCATACAGTACTTCACCTGTCCACACCACCAACATACAACTGATTTGTTTACACATGTACCTGCTATATGCTGGTTTTGATCAGGATGTCTGTTCTCTTACAGCTTAGAAAACAGGAGAAGTAAGCAGAAAAGCTCACCTTGAATGGCTTGAACACGGAAGACCAAATACAGATCCAGTAGCAGGATGAAAATCTCTTCTATGTTCATATTGTCCTTGGCATAAAGGCTTGATCCTAACTTAGAATTTCAGAGTTTTCATTGCCCACTGGCTACTCTCTTGCCCTGCTTACTGTGGAGCTGTTTGTTTTCGTTTCGCATAAAGAGAAGTAAAACTGAATAAGGGAACTTCTTTAAGATCACGTTGAAGTGACATTCAGGAAGAACTACCAAGCATTTCTTATAGGACAAAATCCACATCTTCTCATTACGTGTTGATGCAATGCAAGCAAAGAATCAAGTAAATGTACATTTCCAAGGAAGTGCAGAGGTTCAGTCAGCTGAGTAACAACAAGAAAAAAATTTTATTTTTTTATGAGAACTCATCCTTAAAATTTATTTCATTCTTCTGCTCTTTATGCCTAAAGTCTTCCTAATGAACCACAACATTGGTTAGTTTCCTTAAAAATGTGATCTGAACCACACTGTTCCTAGGAGCTACAATCCAACCAGCAATCCTGGTTTGATTTCCATATTCATTCACTTTGAGGACTTCCTTCAACATACTACTTTTCTAGGTGCCCCCCAAACAAGTTGCAAATTGTAGACATAGTACCAAAGAAATTAATTTTTTTTTCTGGTGATTGTAGAGAGTGAAAGTAGATTGAGCAGTTCCAGGACCATGGGTTAGGGTTGTTCAATACTGGAATTTAAGTCCTTTTGGCCATCTCTCATTGCTCTCTCAAAATCATAATGCATACACCTGCTTAAGTACATTACAGATCTGAGACTTTTTCTACTTTAGGGAGCATGGAAAGACTCCTTTAAAATTCCTGTTGACTAATAGATTCCCAAATGCCACTTCCTTGGACCAGAAACAGCTGGCTGAGCCCTTGAATGATCATTGCAGCTAAGGAATCCCTCAGTAACTCACAAGACCTTGTATGAAAACAGACTCTGCCATTATGCTTCCCCCAGGAAGGAAGCCATTCCCTTACCTGGATCCAGCAGTGTCTGTGAGGCAGATGATTCAACCTGATGAGTGACTCTCCCTGTCCAGCCTCCCCCCCAGCACCAGAATCCTCTGATGCAGAAATCAGCAAACCCACACTTGCCTAGAACTGGATACAGAAGTATAAACCAACCACTGGATTTTCTTGGCAAGTAAGTCTTCAAAATAACTGCTACATCTTTTGTGAACCTCAAATGCCACTTTCAGAGAAGCTGACACCTCCCCTTTCAAGGAAAGTCTGTGCAATTGCACAAAATAGGAAGTCTGTACTTCCTATTTTAGCCCGCAAAGCACGCACTTAGATGGGACTGTTAGGTTAACTGGGAAGGGAGGGAAAGGAAGTTTGTCATTGCCAATCTCTGTGCTAGCAATTACCAGATCATGAGACTTACATATTTTAAGAAAGAGAAAGGACTGACTGCAGCAGAAGTAAGAAAGATGAAGAGTTTTCTTCAGTGCTGTTTCTTGCTTTACTCTAGGTTAGACAATCTGCATGGCAGAGATCCCTCTGGACTTCCATTTGTCCATCTATATTGGGGGAGAATGAATTACTTTTATCTCTGTAACTCTTTATTTTCAGTAATATTTCTAAGTTTTACCCATTTCAACAACGATTAATAATAAATTACAAGTACTATAGTATATAGAGGAAACAAAAGAAAACTGGTGAGAGTAGTTGATCTGAAGTTATCCTACATCCAAGGCAGCCTGGTCTTTTAACCCAACCATGAAACTTAGCCCAGTAGCCTTCAAAAATAAACCTTAGGAAAGTCTGGCAGCCATAACGGAGAGACATGCTCAGGTTTATGTTCTCAGGGATAAACTATGGGGGCCCAGATGAGTCCCTAGATACAGAATATAACTGCCAGAGTCTGTCCCACACTGCTACTCCTCTCAATCTCTATGGTACTGACCAAAACCACGGTTAGTACAGTTACTCTATCACCAGAAGTGCAACAATAAACATGTAAAAAAAAATCATGTGAATAAGGGAAACATGCAAAGCAAGCCAAAGAATATGGAGAATATCTGGGGAAACTGTCTCAGAAGGTGTCCATATAAAACCTGCAGACAATTAGGTGAATATGTAACTTGGCTGGATGGGAAGAATTTATTTTGTGTTGCAGTTTAAAGGCAGAGGGAGATCATCCTGCTCTGATTTTCAAAGGCCAGTGTGTTTATGTTCTTCCAGCACCTTTATAAAAGGGGACAGTTGCTTCCCAGCAGACATTTTCCCTCCCTTTCTCATTGAAAATGTTCCTCCATTTTGAGAGGGACATGCTGAGTTGCTGGTTACACCACAGGATCTAGCTGTCAGTGAAAATCTCAGTGCCACTTACTCTGTTGAACTCCAGGAACAAGTAGCGAGGAATCCTGCACACCAGAAGCTTTGCAGGCCATACATGCCATTAGGTTTCAAACTTACAATGCTTTTTCTTATGTATCACAACATGTAATATCACTGACAAAATCATTGCTATTACTTCATCTCCTTTCTAAACTGCATTGCTGCAATGCCTCTGAAGAAGTAAGTTACATTTTGTGATATTTTAGTAAAATAATGTCAACAAGTCGCCCCCAAAAAACACTTTTAAATAAAACGTGACAAACTAATATTTAACTTTATTTGTTGAATAATCTGATACAGTAATTTCTTGTTAGTTCTACTTTGAAATGCAGTGTCAGGAAGCAGAAGATAGAGAAGAAATTGCTGTTTGAGTGGATATTCTACACATTTTCCCAGAACGTGAAAATAAGTAGATTGTACAATTATATAAAGGTCTATAAGGAACACCACAAGTGTACTCTGTTTGATTCACAGAATTCAATATACTGGTCAGTGGAAAAGAAGAAAGCTAAGATGGGCCGTGATTTCTTCACTGAAATCCAAAAATGCTTTCTTGATGCTCCTGGAACAAACTCTGAATGCCCAGTCAGACTCCAACATGAGAGAAATAATTACACACTAGCACACAAATCTTCAGATCAGCAAATGAAGAGAAATTTATGAGAGTCTAGAAAAAAAAAAAAAGCTTATAAAGACATTCTGGACAAATAATTAGCCTTGGGAGTGAGAACAGAGACTAGCTACAGCAGGTCTGGGGGCTCAGGAGACCTCTGTTGCAGGCTGACACTGACTTGCTTTGTGAACATCGCCAGTGATTTTATTTCTCTATTCCTTACCTTCTCTGGTCTGTATGTAGATGACTCTATTGCAGATAAGTGCTAAAAAGCTGAAGAAGTTAACTAAGTACAGATTTTACACTGAAAGGCAATATATCACTAAAAATTACTCATTTCAAAGACACTTCAAAGACATGTTGAAGGAAACTGCCTGCAGAGAGGGATATCTATATAGCATTTAAATTGCTCCTACTATTTGAGTAGCACCTGTTCCTGGACTAGTGTTGTAGACACCCAAGTCATCTTTGTGAGTGATGTGCAACTTCCAAGGGAAAAAGTGCTTCTCAGAGGGACTTCTTTTGCTCTGAGACACCATGAGTTCAACATCCTGGTCAGAGAGCAAGCGGATCAGATCACCACCAGGGTCCCGGTAATTCAAAACAATGTCATCTTGGTTGAACTCCTGCCTGGGAGAAAAGAAATTGATTGATCCCCAGAAATCAAGGGATTCCTGGGAGGTGCTACATGATGAACAGTATACTGACAATCTAATTAACTTTGATAAAAGCCACACAAAGCCTTGGGTGTCTTGGCTTTCTTGATACAGCTAGTACTAGAAATCATATAGCCACATTCATACTGTGTCATGTTTAAGCTAAGAAATCTATCAGAACCAAGAACCATTTCCAGTAACACCACATAAATGGCATAATTAATGTGTGTTTAATAGAATTACCATACAAAAGTGCTGACTGTTGTTACTACCCACTTTTGCCTACTTATTTTTGCTCTTTCTGAGGAGTGCAAGAATATTAGAACATGTGTTCTATTACCAATATTTACTAATATTTACTAATATTTAATATTCTAAATTGTTGATGTTCAACACCAGATTAATCTAGTTTAACACTAGTTTAACAAGTATTAGAAGACCATTTCCTACATCCTGAAGAAATGTACTAGACAAAAGATGCCTTTATGGGGGTATGGCTCTTAGTACAAGAAATGGAAATTTCTACCCATCACAATTTAGTCAGAAGTGTGTGTCATTCCTTAACTCATTGACGATCCCAAAAAGGACAAGTGTCTGCACAGATGGCCCTGGGTCAAGTCAAAATCCAGCTTCCTCAAGACACTTGAAAAGTATTTCATACACAAAACATAGTGATGACCAAGTAGAATGTAGAAAATCTTGAACCGGAATGAACTTGACAAATGCTTAAGTATCAAATATACAACCAAGTGCTTGCATTGTACCTCATCAATTCCATTAGATCTTTGAATGATGGAATGCTGCTTAGATCCTCTTCCACTGAGATATCTCTGTATTTAGAATACATCTAATCATTAGATATCATGACGAGAATTGTTGATGTTTCTTCAGCAGTAAAATGGAAGACTATTTTGTTACTACCTGATAGTGCTCACGGTCTCATCATAGTAGTAACAGCGAACTTTATTAACTGTGTCCTCCTGCTGGGGTAAATCTTTTATGATCTTCACAAAAGCACATGGGAAAATCCCAGTGGCACCACCAGCAGTTCCCTGGAATGACAGGAAATATTAGAATCAAGAAAACCATGCCATTTTGGCCACATGCAATAGGTTCTGGAATTCAATTAATTTATATTTAAAAAATGAGAAGAATTTTTCCACTGTAATCAAGAAATTAAATTCTATGCAAGTGACCTGATGGCATCCCTACAAAATGATTATACAATTACATAGTCAAACACCAGGCAGGGGAGTGAAACAGTGTGTAAAAAATGAAAGTCAGATGGTTAGCAAGGAAGGCTGTGGTGTTTGAGCAAGCAGAGATATCATAACAGCAAACACACAGTATGTTCCTCTCATCCTTTTTTCAGAACACTGCTGCATTACCCAAGTTCTCTCTAATCAGGCTGACGTGTGTTGTGGTATGAAGCATGAAGCATACATCAACTCACCCTGAGGCAAGAAAACAATTAATGACTGAAATGGAGTTTCCATCTCCTTTCTGTGTCCTTTCTGTGTTCTAATCACTTCCAAAGAATTTAAAAACATTCCAGCAGAAGCAAATGCAAATGAAAATCGAAGTCTGGAGAGCAGAAAATTTGTAAGCTAAAAACCATCAAGGAACCAAACAATTACTAATTTGGAATCAAGGATTTATTCTTGACAGTAAGACCTGATTATGATAGAGTTTCTCCTTGAAAGGAAGAGGCAGGTCACAAGGACCAGGAGAGTCCTTTCTACTCATATATTTCAAGGTATGCTAATAATTCATTACTGCTATTGCAGTCTTACCTCCAACCAGTCTTTGTTTACTTTGCTGAGTAGATAGATCAAATCTCCTTTCTTGAAGCTGAGTTCCAGTTTACTGGTTCCAGGAAAATCAAACAGTGCCTGTGGAAAGTAATAACCTCAAAACTATTAATTCACAGAATTACAAAGCAAATCTTTCTGCGGTGTTCCTGAAGAGAAAGCTTAAAGCAGCAAGACTGTGCACTTTGTCATCACGTATGTATTTCTGGGATAAGGTCACATATATTTGACCGTAGTCTGCAGTTCTCACAATCTCTTTTCATACTCATCACACACAAAACTGCTTTGAAGAAGCAGGGAAAGCACTAGGATAAACATGGCCCTGAGAGAGCTACATACAAGGATTCTTAAAGTGACAAAACACTGAGCACCAGAGAAATTAATATACATAAGTTAAAAGCATTTAAGGGCAAGTAAGACAACAGACCTGATGCCAACTGACAGCTTGAAATTCTGAGAATTGAAAAAATGTGTTATTTCTCACTGTAGCTTTACAGCTTTTAGATTTGCTGCAAAATATCACAAAGGGTCTTTAAAAAAATGCAGAAATGTTGTGTCTTGATTTAAGGGTAAGTAGCTGTTGCTTTTCCATCTAGCCTTCAGATCTGTATGCTGAACTGGGAGATTTGGGAAAGCCTGGGAAATTGACATGTTGTTAAAATGGAACTTAGATGCCTTATTCACAGAGAAAAAAATAAAGGAGACAATTACATGCTACCACCCTAACAAAAGGTTGATAGTTAAAGTGGCTGAGTTATCAAAAATGCACATCTCCCCCATTGTCCTTAGAGAACATGGTAGCCATTTCAATGGTCTTAGAGGAGCAAAATGAGATGATGTTCTTTATTCTGTGTTGCAGTGGTTCTTTTGGTCCTGTTAATGCCAAGAGTTCTCTTAATGAAAAAAAAACAAACAAAACAACAGCTATTGTTGTGCTAGTGGCTCATATGTCTACTTAATAGCTCTTTCAAAAGCTGTTTTTCACCTATTGAAGAGTTCTGGTAGGCATATTCAATATTAATAAATTAATAGACAAAATCCAAGAGATACGACTGTTCCAAGACCTGTAATTCTCTGTGTAAAGAACAAAACCAAAAAACCTCAAAGCAGATGCATGGGGTTTTGAATCTTATATGGCAAAGTCACATGTTTCAGGAAGTAAGACCCTTCTCAGACAAATACTGGTTACAAAGCAGTCTCATGTGCTTAATACTGAGAAAATATACCACAAAAGACAAGAGTATGGGCATTTTTTCACTAGAACATTTATATTACAGAAAATACTAAGATGCCACACCTGCAAAGCTTTTAAACATATGCTGAAGTCAATGAAGCTGAAACTCATGCATTTTTAGATTTAACTTATGGGTGGCACTATGCAAATGTGGACCATTTGGCAGTAAGCTGTACATGTCTCAGTTCTGAATCTCCTGTCATTCTGATTTCACTATGGACCTTCTTATCACTCAAGTGATGAGGAACAGAACACCTCTTTCCATCCTTTGTTTCTTCCCTGTTGTTAAGATCAATTGTTTTTCTCTGTTGATTTTACTTTCTTCCCCCAAGCTCTAATTGACAAAGGCAACTTGATGGATGAGGTACCAAAGTACAAGAGAGTTTAATCTCCTGTCCCATGACAGTTGTGCAGAGTACTCACCTCAGCCCGCGGAGCTGCAGTGCGGTCAAAAATAGGCACTTGATCTGAAATGCTCTTACTGCAAAGAAATGAGACAACAGGGAGGTAAACATCCTTCTAAGTCATTAAAAATGCTATGCAATCAGTAGTGCAGTATCTGTGTTTTTACAGTTTAAGGGGCATGTAAGCCATAGATCACTGGAGAAACTGCATGAAAATCTGTGTGCAGCACTGAAGTAAATAAATATGGATGCAACAACACTGCCCTAGTTCTCTTGGTTTCAGTGCAGAACAGCAGCAATCTGATGGTGTCTGCTGCTGAGAACAGATGGAGTTTTCAATACAGTCAGTATTCTGGACCTCTCTTCCACAGCACTGTTCAGTCCCCCTACTCTGCCTTCTGGGCATCATTGTTTCTAGCATTTAGTTGAAACTCTGCCATCATACACATATGCAGGTTTTGCACTGTTTGAGGTAGGTGAAAAGGAAGCAAGTCCATCTTTGGAATGCTGAAAGGAGAATTAATTTATCTGAAGGGTAATGAAGTATGATGTCTACTTAGCAGTTCTCCAAAGGGGTGTCAATGCTGCTATGTAGGACAGGCCCCTGTTTAGACAAAGGAAGGGAACAAATTAAGTATTCAGTTTCATTTAGTGTCTGAACAGATCTCACTCAATTCAGTGCCAAAACTCACATTGACTTCAGTAGTGCAAGCCTATATCTTTAAGCTTGGCTGTATATCCTGCACATTATAATAGAGTTTACCATTAAAGAAACATAGGCAGATAGATCTGGACAGTATTTTTAAAAAGTGAAGTATAATCTAATTTTGGAATTTTCCTTTAATGCAAATACTACATCTAGTTTAAAAATCTGAGATTACTGAAAACTAGAAATACTCTCTTTTCACTCCCTCATATTAGGGATTCATGGATTCACTTGGAAAACACAGTGGTGATCCTCATCTCTCTCTCCCCCCAAAACTGGACAGCATCTCTTACATCAAGCAAGGCTGAGGAACACGTCAATTGCTTACACTCGACGTGTCCGTGGGCGAAGCCGTCTCAGTCTGTGAGGCACCTGCTCACCATCAAAGGTTGAGTGGTAGAAGAACAGCCGTACGTCCTCATCCATCAACACCCAAGCAGGGAGGCAGAGTAGGTTCTGTGCCAAGAGTAAGCAGGAAGCAGAGCTTAACAGTGGGAGAGACCAATTCTCTATTTATTTACATGTAACAAATATGCCTCTCTGACCTACAGGATCATGAAGGATATTCATTGCTGCCAGAAATCTCCCTCCTCTCCCTTCTCACTCAGCAGGACACAGCTGAATAGCTGACAGTCTCTCCTCTTCACTCCTGGAGCTGGCCAATACATTGCTTTGCTCTTTTTTGTACCCCATTTACTGCAGGAGTAAATTGTTTTTTGTGTTTCTCCTCAGAACATGAATGACAGTGGAAAGAAGGCAATCTTAAGTAGTGGAAGTCTTGGCCAGTGCTTCAGACTTTTATTGATTTGAAGTTCAGGTCTTCAGTTAACCTGCACACAAAGAATATCTCTCCTTGATGTATGCTGCACCTTCCCTGTAATTCAGGTATTCTCAGAAGCCCACCTGTCCTGATTCTAGTGAGAGTCAGTTTTCTTCTTAGTAGCTGGTACAGTGCAGTGTGTTTGATTTAGCATGAGAATAATGTTGATAACACACAGATGTGTTAGTTGTTTCTAACTAGTGGCTTACTTAGCCTAAGCCAAGGGCTTTTCTATTTCCCAAGTCCAGCCAGTGGGGAGCTGCAGAAAAAGTCAGAAGGCAGCATGGCCAGGACAGCTGGTCCAAACTAGCCAAAGGGATATTCCATGCCATAGGATATCATGCCCAGTATGTAACTGGAGGGAGTTGCCCAGGAGCCACTGATCACTGCTCAGTGGACTGGCTGGACATCGGTCAGCAGGTGGTGAGCAATTGTACTGTACATAATTTGTTTGTTTTCTTTAGTTTCATTTCTCTCTGTCTTTTTGGTTACCTCCCTTCTAATGATAATTATTTATTAGTATTATATTTTACTTTATTTCAATTATTAAACTGTTCTTATCTCAACCCATGGGTTTTACCATTTCCCAATTGTCCTTCCCATTCCATTAGGGGACAAGGGAGTGAGCAACAGCCTGTGTGGCACTTAGATGGTGGGTGGGGTTAATGCACAATCCACACACCATTCTCCTAATCCCTTGCATGCACACAGCAACTCTGCATTCATGCAACACCTGGAGAGTCACCATTTCCTCATACATCTTAGGAGGTTTTGGTAAGGATATCTATCTGTATATGAAGACAGACAGTGAGCCTTTTTGAACTGCATACTCCAGCAGATCCTACAATCTGAACAATCTGGGAAGAGGACTTGAGGTTGTACCACAGTGTGGGCACTGTGTCTTCAGGAAAGCAAGAGAAGCAAATACTTAGAACTGTCTATCTTAGTTGATTTCAATGGCTAAGTATCTGCAGTGATCAGTGCATTCTTTACTTTAAAATTAAGTTTTACCTTCATATAGACATTTAGGATAGGAATCCTGTTCTCAGCAATTTCCTTTTTGGCACCAACAAAAACTTTTCCTGGAAAATATAAAACCTATGACAGTTATTGAAGGGAAAAAAAAAAAGGAGGCAGTCAGAAAAATGAAGCAATCAGGAGGAAGTAGAAACTCAAAAAAATGTACATATTTTCTAAAGGATTTTAGGTTTCTAAATGAACTTTTCCACAAGTGAAGGGACTGTTAATGGGACATGACTTCACTGGAATCCATAGCCAGGAATAAGTTCCTTGTCACAACTACATCTCTCACTGCTTTCCTCTTTAGGACAGCCTGGAGCTGAGAAAGCTGCTAATTATGCAAAGGTTTGGTACTGACAGCTTACCTGGCAGTACAGGGAGTGTGCAGGTAAATGGGCTGTTATTGCTCTCTGGCCCATATCTCTCCTCTAGTTTGGTGTGCAGGGCATAGAACTCACGATAGCGCCGGAAAATGAGGTATCTGCCACCACCTTTAAGCTTTACTTCAATGACAAACATCTGAAACAGAGAAGAGGGATCCACGCTGATGTTCACACTTACAAATATTCACCAAATGAATGTGAGGAATAAAATAGGAACATAAGATCAGTGCTCCATTAGTGGGAATATTCTCATAGGAGCAGAGAGGAAGGCAAGCCTTCAGTTAAGCATCTGCAAATTCAGGAACTAGGAAATAACAAGGTAGCACCAGTGTGGTATTTGTGTGGGTCCAGCCTGCATATGAAGCATGTCCCTGTGGCTGCTGTATATTATATAATCTTAAAAGGAAACAAGAAATTACTAGATTCAACTTTATGTTTGCACACTTTTCCTCAGTGACAAACAAAATACATTAGGGAGACAAATACAAATATTTTATCATAAGATGCCTTGGACATCTAAATCTAGAGACAGACAGACATCTAAATGAATTGATTTTCAGAATTGAAGGCATTCATACTTCTTTTTGACTTTAATGTACACAGTTGCAGAAATTATAGTCTGACCTCCTTCAACCACTGTGTTATTTATCTCTTGACAAAATTGCTTTGCTCTAAAGGATCCCAAAATTTCCATGCACTGACCTCTGAGTCACACTGCAGCCAGATCCTTCAGCAAACATAAAGACAAAGCAACCAAATATCACTCTTTTCCAGAGTCAAACCTGAATTCTGCAGTGGGAAGGTTTTTACGAGCAATGTCTCCAATAGAAGTCAGACTGAGCTGGTCATATTCAAGCCTTCAGAAAATCTTAGTGCCTTTCCCTACTATTCCCTTCCTATGTGCTCTTTTGTGTCTTAATATGCTACCTCCTGTGAAGATGGGAGCATCCTAACTTACCAGTACCACAGAATAATGAAGCAATACTCTGCCTTTCTACCCTCTGAATTACTTTTCCTCTATCTTCACCAATAGTACAGCACTCCAACAGGAAAGAAATCAGATATTAGGAAAGAATTACTATGTTAGAGGGTATCTCCCACATTTCACTCAGAAAATAATTTTTTAGATGGAATCTGGAATAACTATACTCCATTCCAGCAAAATAAAGCACTGAGAAGTCTTCCACATGGAACTGTGCATGCCAAAACGCAATTACACCAGAGTGACTGCATTTTTCTTCCCACAACCAAACCAGTCACAGGTGAAGGCATATAGAGGCAGGATAAATCTCCCTTCTTACATAGTAATTAGTAAAACCTTTCTTCTCTTCAATATCTGCAATATTAGCTGAAACAGGTACATCATCCGGAAGCTGGTCAAAATCACTGTGAAGCAAGAACAGAAGTTTTAGGTTACTCAGATTGATAATAGCCTTTGAGGTATCCTATCCACACAGAGCAAAGGTAGGCAATATCACATTTTCTAGTATCAAAATCAAGACATTAGAAACTCATGGTGTCATTCTCTTCCTCTGAAGGTCTGATCTTGAGATGTCAAGTTTCAATAAGTTCAGCACAAGTCAGTGACCATTGTAAAGATCCATCATGCCTGAAAAATACCCCTCTCCTTCCTAGGCTTGCTAGAGGAACAGGACTACAAAACAAACACTTGAACTGCTAAACTTTTCATGAGAAATGTAATCGCTGTGGATGCATTCTTAATCCTTCCTTAATCTAGGAGATTTACAATAAGAACTCTGCATCTGTAGATCTTATTCTAAGGAGATCATTATATATCATGATTTATGCTGCTAATATTACTGCATTACTGTAGGGAATAGGAAACAGTTCTTTAAAAGAGCTTGTTATGCGAGGTGCTGTAGAAACTGACAGCACAAAGCTAAATCCAAAAACCTTTATACTCTGTGCAAGATGTGTAAAATCTACCACATACATGTAAGAAAAGAAAACAACAGCATAAGCACAAACAGTAAAAGAACAAAGAAACAAAAGCATAGAATTGTTCTATATCAAAACTAGTGGTGCCTACACCAGCTGTCAAAATACTGTCAAGTTTTCTTCTAGCATCACAATAAAGCAAACTCTTAAAGAGGCTTAGAAAAAAAAGAGTAGGCTATCAAATATTTGGAGAGAGACCTCCCAGTCAAAGCAGGTAAGATGCATCACAGAATATTTGGAGTTGGAAGGGACCCACAAAGATCATCCAGTCGAGCTCTAAAATGAATGGCCCGCACAGGGATCGAACCTACGACCTTGGCATTTATCTCCCAGTCACAACAGATAACCTGAAGCAAGCACAAAGATACTTGTTTGAAAATGTCAAAAATGTGTGAAGGATCACATGATAGTAGGCAAGGTTAGAATAAGCTTTGCAGATCCTAGGAAGAATTGGATTTGAAGTGAGAAGGAAGGATCCCTGCAGAAACACCTAACAAGCAGCCATATGACCACACAATCATATTACTGGTCTGTACTATTAACATAAAAAAGCATGGATTGGCAGGTACTTTTTCCTCTATGACCTTCTGCTTGGTGCAACAGCTTTGACAAGGAGTAGACAAATTCACTTTTGCTTCAATCTTATAACTCAGTGTTGTTAGAGGGGTATTTATATTAACACATGAGTAAAAAACATCTAGAATGAGGAAAAAATGATGACAAATGTGATAGAGACTTTTAAAAAGATCATCTAAGAAATGCCAAACTGACAAAATGTTAAATGATAATACAAAAAAAAAAGTGGTAGTTGCCTCAGTTTATCTGCTAGGAGGATATCCCCAGCAGGGCTTTCCACAAGGCACCGCTCATTTGAAATGCTGAAGTAATGATGCAACATCTTGCAATAGTTTGCTGTACGAGGAAACGCCATGAATCAGCACCACCCACAATACTGTAAATACTACCCCTTACTGTGAAGAGGGATGTGGTTATGGAGACCAAGAGATATAATTTGTCATATCACAAACACTCATATCATAAATTCCAGTAAAAGGGAAACTGTTTTGCAGCTATAAAGAGAACAATGACCCACTAGGTGGTGAATATTCCCCAGAAAAAGAAGAAAGTCCACTCCAGCAAAAGAAATGGTCTGTTTAACCCTAAGCAGCCTAATAGTGTGGAAGTTACAATGACAAGATGCCTTTTAGAATCACCAAAGATGTTTGCATCCAAATTAACCAAACAGATCACAGGAGTTACATGAGGCTTGCGGGGAGGCAGGAGGAGGGAGAGACACATTACCTCTTTTCTCGCAGCTGTCGGGGAAGAGACATGGTTCCTCTTAAATCCAGATGACTACTTCTTGGGCAGTTCCTTGGGCAGTTTAATAGGATGAGCACAAAGTCAAAGTAATTCTCCCTGCATGAAACAAGGCCTCAGAGATCTTTTTTTAGTGTTTCAGTGTCAGACGATTTCTGCTGTACCTCCCCACCCCCACGAGTTTGAGGAAGTACCAGGAAAAACAGTAATAAAGAGAGACTGTTCTGTGATGCCTGTCATGTCTTAAAACTGCCACAATTGAGAAACTGAAAGCCCAAGAAAAAGCAGAAACTATGATCCACGTATTCCATTGTCCACCCTTTACCGAAACATTTGCCTCTGTTGAAAGCCAGTATGAGTGGCCTCAGCAAAGTCTGTTTTGCCTCAGCTAAAATGTCCCCATATACACCTCTGCAGTAATATTTGTAAACTACGATTAATACTTCTGATCCCTTCTTCTGAGGCTCTGTGATTCCCAAGGATCCTCCTTTTCACAGATCAAGAGCCAGGAGGTGGAGCTAAAGAATAAATTTTAAAATACAAGCAGAATGTATCATCAGAAAAATCATCCTTGTCAAACACCAGGGCATCGGGCACAGCTTTGAGGGATGAATCAATGAAAGTAAGTCAGAAGTCCTTTAAAGGCCAGAGATACTTTTGGCTTCATGTGCTCAAAACAACCCACATTTGCTACATACAAAGACAAGGTAATGGCTTGCCCTGGCTTGTACTCAAACTGTAGTGACAAAGCATTTATAAAGATTGTCAACATCAGTTGAAAATCTTTCAAGAAGAAAATAAAAAGAAGAAAGTGATGAGGAAACCATGATTCTTAACAATATTACTAAGTTGTAACACAGCTTATCTGCCTTAGTCAAAAGCTGTTCTGTGCATCCTTGCCTCTCCATTTCAGTCTTTGACTGTCTTCCATTTTCATGTTCAGTATATGAACCTCCTTCTCCTCCTTCCGCTGACAAGAACAAAAATTCCCATCTGAATGGAGCAAAAATCAACCAGCATCCTCCAGAATAAAACTCTATTTACAACTGTAATCATCAGCCTTGAGAGTAACTGCATTGCTTTGCATTTTAATGAAGTAAATCCTTCACACATCTCATTTCATGGATAACTCTAGGCACCATGATAGAATTTGAGAGGGGATATAGTGTCTCTTGATCAGAATGGACGAGGAGAACAAAATTCTGACCTGTATTTTCTGAGTGTATTTTCTGCTACTCTGCTACATATCATAGCCTTGACCTTGACAAGAAAATCATAGAAAGGTTATCCTAATTTTTTCAAATGTCCTGAAAGACAATCTAGATACAATGCAGGTACATCTTTTAATAGGCAGAGGATATGACACAATGCAAAATACATGTTCATTGTTCATCTAGGGACGTGGCTTTTTGAAAACAAGTCGACAGAAACTCTCAGACAAATTGTCTATGCAACAGCTTTGCTGTAAGATGAGTAAAACAAACTGAAAGCAGCTCAATTCCACTACTTTCTACTAGAGATTACAGCTAGTAATAATACTAACCTGGGCAGAATAACCTACAGCAAAGCCTACTACGAATGTTTATGATTCTGCAGTATTTTCTTGTTCTGAACTCAACCAGAAAAAAAGGCTTGCTTTTCTGACAAAAGATTGATTTCTACCTCAGAAAGGTGGATAGCTGATTGGTATAGAGAGATCACCAATGCTGCGACGCTAAGATTGGAAACACTGTTTTGCCATGTTATTCTGTGCCAAATCAGTGCCTCAACTGTTTTCTTTCCATTTCTACTATTGTGCTACTAGAGTAGAAAAAACAGTTTCTATTATTTGGCCTGAGAAAATAAGCTGTCTCTAATCAAATACACATCCTCTCTCTGTTCAAATAATTATTGTATGAATTAAATAAATATCCATTACAAAACTGATATCCTAATCACAGTACCTAAGTCAAGAGATATGCCTGCACTAGGAAAGTACCCAATTTAATCAGCTGACATGGCCAGCTCTCAGTTTTGAGAAAACCTATCCATACACTATGGCTGGCATGGTCATTGTGGTGCTATGTACTGACCCAAATACATGTGCAAGAGAAAGCAGGAATTCATCCAAGTGCAAGGAATACAAAACAAAAATTGTTCATTAAAGCAGACTATTAAGAGAATCCTCAGATGACTGAATCATGACCATATGCTGCCACCACTACATGCATCTTCATAGTTCACAATCTACTCTATTATTTTGGACATGCCTGTGAGCTGTGAAACTGTGGCCTTCTGTCCAATGCACCTGTTGTTAGAAAACACATGTACAAGGATACATAGTACCCTGGAAATCTGACAGTGTCAGCTAGAACCAAACAACCAAAGTGACTGAGGAATTTTAATGAAAAATAGGAATGTAGTCCCAAATCGCTAGAGATGCATGAACCACTAATAAAAGGTAAAGCAAAAAATGTGGCAGAAATGCTCAGTGGAATCAAGTTTGGATGACAGCACTACATACCACGTCTGCTAGGGCAGCAGCTAGTGTATCATTTTGCTTGTCTCTACAGAATAATGGCTTCTCTCTGATGCACTTGATCTTACAAAAGTGCTGTGCAGTTATGCTCAATCACCAGCCACAGAAAAAATATTTTAAGTGATAAGAGAAAGTGAACAAGAATAATATGGTTAAAGATGTCTGATCTCATCAGAGATTAATCTGCAAAGGAAATAGCATTTAGCCATCACTGCAAATAAGCCCAACATGAAATAGAAACACATTGCCTGGCAAGATACTTTCATTCTTTCTGTAGCATATACATCATTAGCAGTATGGATCATTATATGCATCATAAGCAGTATTAACAAGTTGGATGCCTTGACTCCTGTGGTTGCTAGATACAGAGCTGCAACTGTAATAACACTGATTTGGGAAGCGTTTGGGGATCTTTTCCATTTGCCTTTAATAATACTTGCACAGACCACCAACTTTACAGAACAATTTAAAATACTTTTACAGTATTTGTTTTCAAATGCAGCTGTGTGTTAACTATTATCTTTATTACAGCCCATGAATAATGATTTACAGTTCTATAAAATTTCTGGACAAAAAAAAAAATCTGGACAAAAGTTACATTAGATAGGATATTCATGTCTGTCCTGCAATCTTTGGAGCTCTTTTGCAGGTAGTGCTACAAAATCCTTAGGAGGCAGTTGGCACAATGATAAGCAATAAGACCGTTTCATTCCAGTATGTTTTCAGGACAGTTGAAAATAAAACCATTAAAAAAAAAAAAGTTGAAGTTGCTCTATCTCTCTGAACTTGAAACTTTGAAAAAAAAAAAAACCAAAGAGGGCATAAGTTGAGAGTTGAGCTAATTGGTTTTGTATTCTTCATTTGATAATGGCTCAGTTCATAGTGTCTGAATGTATGGATATTCTCCCTGTCATGCATTGTGTTGGGATTTAAAAAGCCACAGGAGTATGGATTGATAGAATTTAGAAACGGGCTTTGAATTAAATCTGAACACAGCTTCCATGATTGTTTTTTAGGGTGAAAAGGAGCTAGTAGGTATTTGCAGAAAAATACTCTTTTCATGCCCTGCTGATATAAACACAACTAAATAATCCATCTTGGACTGAAGAAATTTAAAGGTCAGCATCTACAACTGTTCCTGACAGTGTATTTAATAGTTTCATTTCCAGAATAAATTATTACTCAACATGGAAGAGGTTTACAGAACCAAATGTTAAAGAAAGAGCAGCATTTTTTAAAATTATATTCTTCTCAGAACGTCAAACTGAATCTTGGCTTTTTCACCTCCACTGCTTGAGCAAAATAAGGAATAAGTATTGCAGAGAAAAAAAAACCAAGACCCAAAAAGTGAGGTTTTTGTTTTGACATTATCAACTATTTTGGAAATACGCAACCAACAATACCATTCTGAGGTTTGATACTTCATGAGTCAATAGGCAGATCTCACCAGCTTTTCTTATGCAGAGCAATATCACAAGCACTATTATGATCTTCCTCTCAATAGAATACAATTCTTCTTTTAAAATAAACCTGCTTCCTTTAAAAATCTTTTTTAAAAATACAGGATTTCTTCCTGATAGAATAGAATCACTTCAACTGGAACAAACCTCTTCATGAGCAATGGAGCTTTTTGTTTTTGCAGAGCTCTGATGGATATTTGATACCCAGGACTAGACTAAGTGAACAAAATGGAAGCTCAGAAACAACAAGAGAACACTTCTTCATCCAGATCACATATCACTTCCAGGATAAAAGAGACAAATAAGGAAGAAATAGGGCAGAGCCTGTCACTGCTATTGTGCATGACAGATGTGGGCTGGAGGTGGAGCCCTGTGTTCCAGTCAACTTCTCCAGTGTCAAAATCTGGTTACTGGCCATTGCAGACAAAGAAGCAGGGAAGTTCCATTCAAGCACTTTGGAAAGAGCAATGTCTAAACCATCTCTCCAGAACTTTAAAACCTAGTTTTAGTGCACAGCAACGGTGAACCTTCATGGCAGGAGGGGTTTTGTGTTTTAAGTCTACTAATCATCTTAAGAATCAAAAATCTGTCAGAGTTATTGCTAGTCAAGACAAAGAAAATTCTGCTTCATCTATTTCACAAATTCAAAAGATCTGTTAAAATTACTCAAAAAAAATTCACTGAACTTTCCCAAATAGAAAAACAGGGTTGTGATTTGCTAAAATTTGTGCAGAGGGGCATTCAAATCAGCCTACACGGTTCCTAACAGTTTAATTTACCCATCCATTTGAAGTAATCCTGTGACCAAATTCCTTTTACCTTTATTGTTATAAATGCCAATCAGATATTCCAATTTTAAATAATAATTTGGTTTATTAATAACAAATCAAATCACAGAATTTCGATAACCCACCAACAGCGGAGAAACTTGACAGAGTTTTCCCGGGAAATGCCAAGGGTGAACCGTGAGATACAGGGTCTGGCAGCCTGCTATCTCCCCCAACGGTTCACAAATCAGCCCGGTTTGGGGCTTGGGTTTTATACACTTTATTCCGCCCCCGGCAATATTTCCCCATATTCCCCATTGTTTCCCCACCAGCTATACAAATTCGGGAGTCTCCCCGACCAAGCAGAAAAGAGTTCTTTTCTTAGTTCAAATGTTAATGTCCAATTTCAATAGGTCCTTATAGTTGATGAGTGGTCAGGATATCGAAGATGTTGCTTGATGGTCCGTGGAGGTGGCACCCAAGATGTGAGTTGCTGGTGCCAGCTTATCTCCGGGGTCCTCTCCCTGGTGCTTGGGCAGCTGCGGGGCTTTCTCGGAAAACTCCTTTGTTCTTTTATGAATGGAGGCGCCGGCTATCTCAGGGCGGTCAGTTTCACCATCTGCTGCAAAATCTCTTAAACATAAACTTTTACCTGATATCACTTTATACAATTTTATAAATTTCTAATTTATCATAAGAACATGAATTAACCATTCCACATTTATAACACTTATTAAGAAACTTTAGATAAGTGCCTGTAGTTAAGTGACGTTTTCTGAAAAGTGAAGAGAGACAGGCACCACTGGCCAGTAAATAAGACCTCAAGTGGGCCAATTCTCCCTATGAAGGTTTTGTCTGTCTCCTAGGAATATACATGAATTATGAAATGGCTATATTCCCAGTTTTTATACCTCAGGCTTATAAAGATAAGGTAATAAATCTGTCCCTTACTGTGGACCTAGTTATTACTGGTACAAAGGTACCTTGTCATTCAGGACTCAGCTATATTTGGATATGCACTTTTACACTGGTATAATTGTCTTTACCCTAGGGGAGTTGTACTACTTAAGATACACTGATATAGTCAAAGAAGCACCATTTTCTGGTGCAGAAATATCCAGTCTTCTCCTTATAGAGAGTTTATGGCTCATTTTCTAATGGATCATAAATTGGGACAATATTCCTCAATAAAATCAAGGGGCAAAGGGGCTACAGATTAGGCTAGGCAGGCAAGTGACAAATACAGAAGCAATAAATAGCAAAGTCTTGTGATTTTCAAAGTTCTGTTCTGTCTATTCCTCACTGCTGCCTCACCTACTGGCCGCTTATTACCTCAGCCTTCATTCCTTGAAAGACAAACTTGTGGAATTAATGCACCAATTAACATTTCAATAAGCAATTCAATCCCAAATCAGGGGCTAGACTGTCCATTTCAAGTGTGGAAGGCTGGAGTTTATATCTCCCATACCTCAATAGGCAGAAGGCTGCCTCATTATGCAAAACTAGGTCTGAACAAAAGACCTCTTAATTAACTGCCATAACAAGTTCAGCCACTGCTTTGCTGTGTGTAATTCCTTCTGCTTTAGCTTTGCCATCTATAAAATAGGGCTGACTAAGACTTTTCTCATGAGGGGGGAGGTGAGAAGGAAAAATGCTCAGTAGAGGTATAATTCTTGGGGAAAACCAGGTAAAAAGAGAGAAACTGCAACCATTATCCATTGCAACCCACCTACACTCAAAATCACCTGCATACAAAGAGAAAACAGTATTGAAATGTTGCTCTTTTAAAATGTGCCAGTAATGCTCTGATGCCAGGCCTTAGAACAGATTCCCAAACCCTCAGAAAAGACTGTAGTGACTAAAATATCTCATATGTTCAACAGCAATAACCAACAGGGCTGTCCTACAACAGAAAAGAACAAGGAAAGGAAATTAAGAAAGACTTTCTGCCAGGAATGCTATTTAATCTTGGAATACATCATCATGCTTGTGGATTACTTCAATAATCTGACCCAAACAAAGGTACTGGAGAACTCTGAAGTTGTGATTTCAAGAAATGAGTATATGGTAATGGTAACAGCTTAGGAAATTCCCTGTCTCCACATATTCCTACTTTTTTCCTGCCTCACAGGATGGCACATCTGAGGCTATGCTGTAAAATATGTCAGCTAACTAAGCCAGATGTAAAAAGACTTTTTTAAGCCACAGATCAATTTCCCAGCCCAGCTCACAGCACAGACATCAACATGATGAGGAAAATGAATGGGGAGGAATACATTAAACAAGCACTGCGTGATAACTCTTTCTTACAAAAGCAGTCTGGTCTGAAAACACAGTGAGTGTATGTATGTACATGTATAGCCCCAAATAATTCATTTTGACTCCTGACAATCCATCTCCATGTGCAGATACTAATGTTGCCTCTTTCACACATATGCTTCAGGACAACCTACCAGTGGCGTGGCAAGAATTTTACCACTTTTATGATGTATAGAAGAAGCCAAAACACACCCCCAAAGCATGACATTTGCTGTAATAGCTTTTCCGAATGAGACAGCAGCTACTGAAGTGGTATCTATAGAACACAGCTCTTGAATAGCTGCTCCTCCCTCCTTTAGTGCTTTTGCCCTGTTTGCCATCACTTTATTCATTTGCCACCACTTTATTCATTTTTCCAGATTTCACTACAAACAACTTGTACTAGCTGTTGCATGATGTAAATGCTGTGCCATAACAGTGGGTTTCTCATCAGGAATCATAACACAGGTCTGCTGAAAAATGGTAAAAGCTAGAGGGGGATTGATGTCCTGTTCCAGTTCTTTCTGTTCCACATCTTGCCTCTTGAGTTCTGCTGAATGTGACATTTTTCCCGGCACCTAATACACAGAGCTCTGCTGCTAATTTTGTGCACAGAGTTCTCATGCTGTGTAATTTGAGGCCAGAGACTGCTCCAACAACCTGCCAGACGGAGTGCACACCCTTCAACACTGCCTCTGCTCTGCAGAGAAAGGGGGGATGGGACAAGGAAATGAGCCAAACAAGAAACAAGCTTCCAAACTCATCCAAGATGTTTAGCCGATTTTTGGCTCTTAGATTTACCAGGGATCTATCTCCAGCTCACTCTGTCCAGTTTGTCAGATCCAGTGGATTTGCCAGCAATTGCAAAGACTCAGTCAACTTAAGACACACACTTCTCCCCTTTTTTCCCCCGTATTAGATTCTGTCTGGCTGCTCTAAAACTAAATCAGACTGTTTGCCACAAGGGTCTTTTAATACTACCCTGATGAGATAGTATAAAAACTGATTTCTGCAATATTATAATCAAGGATTTGAAAAAGAATCTGTTTTCTCTTTCTCCCCACCTTGGTTAACATCTGTGCATCTCAGAGATAGTCTGCACTGTAATACATTCTACTAAAATGAGAATGGTCAAGTAACCTTCAAAGTATGGGCTGATATACTCAGTAGGGGATTGTATTGGATATATTCCCATTAACCAACCAGAAAAAAAGACAGATAGACTCCCCTCTTTGCTTCCAGTGCCTTTTAGTGGAATCATCACTTTCCACAGTATTGAATTAGATCCATTTTCAATACTACTTACTTCTTCCTTGGTGCTGATATCGCCAGAAGTAGAATATCCCACACCACTGCATTCTTTCCCATGTTTTTTTCTTCTGACTGTATCAAAAAGAGACTTTGATAATGGAATTATATCAATAACTTGTACTGTAAACACTTTATGTCAGAACAAAATAATCTGCCCTGCCTAAAGATTTCTTTGGATGGTACAGCATCGTCCTCACTAATGCTTCTTCTCTGATAATTATTTTGACCAACAGTATCAAGCACAAACCTAGTCTGAAAAAAAAAGGCCCAGCTGTACAGAGGGTGCTATGATAATCCACAGACACATCTGAGACTAATTCAAATCTTCCTTTAGAATTTGAGAAGAGCTGGAACATCTTCTTCTGCTGTTCCACCTGCAAGAGGGCATTATGATCTTTGACATCCAGAGAACTTTCTTTGAACTTTCTCTGCAGTTCATCTCATTGTGAAATATGTGCCTCTGTAGAGAGAACAAGGGAGGGAAGGCTGGGAAGAGGAACTTTATTCTATATCTGGGAAATCAGATAGACAAAAGATTACACATAAAAGTCAGATAACTTCATATACTGATCTACTACAACCACTAACATGCTCCACTTATGAAAAATAACAGAATGAGAGAAAATATAGGGACAATGCACAGCTGACAAAAAGAGTAACATAGAAAGTAAATATAGGGATATATGGAAACAATTGAATGGAAGGAAGAATTGGGAAGAACCCATCCTTTCTCTAAAGAAATGCAGTGCATTTCCAAACTTCACCCACATGTTATCTGATTTATGAGATCTGAAGCTGACCACCCAGAAGGCTAGTTATAAATTATATTTCTTAGATACACTAATATGATTTACATTAGGAGATAGGAAGGGAAAACTGATGAATAAGAATCTTGACCTTACCCTCTGGGGAACTGCCTGCAATATACTCTGTGGGTACCTGAAAGTCTGTAGATGCCCTGAAGTAGTAACATTCCTTGCCAAATCCTCTGCATCATAAAAGGTAATAGATCAGAGCCTGTTCTCCACTGTCTGACAGCATAGCTGCCTAGTACAACTACAGTCTCAGATCCACAACATTTGCAATTTTGCTGACCAAGCTTTGCTCAAATCCTTGCTTTTTCATCTTCTTTCATAAATCTTCATTGTTTATAGCCTTTATTTCTCTCTATATACCTCTACTTCGTTTTTTGGGGTTTTTTTTTGCAGTAGCAAAACAGTAGCCAGTAGATCAAAAGTAATTATTTTTCTTGTCTAGCAAATGCTTATCAGGCTGTATCTAGATTACTGTAAGATTGTATCTGGAATACTATCACTAGTTTTGGACCCTCAAAAACAAGACAAATAGTGACAGTCTGATAGAACTCCACCAAGGACAAATAAGGCTGGAGCACATGATATTCAAGGAAAGGCTGAAGTAAATTACTTTGTTTAGCTTAAAAAGGAAAAGACTGGGAGGGAGATATAATTGTTACTCAAACTAAACAAAGTGAGATTAAAGAGCAGACACAGCTAGACTCTTCTCCTAGGTGGACAATGAAAGGACAGGAGACAGTTGCACAAGCGAAAAAATCTCAGTGGAGATAAGAAAAAATAATTCAACATGACACTGGAACAAGGGCGTAGAAAGACTATGGGATCTCTATCATGGGAAATGTGCAAACTTTGACTAGACAAGTTTAACGTATCCTTTATATTAGGTCACCTTTGAGCTATTCATTGCATATATGACATCTATTGGCTATTCTAACCTTACTTATTCTGTGTTCAGATACCAGATGCTATCTTCGGACAACCAAAGTCTACATCAGAGTTACTGGTCAGCTGAGACAATCTGCTTGACCTAAATTAAAATCTCACAGGCAATTGGCAACCATGTACACTTCAGACAATCTATGATACAGTGCTATAAAATTAAATTTCTTGTATTAAAAAAAAAAATGAGATGAAACCCAAATTCTCCTAAAATCAACACTTCTAAAATCATTACCTTTAATAACATCTTAGTAAAATGTATTGATGCATATTCTCAGACTGGATTGACAGAAAGAAGAAATCAACTGATATCCATGCCTTGCTTATACTCCCTGTCTCATTCATCTGCAATTAGTTCTTTTCTCTTTGATTGCCAACTTTTTTTTCCTCACCATTTTCTCCTGGTGGCACTAATCTCTCTCCAAGCCCATCTTCCTCCTCAGTCTACTTTTCTCTTCATATAACCTTTTATTTCCTTTGTTGATCCCAACCTTTGTTCTTCTGGTCTTGAACCTCTGAGATGGAAAATAATTCCTCAAAGCACCTCCCCCAAATAGCAGCTTATTATTTGGCTTTGGGCCTGCTCCTGCTTTCTTGTCATCAAGTCTATCAAGTGTGTGGGGCAATTTTGGAATGACTAAGAAATCTATAAACTGACCTGGCAATCCCAGGGAAAATGTGGTCTCCGTTAATGATACTTGTAAAATAATCAAGAGAGCTTAATGTGTAAAAGTACCTGTGAGCAGCCTTCCTCAAAAGTTGCCTGACACATCAAGTATTCAGTGCTCCAAAAGAAGGAAGGAGGGAAATATGTCTGCCGTGAAAATGAATAGAGAGACTGAAACTTTGCACCACACAACCACTAGACCTGCATTAATTTTATTAGCAATTAATACATTTCTTTGGTTTTTCTTTTGCCCTAGTAGTTTGTCTCCCATTACCTTTAGTCTCTTTATTCTTGCAAATGCTGTGGCCTTTAAACATCAGGAGTCTCAGTATAAGCAATAAAACAGTTATAATAGTCACCATGCCTGGCATGCTGACCCAGTGAAACAAAGAATGAAGAAACATTTACACAACTTGAAATTGGGTTTTTTAGTTAACTAGTTAACTAGTGAGCAGTCATAAAGGCTGCAGAGTTTTATAAATAGACCTGATTCAGAGAACAAGAACCACAGAAAATAACACTTTTACCACATAACTACATAACTCTGACTGGTATTTTAGAGATATAACTTGAAAAGTCAGTAACATTTTGCTCTTAGTTAGAGAAAAGTTACTGTTCACATATTTTGAATGCAAGACATGGGACTTACCAGTCCACCTACATCATAATGTAAGTATAAAAAGAGTTTATGAACATAACAAAATTTTTATACTAGAAAAATTGTTTGTTTCTCTCACTCTTGAATCCATACTCTGATTCACCAGAGCAGACCTGTATTTCTAATCTGAATACTTTCTTTTCAATTGTTGTTGCAAAACACACCAAAAAAAATTGAAAACCAAACACACTGGCTTGACTTTGCAATACAGTTCACATTCTTACAGATGACTTATGCTTTCAACGTCAGATTTAGCTAGGCTAACAACAGACAGTCTGCTTTTACATATAATCCTTCTGCAAATCTCAATAAATTCTTTGCTGAAATAATAGCCATCCAGCTGCTAAACCCACAAGATAATTAAACACTCTATGAAAGGACTCCTTTTTAAGCAGACTGAAACGTTATCAAATGATTGTTCCCTCTTAGTTTGAATAATAATTATTCAAATACTTTTTTCTTTTTAATCTTTTCTCACGTAAATTCTCTCTGGGGCCCTTGGGCAATAGAAAAACTAAAAATGTAACTGTGGGATAGCTGAAGGTTATGTGAAGAAGGCAGGAAAAAAAGACATTTAATAGTTACTTCATTCTCATTTAAGCTCCAAATCTAGCTTCAGAGGGACTATTCATAGTCTAAAAGTTAAGGGTAAAGAAGACTGTGCAAGATCACAGTGCCTTTGGCATAAGAATTGTTTCTTGCTATGATGCATCTAAGTACAATACTTTAAAAAGGCCTCAGTTACAATTGGATCTAGAAAATTTGATGCAGTATAAAACAAGTGAGAAAGAAGCATCTAGGAAGAGAAACTTTTAGAAATTTCTAGTAAGTATATTCTCCAAATAAATACCTGACTGAATTTTCTTGTACTGATTTGGTTTGAGTCTCCATTTTGACCAGCCACATGAAGTACTGCTTAATACTATTTTACTAACCAGAGAGAAATTTAGGATGTGGCAGCCTTGCTTAAGAATGTATACTTGAATTAATGCTGCCAAAGAAATCCAAAGACTATACAAACATGACAATCTATTAAAAAAAACCAACAAAACAAACACATAATGGAGAAAAGAAGTTAACAATAGCTGTTTTTAAAGAGCTAGCAAACTATGTAGAATGAAAGAAGAAGGTTGTTTGCTATATACTACTGATTCCAGTCAAGATACCCCCTCCTTCACTTTGGAAAAGGAACAACTCCCTTAAACACACATTTGGCTTCCTTTCTCCAAATGTCTGTATCTACAAAACTGACTTCTTGCCCAAACACAACCTCTTTATTTCTCTAAAATATGACTGTATGGTGTGCTACCATTCCAAGGGAAAGTCTAGCAGATGTTTTTGTTTTGCTGTCTCATCTTCAGGCTCCTTTTAAGGAGCTATTAGTCTTCCCTAATCCCCCAACTAAATTTATCAGCAGTTATTTGCAGCCAAGAGTTAAGCTAAATTAAACTTCGAAATCCCTGTACAGTGTATCAGATGCACTTCTGGTAGGAGAGCAGAAAGTTCCAAATGTTCCACTTACCAAAACATAGGAGAACTGTTTTTCTCAAAGCTTCCACATATTTTTCAAGATGACCACAGTTTCCCTGATTTTATAAGAACAGGAACTCAGCTATTGAAACAACTTTTCATTTAACTCTACACCAGGTATGTACTTGCTTTTTTCACATACTTTCCTCTACAGATTATTTAGGGAGGAGGAATGTATACACACACACGTTTAGGTTAAGGCTGCATGCATGCTTGAGGCATCTGTTCCAGCTGATATCCATGGCAAGGAGCTATTTATCTACATCTCTCTCTCTCAGCATGTATTTCTTCCCCAGTCTTCATCTTCACACAATCAATCATTCCCTTGTTTGCTTGTCTCACATACTCATAAGTACTTACCAGAACAGATATTCCTCCTGATCCTAGTTAGTAATAAAATACATAGTGTTTTCAAACTTTGTGTGTAAATACTTGGTTAGTTTTGGTGACAATATATGATAATTCCTCATTCCAGAACTGTGGACTTCTGTGGTTCTTCTGTGTTAGAAGATGGACAATTATATATCCTTACATACACACACACACACATACACACACACGCACGCAAAAAAAAAAAAAACAAACCACAACAACAAACACCTCTACAACAAAAACCCTCAAAACAAAACCACAAAACATAGTATGACAGTCCGGTATGTACTCTTTCTTATAAACCAAATAAAAGCACATGCATAAAATACGGATGTTTAAGAAGGAACAGCATAAGAGACAAATCTTTTACCTGTTTTTTCTGCCTTTAGATTACAATCTAAAACATCAGTAGCTTTCAGCAGTCACTGATATCTAACAAGAAATCAGTAACCACAGATTTATGGTGTCAGTGAAACTCCTAACCAATTGGCCTTCTTTCTACAAAGTCATTATTCAGTGGTACCAATTGATCCCCATCACATTGCAGTTTCTGAGAAAAGCTCTAGAAGAGGACTATGATGAAATCTCCATTAAAAACACCACAGGAGTCTCAATGACAACTGTGGAAGATGGCTCACACCCTCAAAAGACAACTGAGTTGAAACTGCAGCTCTCTGGAAGTAAAAGCAATTCTTGCAAACCAGATTACACTAAACTATCCTTCCCAAGACTTCATAGCATTTACCCTGAGGCCAAATCAAAGATTAGTTCACAAAATCATTTATCTATGCTTTCCACCAGTTTGGGGTTGTCTTTTTTTCCAGGAGAGAAATTGTGTGTGAAAAGTGTGATTTCTGCTGTCTTTATTCCCATGGCTACTAGAAACTGCTAGAGAGAGAATTGGGCATATCACACAAAATGTCAGGTTAACAAATACCAACACAACAGCTCAGAGGAATAGACACTTTCTCACATCTTCATCCTCCCATATCACACTGAAGGAAAAGGGAAAAAATCAACAGAAAACTAGCCAAAACCATGAAAGGCAAACAAATACATCCTTCAGAAACATAAGCTCTTTTAAAAATAGGATGAAATGTTAAGCAAGTCACTTGGTTTTACTCATAGCAGTAATAAAGGTCTTTGTAAGGGATTTGCACAAGTTCTGTGCTGTTACAGAAGCATCTGTCTCCTCATTGCTGAAGAAAAACGGTGGCAAGGATTTAGAGCATGTATAACCTGAGAAAGAAATCATCTGTCATTCCCTCATAGGGCATTAACAAACTTTCCCTCTCCTGGGAGAAGGAAGAGCCCCACTACCCCTGTCTCTTGTGAACACAGCTTTAAGCATTTTTACAATATGCTTATGAATACAGGCTTATGAATAATATAATTAATTGGAACAAATCTAGCTATATTAAGAAAGGGTAAGAAAGGCCCAACCGAAAAGAGTTCTGTGCAATAAACAGGGTGAGTATGATAGTAAAGAAGAGGTCAAGTAACAAACAAATCCTCTGTGTGAAAGGAATGATCTCTTTGCTCCACCCCAGTGAAACTGCTGTCACAAACTATATTTCTCACCATCAAGACCTAGTGCAACAAAAAAGAAAAGGATGATCCATTTTGGAAGATACATCCCATGACAGGATGTAATAGGCAATTTCTTGTGCCACTATACTCTGTGGTCAGTTGTAAACAGTTGATTTGTTTTTATTTCAGCTGTCTGCCCTTTAACAGGAGAAAGTGTTGGAAAAATAAGTCCCTAGGCAGCCAGGCGATAATAACAGGAGCCATGGAAATATGCTACCTCAGAGATCAACAAGATTTTTAGTATGCCCTGATATTTGCTTTTTCCTTCATAAATTAAAGAGCAGAATTGTCAACAGAAGTGCAGAAAAATAACTGAAATAAATTTCAGAAGCAAAATGCTGCCAACCAGCACATCAGTTGTGTCTTGTGAGTCTCTGCATCATCCACAAGCAAGTTATTAATGATCATTTTTCTGAAATATCTCATTCTTCTTCAAGACAGCAGCTTCTGTGTCCCAGTGAGATCAAAACTCAAAAGGCCTGGGAGGCTATTGCCTCTTACAAACCACCATCAAAATACCAAAGCAGGAGCCGTAATGCTGATGCATCTCTACCAAATGCATTGATGCTCTGCTTCTGCATTACAACATTTCTTTTACCTATATAAGGAACATATACAAAGTTTTGAAAGCAGGAATTCAAAGATGCCCTGAAATAGGGTGATTTCTGCAAGAGATTGCCACCATGAACCTTTTGGGGAAGGAGAAACAATACAAACATCCAAGCAAAAAAATATGTGCATAATGAGGATCAATTCAAAGCAAAATAAAAAAAAACCCCATAATGCAAGTTTCTATAAAAACGGTTAATCCATTTTTTAATGGTTGATCCAGTGTTAATCCTATTTCCTTTTTGCAAATTATTTTTAATAATAGGAATAAACTTTTTTGCACTGGTAGGAAAATAAAGAAATCCCCATTACAAAAAATTATTAACAATGTGATGATTATCAGAAGGAATATCTAAAAGGAAATTGTAATAATACAGTGGAAGTGGCAGAGGAAATATACTTCCCTTAGGAATATGCCTGTGAGACTTTCTTTAACATTTTTTTCTCCTGAAGACAGAGGACAAGGATGTTACAAGAGATAAACTCAAATTTCAATTTGACATTTACCTGAGGGGATCCCAGGTGAATGCTGCTAGACCAGCTAACACTTCAATGTCTGTCCATTCTCTTAAGAAGTTTAGAACAGGTGACAAGAGCAAAGATTTCCTTCCTGTAGTCTTTCATTTAGGCAACCTAAAGATATAGAGAAGTGTGAAAGCACAGGAGAACTCAGTATTTGTGTCAGATTCAGGCCATGAACAACACAGAGATATTCTTTCAGTGCAAATAAGATAATTTTGTGTGTATTTGTTTATTAACAATTGGACTGATGCTGTTCAACTCATTTCATCAGGGTGACAGAAACAGCACCACAGAATAATGACTTTTATTTACTGTTATTCTCCTTAGCTGGATTCAAAACATCACTTAAATTTGAGAAGATATTTAGCAATTATGTCCATGGGAGAACTGTTTTCTAATGAAATATTGACAATAAATAAATAGCTGACACAACAGTGCTCCTGTTCTGGTAGTAGCTATAGACTTCCTTATCTAGCAATTTCCACTTGGGATGTTGGCAGCAAAGCCCCAACCTGCCATTTGTGCATCACAGCTGTAACTGTTAACATGCTGTTAACCCAGAAAGAAATTACTCCTTTACAAATCTTTGGCTTTTAAATCCATCTCACTGGGCATGAATATCTCTGAAATGAATTATAAGTGCATTATTAAAAAAAAAAAGAAAGAAAGAAAGAAAAAACAACAACAACAAACACACACACAAAACTCCAAACAAACAAACAAACAAACAAACAAACAAAACCACACAACACACCCCCCCCCCCCATAAATTACTTCAAGAATTACTATCAAAATTTGGGTTACCAGAGGATTCCAGATGCTAAAACTAAAGTCTAATTTCCCCAAAAGCTGTTTACCCTAATCTAAATACTTTGACTGCTTTCCTACCAGCAGCCTAGTATAAATAGGAGTAAGTAATGAAACCATCTTTTTGCTGTGCTAGTTTTTCTGGAATATAACCCCTGTGGTAATAATTACATGGGGCTTATCCATCCCAGTGTGAACACCACCAGAGTGTCAATTATGACAAATGTCTGATACCCACAAGTGCCTCTTGTAAAGAAAAAAAAACCAGCTGTTTCCATTCTCTTAACCTTGGGGTCAGGGTTTCCCACTGGGACTAACAACTTTTTTTCCTGCTCTAAATATCCATTTGAAGTTGCGAGGAAGTGTTATGATACACAGACCTACTCTTTCAGCAATTGCCTTTTTCTTGTTTGGTAATTTGAGCCTAACTCTCACCAGGGGTTTACACCTATCTCTGTTTTTGATTTGTATTATCCCCTTTGGGTGAGACATTTCACTTTCTTTTCCACACCATTTGCAATACAAGCTGTGGAGTCCCCAAAGCTCACTGACAGCAGGGACTAGTAGTGACCTATTTCTTACCTCTGGGGTACCTCTTGCAGCTATTTACCATCTTCAGCTTTTGAGACAATTTGCAGAGGAATGGAAAAATCAGTAAAAATGGAACTACTGAGCTTTGGACATAGGAATACAGACTTCCCTTGGGCAAAGCCAAGACCAGGCCATTGCAGAGAAAACTATAATTAATATTAACAAAACAAAGGACATTTTCAGTAGTGTAAACAGTGACAGTGAACATAGATAAAAGTGTTTGGAGGAATGTAATTGCAAGGCAGTCAGATTTTGACATCTTCCCCTAATCCTATCCCAAATCACAACCATTTTGTCTTAGGAACTTCACAAGCTGGATGTGGCCTGTAGAAGTTTGATAACTTTCAGTGGATCTCTCTTCCATGAATTTGTCCATTTTCCTCTCCAACACATATAAGCCCTCATCATCACAACATCCTCGGCAGACTAAAGGTTCAGATTTGTCATCTAGAAGAATTTCTTCTCTGAAAAGGTGGTTAAGCATTGGAATGGGCTGCTCAGGAAAGTGGGGGAGTAACCATCCCAGGAAGTGTGCAAGAAACAACTGGATGTAGCACTTAGGGCTGGTAGTGTTCAGTCAAAGCTTGGACTTGATGATCTTGGAGGTCTTTTCCAACTTTAATGATTCTGTGATTCTATTATGTCTTTAACAAATAAGAAAAATCTATGGGGAGCAAAAGATGGCTGGCTGGTATCCTTGAAGACTGCAGTTGCTTGTCACAACACATAGCAGACATAGGAGATAGCAGCAGAGCAAGCTTCCTCTTTTAAGGTGCTATGCTACTGCTGTGATGATACCATCCCAAATTTTGGATACATTGGCTGATAGGGACCTGGAGCACCTTATTATTCAGATTACAGTTATTCATCTGTGGTGGGAAAGAGAAAGAAAAATTATAATGGATGAGCATCCTCAACTCCACACTGTATATGTATCCTAAAGGGGAAATCCAGCCCTAATCTTTTTGTGAATGAATCTGATCAAGATGATAGTAAATATGCAACCACATTACCAAAACTGACAAGTGCAGTAACCAAACTTTCTCTGTAAATTCTACCATTTCACATAGGTGAAATCTCAGAATCTCAGTGAGCCTATTGCCACAACTCTCCACACCTTCCAGTTTCAGAAAGATTTGTAAGAATAATCTAGATTTTGACTATCAGATTTTGATTGTATTCTTCTTACAGAAAAAAAATCCCAACAACAAAACCCCTTTTAATGAATTAAATACTTGACATGTAACAGACCTCACAATATGCCCAATGTGGTCATAAATCTGCTTTTCTCTTTGTAAATAAGCCTTAATAGGAACTAACTAAAAAGATAAGAAGGGATTTCCACTAATCAGGATTGCTTTCACATGGCTGAATTACACAGAGGAATCACAGTGACTGGCCCTGCACTTTCTCACCTTTCACCAGTGGACAAATGCAGTCATTCCAGTGGAATAGACAGAAATGGAAGTCACAGTCCATTAGCCAAAAAGACAGTCCTACAATCCTTAGTCTCTCTAAGCTGCCAAAGGAAGGTAAAAGAGAGAAGTTGTTCTGCCAGCTACCAAATGGAAATGAAGCACGCAGCTAACAAACATGACATACTGGTATCTCTAAATCAGAATGTAATCTTGGTACTATACCAAGGTTTATAATGTATGAAAGTGTAATGCAAAACCCATGTGACTGAATTTAGCAAACAGTATACGATGACTTATACAGTTCCAAAGGAAACCACCATTTGGTTGAAGCATCTGGACCCACAAGAGTCAGCTACCTCACAATGTAATTATCACCTGCTCTGAGCTAGGATATGGACACAGTGTTTGTGAGAAATTAAGAAAGCTGCTGAAAAGTAGTATTACTTCCTATACTACTATAGTACACTGAAAACTCAAAAACCACTACAGGAAGTGTAATAGAAAAAAAATAAGAGAGAAAACATAAATGATTGAATTAACCTTTGTCATGTTTGATTCAATAAAGCCGCCTCTTTAGAATTTATCTAAAGCTGCTGGAGTACTTCCAATTTGTCACAGAGCTCAGCATCTAAATTATATGGGCAGTAGAAAAATATTTTTAAATATTTCTATTTCATACATACATCAATTATCTTTCCTCACTTCTAGGATCAATTAATCAAGCTAGAAAAATCAGAGCTCACTTTTGCATCACCTGCCTTTCCCAAAAGATAATTTCCATCACAAAACTTTGGTTGCTTTTTAACCTAAGAAATGTTGGGTTTGAGTCCTGAAACAGAAAAAAATCTTTTTTTTTTTTTTTTTAACTCATAAATGTACTACAGACAAATGCAGTGCATAATCCTTTATAAAATATTTTCCCTTGCCAGAAAAACATTAAATATCAGGAAACATGTCCCAGATGGATTACAGAATGGCAAATACATTTCATAGGCATTTTTAGTGTTGTTATTATTTCTTGACAGAGTAAAAATAGAAGCATCTTCAAAGGTGTCTTTCCCTGGAATAAGCAACTCTGCACAAAAAGAATTGATATGCTGAAAAAGTTACAGTCAATGTATTATGGCTGTATATATAGGATCTCTTAATTTACAATTCCCTGTCTCTCCCAAGAAAGCTCAGGATGTAAATTTTTTAGATTTCTACAGCACCTTGCCTGATGGGGCCCTGAATGCAGACTATGCATGCCCCTGTAAGTATGAGCAATCAGAATTACACAATTGAGTTTGCTGTTAACTGCAGGGAAAAAATATTTCTGACTTCCTTCAAGGACAAGAGGTAAAGCTTAATGTTGTGGCTTCAGGTACAGGAGACAGTTTAGAGCTGTTTTATTTTGTTTCAAGTAGTATCTGTCAAGGCTAAAGAAAGAAAAGGGCAAACTCCAGAACCCATCTTTGTTTTCCCTCATGCTGATGAGGGGGTTATATCTTCCTATTCCCTTCATGAGCACAGTCCCATCTCTCGAACTGAACCTCCTAATGCATCGTGATCTCCCCGATGCCACTTTCTTCCGATGTATGATTCATGGTCCTTTGCAAAACATTTTCCCTTGCCAGAAAAACATTAAATATTAGGAAAAGTGTCTCTAGATGATTGGCACAATGGACAATAGGTCTCAATGGCATTTTTAGCGTTGTTATTTCCCTATTTGTCCCTTACCAGCTCACTTGTACTGCTTGCCTCGCCCCTTAACATTCAAGTTTCATGCGGACCATCAGTTTGCCAATGTAATGGGTTTTCACAGCCAGGGGAAGGTAAGCGCCAAGGATTATTAATAGCGTTCCTCGATTAGTTAAGGGAAAGATAAATGTGACACCACCAACAAAACCCCTGAATATCTGATACCAGTGAGGAGTGGGTATCACCTGCTGAAAATAGAAAGAGCGAGAGAGATTATATAAGTGGGGTTCCTACCCCGAGTTCCACCTCTTTTTGACCACCTCCCTATCTAACACCTTTTCAAGCGTGCTAAGAGAGTTCGAAGAGGTAAGTAGCAAGAAAAATGCTCAAATTTCCATAGCAAACGTGGATTCACCAGCTCCGGGCAAGAAGCAGGACCTTCGCAGATAAGGGCATCTTCCATCACTCCGGCCTCATCCCCCTTTCCATATACAAAAGCCCGGAAACAAAGAGATGCAAATCTCTCAAACACTGAGGAATGGTTTCCCGCAGAGAAGACTCCAAATGAGAAGAATAGATCATTAAAAGGAGAAAATAGGTGAACCCATTGAGGGGGAATGACGAGAAAAGAAGGGGAGAAGATGGAATTGACAAAACTGGGAAAGGGAGGGAAGAAAGTGAACGAGAACACGAGCAAGGACTCGCGAAGAGATTTTACTGAAATAGCCAGCTGTGAACCGAAGACAAAAACCCCACAACCTCCAGAACACGTCTAGAAACGGCACCTCTCTTTCTGCACAAATGATTGTAAGCGGTGGGATGAAGTTGCTCTCTTTGGTGTGGTCACTAGGAAGCTAAAGGAAATGTGTCATCCTTTTTGCAAAGGACCGCTGTCTTTCTGCTTTTACTCTTGGTGTGAGGGCTTCATGCTGTTCAGGAAATTCTCCCTGAATTGTTTGCTTTGAGCAAGGGTGGGCTGATTTCTACTTAATTTATTTGGCCGTTTACTTAGTAACAATATCATCATTCTGGCGCTGGTGGAAGGGATAGTTGATCTACACAAAAGTTTTGGTGCAGACAGCTTGCAAGTCTATGGTGTGGATTTTGCAAATAGTTCGGGCAGGAATATTGGCAAAATCTCAGAGATAAAGGAAAACACGTCATTCATCTCGCAGGGATGATGAGGAAAAGATGAAAGGTCGAGTAAGAAACTGTCAATTCGTGAAACGCCTTTTTTGTTAGAATAACAGTTCCGACTACAGGTTGGTGGTTAAAAGCTTCTGGAAATTTGCTAGCTGTCCTTTAAGAAAGACACTGCTGGAGCTGGGCCTCGCCACTCCTCTATGTCAGATCCCAGCTGTCCGCTTCACAAACTCTGTGTTCGCTGCTTTCACCTTTCTGGCTGTGGAGGTTACACACGGCTTCTGAGCTGGGGGAAATGTTATTTACGCTCTACAGATGGCTCCACCTGATCTGAAGCCTCATTTTTCTGACACCTCTCACTTTTCGCCTCCACAGCATGATTAGGCCATAGAGGGCTGACAGATCCGATGACGGAGGGAAAGCGGGGCAGTTCGCGCATCGTTAGGGATGCGGAGGGAGTCGCCGGGCTCCCATCCCCAGGACACAGACTCGGAATGCGCCTCTGGCCGGTTTGCTTGGCATGAGGCTAGTTAACCTGATCAGCGTCTGCCAGCACAGCAGGCAGCGCTACGCACCACCTCTGCCAGCCACCGGCTCGAGTTCCCCCCGAGGGCAGCCTTCCAAATGTGCTCTGCCTTGTCAGCAGAGCGGGGTTAACACCGAAACACGAGTCATCCTCCAGGAGAGCTTCTTCACCGGCGGGTGGGCAGGTGCGTTCCTGTTTGTAGGGACCTAAAAGGAAGCTCTGTGGCTCAACAACGGGTTTGCAAAAGATTCGTAAGAAAGGAGAGAAACCTGTGGAGACTGAGGCCCAACTCCTCTTAAGACCGCACCGATGCTGCACGCAGCAAAGCAGGGAAGGCAGAGGGCGATGTAGCATTGGGCCGGCGGTGTCTGCACTGGGAGCCAGAAGAGATTGTCCTCTCTTCCCTCAGTTCCAGAAAGGTAAAGAGACGTCAATTTCATAAGATATGGCACATTGATCTCTGGCATATAGCTGCATATTGATGGGTCTGCACTTATCCTACGTTTAAAATGGACTAACAATAGGGTTCTAACCCTGAACTCCGCTAAAGCAAGAGTGCCCAATACCCTGAGTGCTGTCTTCTGCATCCTTCCACCCCGCAGTTCCAAAACAACAGAGGCCACTGAGTGAGAATGACCCATGTGGGAAGGTGCGCAGAGCTCTCTCTTCTGTGGGGCTGCTGTTTATCTCAGTTCAGCATCCCAGCGCTCAGCTCCTCTTTCCCTGTAGAGCAGGGAAGGATGCCTAGGGAGAGGGACTTAACTCCACCATCTCCTTGTTTGACCTGGGAGAAAACTAAGAATCTCTTGCATCTCAGGAAATACACAGAAAAGGGAGGCTGGGGAGAAAAGTTCCAACGAGACAAAAATGACAGTCCCTTCCACAGTGAAGAGACGATCTTTAGGAAAGTAAAGGAGAGGGGAAAAAAAAGCGGGGGGGGGGGGGGGGCGGGAGTCGGGGGGGGGCAGTATCACCTCCTATTCCATCCTTCTGAGTTCAGTGTCATGGTAATGACTTACCCATTGTAGCTGAACTTGGGCCATGGGAGAAAAAAAAAAAAAAAGGATGGGACTTGTACTTTTAAAAGCACCAAGCAATTACTGACAGCACGACCCGAGGTTCTGCACCAGCCGCCCCCTTTTCGAGGCTGCTCTCCGGTGGCCCCATTCAGAGGAGAGGTGTGATTGTCACAGTGGGACCAGGTCGTACCCGTTGATCTCGCCCGGGGATTTCGCTGCCACCGCTCTGTCCTCCCCCGTCTCTCCTGGAGCAGCGATGCCAATACTCCTGCAGAGATCTGCCCTACTACTGCGCCCTAACCTTGGCTACCTCAGCCTAATGGCTCCTGCCCAAATTCTGAGAGCAAGTTGGACTATTTGCCATATTTTATGTGAAAAATGGGCACAGATTCTTGGAGAAGAAAAAACTACCCCTAGAAAACACATCACAAATCCTAAATGCTTTCTTTTTTTGACGCTAATGGGAAGTGCCCAGTCCTGCCTGAGAAACCCACTACCGCTCAGGAGCTCCTCACGAGTGTGTTGTCACCTCGCTTCTCGTTTTGCCATACCCTATCACGGTATATTCTGCAGCATATTGTGCATTACAAACTGGATCTGTAGGACTCGCTGGGAAGTGATAATTAATTCAGTGAGGATGATGCTTAATATGGACTGGCCCAAAAGAAACAAGGTCTAAAAGGAATATGTGTGTGAAGGGGAGGGGGAAAGGAGAAGGGGGAGATGTCTAAACTGGTTGAAAGATAAGGCAAATGTTCAAAAGCTACATTACATTTGCTTCCCGACCTCAAGAGCAGCTTGAAGCTTGGCATATGCTGCAGTTCCTTACTCATCACCGAATATAACTAGTAAAGCTCATCCTGGCTTACTAAAGGAAAAGGCTCTGCTCTGCACCACTAGTTTGTCCACTGCACCCGAGGACTTGACCTTGGCAAAACTCTTCCTCCAGCCGGTATCACAGCAGACTCTGGCACTGCTCCAGTAAGGCTTAGGCTCCAGCCTCCCAGGGAGCGACCCCCACCCGTGTCCTCTCCCACCCCAATCCCCACAAAGGCATCCCCGTGCCCTCTTTAGCTGATCCCTCGCATCTGTGGACTACTTGGTGCTCTGCAAACTGGTGAGCGACAGCCCACAGCACTTATCCACGCAGAGCTATAGAGCTGGCACGGGTCCAGCCTTTCCCGGTGTGCCATCCCCACACAGCACTGCAGCTTTGGTCATATGAGCAGAAATGATGAGAAAAGCACTTTTTAATCTTTTCGCACTTGCTTCCCTGTTCAAACAGTTGCAGGATGGCTATGACTGACTTGCTCAGCGCTGAGGATATCAAGAAGGCTGTGGGAGCCTTTTCAGGTGAGTGCTTTTTTCTATTTTTTTTCTTCTCTCTTTTCCTCCTTTCATCTCTTCAGGTTAGGATAGCTGTGCATTTATTTCAGCTATGGGAAGATTAGAGGAACTAGCTAGACAAAATTTCAAATGAGGATGTGTTTTCAGATGTTCAATGAATGCCTCTGACAGGTTTATGAAGTACAAGGCTGCATCCTCAGCAAAGTTGTCCTGCACGTTACAGAGGTGAAATATTTATTTTTAAGGAAAGTAAGCAGTAACTGCAGACAGACTTTGCTTCTACAGAGAGCATACTTTCAAAGAGAACAAACCCCTCGGCGAACCAAGCTGCATTATATCTTGATGTGGGATAGAGAAGTCAGCAGTGGATGTCAGCAGCTTCCCACTCATTTCTGAAATTCAGTTTCAGATGTTACAGAACTGCTGTTTCCCGTTTCAAGGATATAAGAAACCACTCTTGTACTTCCTATGCAGAATCCCCGGTTGGGCTTTGCTTTTCGGGATGGACAGAAGGCAACAGTACAGCAAGCGGGTGCACTGCTCGACTGCAGGGGCTCCCTGCAGGTCGAATGGCTGCAGTGGTCCACACTTCCCTCTTAGACTCCTCCGTGTATCAGATGTTCCCTACCCCTCTCATTCATCGTGACCGCAAAAAACTGACAGCAAACCCTCTTCGTGTTTACAGAGATGCATGTAGTTAAGGTTGCTCTCAAAGAAAGCCACAAACCGTGCTCTGGGGTGCACATTATTCCCCCCTCCCCCAAACTACCTGGCTGACCGCACCATCCCGGGGAGCCGCCTCTGTCTGTCCTGCTCTGTGCGATGACCTTCCCGAACAGACAGCAGCGCAAGACCCGCTGAGCCCGGCTCGGCTAAGAAGCCGACAGAAGTCAGAGGGAGCGACAAATTGCTTTGCTGGATCCAGCAGCTGTTTTACTCATTAGCTTCCATTGTTTTATGGCCATCTCCAAGTCCTGGAGCAGATGAAAATAGCAGCAACTAATGACAAATCTCAGTCAGGCAGATCACGGAAGACTGAGCCTCCTTAATTTTATGTAATGGGAAAATTTAATGCGGCGGGAATAAGAATGCACGGGGAAAAAAAAAAAAAAGTCCACCGCACGTTTTGGAGGTCACTGTATGGTATTTCTAATCCACATCATAGTTGTTCGGCTACCTGGGTGGGACAAAAGCGGGTGCCGGTAAAGGACAAAGGAGGTGGAGCAGATAAACTCGGCTCCGATTTCAAGGGCTCTGGCTTGTTTGTTTTTTTCCTCCCCGGAGAAAGCTGCTCACAAGGTCTTGCAGGCAGCGCGCCGTGCAGCACTCCCTTGCAGTGCCTGAGCTCACACCACGATTGCACATTCCTTTAGCGGTTGAAATGCAACACCGATTTCTAGTAAGTCTCCAGGAAAAAAAAAAACCAAACAGTGCTCTGAAACACTTCTCGCCAATGCTTGAGCAAGAGCATTTTTGTTGGTTGTGTTTTTGTTGGTTTGTTTGTTTTTCCCAAGGGTGAAAATATCAAAAAGTAACAGCTATCTAACAGTTAGAATATGCTCTCAGATGTCTGCTCTAGTGTAAAACTTAGGGGGGAAAAAAAAAAAAAGGTCTAAGGCACTGAAATGAGACCAAGCACATTAGACCTCAGCTCCCAAGGCTCCCAAGTCTATCACAGACTTCTTGTGTGACCTTGGGCAAGTCTCATCCTTCTGTAGCTCAACTCCTAATCTGAAAAATTGAGACACTGCCCCCCTGCCTCTTTGTTTATTTCCATTAGCACCTGTGAAGCACGGATGATTACACTGAGTACACCCAGCTCCTATCACAACTAGGCTCCACTCTTCCTCCCAGGGCAAGAAAAACAGCAGCATGGAAGAAAGCCATGGCTATGTGTTGGGGTGTGTGTTTCAATGACTTTTCTAAGCAGTTCTCTGACTTTTCATCTCTTATAGCGGCTGAATCTTTTAACTACAAAAAGTTTTTCGAGATGGTAGGATTGAAAAAGAAGAGCCCAGAAGATGTGAAGAAGGTTTTCCATATTCTTGATAAAGATCAGAGCGGCTTCATTGAAGAGGAAGAATTGAAGTAAGTAAAGTTACATCCTTTCTCAGATATACCTACCTTAAGAGTCTAATTTCCTGTGGGTTATTTTTACAAGACTCTAGGTAGTAACATAGAGCTCAAACTCTTGACTAGTATTTGTGTGCCATGCCAGTTGTTTGCTGAGCACATGATCTAAAGAGTGTTGGAGATATCTAGTTGTCACTTGGATTGCAGGATCCCTGAAACACACGAATGGTCAATATCTTACAGGTAGCTCTTCAGCCAAATGCAGTTTCAGAGTAAAGTGCTTCTGATTGTTAAAGAAGAATCCAACACTGGATTCCAACTTGTGTCTCAAATCAGGGGTACAAATAAATATGAAGTGTAATTGTTCTGTGGAAAAAAAACCAAACCAAAACCAAACAAACGTCAATCAAACCTTTCCTTTCTTTTCTTCCTATGCCTCCTCCTTAGGTTTGTCCTGAAGGGCTTTACCCCAGAAGGAAGAGACCTATCAGACAAAGAAACGAAGGCTCTTCTGGCTGCTGGAGATAAGGATGGTGATGGTAAAATTGGCGCTGATGGTATGTAATTAGAGGAGTAAACTTTGACAGTAACAACTGAATATTACCCTTACACACAAGAACTGAGGGAACCTAGGAATCACTGGGTGCTGTAACCTTCTGAAGGGCACAGTTTGGGTTTAATGAAATGCCAAGTCCTGCTCCATTTGCAATACCTTGCTTGGAGGTGTTAAAGGAAGAGGAGCCGAGTTGTGACACTAGAGGGGGCCGGAGCTTACAGAACCCGGCTGTGGGTCGGGCACTCCGCAGCGCAGGACTGAGTACCTAGCCAAACTCTACCTCAATTACTGTGATTTGTCTGTTGATATCAGTGGAGTGAGGATCAGGACACTGCAAGTTCAGAGACCGAGGCTTGACTATAAAGTTTAGAAAGAATAAAAGCTGAGCGCCAGCATTCCCGTTTGATGTTTAGTTAGCAGGAAAGTAGTGCATGACTTAGCAAAGCAATGCTCTTAAAATTCAAAGTACACTCATTTTGCTACAGAATTTCTATACAATAATAGTCTACCCAGCTTATGCTAGTGTTTACGTGGGTCTTCACACCTAAGAAAGCTTGTCACTCCCTTTTACTTAATATGAGAAATACAAGAAAAGAACAAGTTTTCCTCTCACAGCATTGCTTAAAAAGCTAGTGCTGTTTTCTATTCCCCCTTGGGATGAATCAGCTTAGCCCACATACAAAATTTCTCCTTTTTCCTTTTTTTTTTTTTGGTAGGTTAGTGTGAATGAAACATGCTGAAGGAGACAAGAAGAGATGCAGTTCTAAACTAAAGCTTTCCTCATTGCAGGAGATGGAATTTTTGGCCAGAGTAATAAATCACATAGAGAGCAGGCAATTGCTAGGGTTTTGACATATTGATAGGCCATATCATAAATTGACATCTAAAAAATACCTAAACCCCTTCATATCTCTCTGCGTTACCTAATCTATGCTATTTCAAAAAAAAAAAAAGTCAATTAAAAGAGAAATAAGAAGCAAATTTAACTAACACAGTCTCCCAACTTAGATGACGACACACAAAATCAGCCACATATCAGTCAGGCGATGCACACTGGCATGTCAGTGACTAATGCCATGTTCCTAGACCAAAGCCTCCTAATTTCTCCAGTCATGGCTGTATTATGGTTTAGGTGAAGCTCCTGCTAAACTTCAGCAGTACTGCTGAATCCAGCATGAGTGTCATTCCTTGAAACTTCATATTCTTTACTGTATGGGTCTTCTTTATACACATTAAAATTAGTGATAGTAGTACTAAAATCACTGGGCAAGTTTTTCAAAAGAAAACTTAATGCAGGTAAGTAAGCTTACAGCTGATCCACCAGCCTCATATCAGATAAATTTTCAGCTATTCCACAAGGCTGCAAATCGAAACTAGTCTTAATTGGAATAAAGGAACAATATTGCATAATGGTTTTGGCTTGTACAAGAAAATACACCATTAACCTTTATATTTAAGACTATCATAACTTCTTTCTTTGAAACAATGCCTGAAACCCAGTACATTGTAATAAAGCAATATGGGATGTCTCTTCTCCTTATCTCTTTCTTCTGCAGCTTTTACTGTTCCCCAATTTCTGTAATGAAATTACTCTGCATTTACACTTGATAATGAGAAGAGAATGATGTGCTTTCTTCTTTTGATTCTTGTGACCATATCCCTACCATACAACACTACAAGTTTCTTTTCCATTTCTTAAATTTGACTTTAACAGCCAATTTTTACACCAGAAAGGCTTGAAATACATACAAAAGTTAACAGCTGGGACTGTGACCAAAGGACAAGGATGACAGATACTTCCCAGCTTTTCCTTTGGCCCATAAATCCAATTCAAGAATATAATTGCATATGTAAATAAAATGTAAATTGCATTCATATGCAGTATTCCAAGGCTGTATTTCTGTTGCAAACCAATTGTTTCCCTGCAGCTGAATTGTCAGGCATTACTTCTACCCCTTGTTTCAAACATCAGCTTCCTAAATCACTAAACAATCTCAAACAAGCAGCCTTTCACAGGGCTTACTGTTAATTCTCCTGATGGTCTTTGAATGCTGTCCCTCAGGAGACCACAGCAATTGTAAGAACTGATCTTTAGGGAATTTTTAACACCACAGAGACAACTTTCTCAGCTGTATCATCACAAACATTAATCCCAACCTAATAAGCCTTCTTCTAGCTGGGGTCTTACATCACAAATTTTCTCTTAGGTCTCTTGCTTCAAACCTTTTCTCATTCCTGCAAGACCATTCAGCTCTGAAATAGTTTCAGCAGTTTACCTCTTGTCCGATCATGGTTTGAACTTGTGGCTAATGAAGCAGTTTCAAAGAGCTGAAAACCTGCAGCCAGTTCCTGTAAGACATGATCATCTTCTGTGCAATGTCAAACCCCCTCCATATTCCACCAATGTGGTCAGAAGATGATGAATTTGAAAAAAATTGCAGGTTAAGGCCAGGCTATCTCATAACACAAGCAACCTTAGTTCCAGATCAGGATCAAAAATGATGCTGAAGCAGTTCTACTAGCTTCAGGAAAATATTTATAAGAAAGAAGAGAAAAATATTAAAATTTCTTATCATAATGTTGTTTTAAATCTGTTTTGTGTATTGGCATTAGACATGCACATCATGCCTTCCAGTTTCTTGATATTAATAGACTTGAGAAAGTACATAGAGAACTTTCAAAGATCATGTACTCTGGGCAGCATAAATCCAAATTTTTATCCCTATAATCAGAATGCTGTAAAAATGTGACATTAGGCATGCAAAATTATAGCTATTAAGTCATGACCTTGCCAGGTGAAAGCCTTAACAACAACAACAAAACAATTTTAACAAAAATTTGGAATTCCTATTTTTCTTATCCTGCTTTGTGCTCTTCTATCTTCTAAAATAAATTAGTGTAAGTCATTACTTACAAAGTTTCCTAAACAGATTTGCTGTTGTAAAGACGCTGTAAAAAACACAATCTGATGAGAGAAATCATGAGCCTACAACATGTCCTCTGTAATCATGTCTGTCATTTCAGTAAAATAATAGAGGGCATGCATTAGGCTCGTATATAGTACTAAACTGTACTGAACACAGTGAAACAGTCCTCTCCTTTTAAGTCAGAGCTTTGACACAAAACAGCTAGTAAATTATTTTACATGACAAAATGGTCTAAATCCTTGCAATTTAAAGACACTATTTGTGCAAAGAAAGACCTAACCTAATTTTGTTTGGAAGGGTAACTACAACTGGAAACAAGGATGTAGTATATCACAAGGATTCCCTCACTAACAGGCCAGTCAGAGGCAGTAACCATTTACAGGCAACTGATATACCATGCCTTATCTCCTATGTTTTGCATATATGAGTACACTTTGTAGCAATGCTTTTACAAGCCACCTGTGGTTGGATTAACCTTCATACAAAAATAAGTAGTCAACTAATTTAGAAGATTATTCACCTGGAACATCCTTAAAATATTAAAATACATTGAAAATCCTAGGAAAAGTGAAATTGTTGCAATTATTCAAGAAGGAGTATTTTGTGGTTTGCTGGCTATCAGAAAGTACCTATGAAATATATGGCTATTAAGTGATAATAGAACTATTAAAATGTATTATAGAAAATATTTGGCTGCAAGTCTGAATACCTTTTCCAAATATATTCTGTAGATAAAAATTATTATAAAAGGTATTTAATTTAGCTGTAATAAGTATGACAACTTGTTTTAACAGTATATACATAGTTAGTTTTCCCTTTTGGAAAGGTTTGATTCATTGCAGTTCATGTTTCTCTCTGCAGGACTTATTCACACAGAGATTTAATAATCATAGCCTTTCTCCTATTTACCTAGAATAGTTGGGGTTTTTATCATAAACACTTTATGTTATCTCTTAAATTCTTAAATTTGCAACACTTTCAATCTATGTACCCACCATGTACAGGATTTATACATGTTTTGTCTTAGGTAATCTACTAATCCCAATTTGGATTTACATCTTTCAAAACTATGGATAATTTTGGAATTAATTTAAAACCTCTGATATTAAAAAATGTAATTTTTTATTTCTCAGTCTGGTTTGTCTGCATTTGGCAACATGTCTTCTGCACACACCTTCAAAAGTGTTATCTGTTTGCATACAACAATCAATTAAGATCTCACTTGTTTAGAGCTTAGCATTTTTTAACTGAACACTAGAATATTCTTTAAAATGCCTAATTTTTGTCTTCTATCTTTTCCAGTTGCCAGATTTTACTCTTCATTATGTCAAATTTCAGTAATTTTTTCTTGAGCCTTTAAAGACAACTTCCTCCCCTATTTGTCATTTTCCTCTCAGCTGATTATGTTAAACCCATAAACCACTCTCTCTGCATACCCTCTAATCCCTTTATCATCTTTGTTGCCCTTCTTGGGATTCCCTCCAGTCTGTCATTTTCAGTGATCTGGGGCATATACAACTGTGCAAAGTATTCTCATGCGTAACTCTTCCAAGGTTAGATGGAGTTAGGAATTATAACCAGGCAGCTATTCACCAGGACACAAATGTGCCTTTTCCATGCTTTATCTCCCTGCTGAAAGGCATTATATACACTAAATCATAAAATAACCCCAAACTGCAGATAGATACGTTTATGTAAATATTATGAGTGTACTACTAATAATAAAAGCCACAGGGTAAAATCCTGGCTCTCTGACACTGCAGGAATTTTTCTTGTTCTTACAATACAGTCAAAATTGCTACATAGGTTGGTATCAGCCTTCTGTTTTTGTAAGGTATCATTTTCAATCCATTTACAATTACAAAATTGAGTTTAAATACAATATAATTACAATATGGGACACAAATACTTTTAAAGACTCATTAATTATTGTCTTTGCCAAACTCTGATATAAAAGACATCTCACTGCAAGATTAAATTTCTAGTTCTTGCCTTCATCCCATAGAGATTTACAAAGAAATAACCAAGAACTAATCAAGTCTTCAGATGAATAGTGGTGGAAGTCTTGCAGTCTGGCATGTCTAGCATTTCTCCTTTACTCTCAAAAAATCTTTTCATTTCCCTGTAAGATTTCCCAAATCATACTTTACCTTTAATTAACTTGGATTTCTTTGTTCTTCTGTTATTGTGATGTTTCTGCTACACCAGTGACTCTGTATTCATTGTAATATGCTTCCTCCTTCTTTAAATTTTGGTGTTTTTTAATATTTTTTAAAATTCTTTCCTTTCTCCAGAATTTGCAACTATGGTGGCTGAATCATAAAGGCTTAGACCAATGCAAACCCTTCACCCATCCTTCACTGCCCAATTCCAACCACCTCCTGCTGACTGCTTTGGCTCCTGTTCTATTTATTTATGTTATTTTATACTCCAGCTCTGTTCTCTGCAATCCTGCAACTCTGTAATTGTGCTGAAAGACACTGTTAAAATAATAAAGGTCACATCAATCTGGGCTTTCTTCTCTCTCACTACAACTTGTTTCTTATTTCATGTAGGCTTGGCACACGCTGAGAGAAATTGTTACTGGTTTTTTGCTGACATCCCTGCTGCTTTATCCCTAGCTAGGGTGGTAGGAAGAAATTTTAAAAATTATTTGGGATAAAACATGCATATAATGAGTCATCCACACCAAGTCCTGAACTGTGGCAAATCTGACTGCATTATTTTTAAGCCATCCCTGCTAAATTGATACATACTCATAGCCTGGAAAATCTCTAGTGATGGCAAATCTCTAGTGATGGCAATTACCCAACTTCATTTGGCAGTTTGTTCTTTCAACTTAATCAGTGTTATAGCTAAAAAAGTATTTCCTAATATTTAAACTACATCTCTCCTGCTACATTTTGGTGATCAGTAAACTGATAGTTGTCTGTATAATTTGTTAAATTTGCCTGGTGCAGGGGGATTTTTGATAAAAGGTTTGACAGGAATATCAGTTGGTGCCAATCATACATGAAGTTAACTTTGTAAACTGTTAAAAAGCAGTCATGTCAGAAAAACAGGGTATGTTTACTAGCAATGTTACACAACTATGTAGGACAGAAAGAATGGCATACTCACAAGAAATAACAATACAAATTTCAGGAAAAAGAACTCTAAGATTCAGGTGTGACACTACAGCTGATAATCCCATTGTTAAAACAGTAAACCAGAAAATCCCATCAAAAAGAATTTATTCTAAAACTTTACCAGAGAAGTTAATATCTTCTTTGGAGTTACATATAGGAAACTGAGACTTATGCTAAGGAAATGATTACCCAATAGTAAGCCTATGACAGAGCTCAATACTTATTTCCCAAATCCTGTTGAGTAACTTTGGCACCAAGCTTATGCATTTTACCGGTGTTGTTGGGGGGTGTTTTGCTTTTAAAGCAAAGAGTAAAGCAGGGGGAAAATACTTGCAGGCAACATCTTCCCCACATCTTGACAGGATATTGATTATTACTGCAGTAAAAAGGAAGGGTATTTTCCATTTCTGTATTCCAAACTATACCCTGCAGCAATAATAACTTATTCAATTTAGATTTATTATCACCAATTTAGTAGAGACAAAAAGATAAGGCTGAAACCCTGTCATCATCACACTGTACAGAATACCATCCTCTGGCACAGCAATTACCCAATGCTACTCGAGAAGCCTATAAACGTTCCCTAAAGCCATTCTAGATCCTCACTCTGTAGTAACTCGCAAGGAAGACTTTTTGCTGAAGATGCTGTGCGTTCAAGAGAAATCCTTTGGTTTTGCACACTGTATATACGGTTCTGAAGGATGTATTGATTTTTAAGTATTCTAAATAAAGCAGATGAAAACGGATGGCAGCGCAGCGAGTTTATTTCGTGCTTTCTCTCGGCAGCTGCTGACCTCGCGTGGCGATAAAGCCTCATTACAGGAGCACACAGAGCTTCCGAAAAGGCATCCGGCACTCCGCTACTGCAGCAGCGAGACGGAAGGTCCAGGGAATTCGAGAACCGACACAAAAGTCGCTGTATAAACAATGCCCTTTACAGTCCCTTTCTATTCTCTGAAGCTGCAAGGATTTGTATTTTAATGCTGGATGGCACAAAAGCTGGGATTCTATCCAGGGCATTAGGAAAAAAAAAAAAAAAAGAAGACAATAGAACAAATAGCAAATAAATAATGCCACTAATGAGTCTAAAAATAATTATAGCAGATTATGTGAAATAAATCAAGTTACAGCAACATCAATGATGATATTTCACTAGCACAAAAGTCTGAATACCCCAATGATCCCTGCTTCAGTCTTTCTTCATGTTGTTACCTAAATCACTATAACAAGCAACACAAAGTGCCTCATTTGGCCTGAAAATTTTCAGCCATACAGTAATGGAGAAGGTGAAAAGAAACGCCTTTTATTTTCAAACTGAAAAAGTTACAGTGGGTAGGAAAACCTCCAAAATACCATTTCTACTTTTCATGCTGACAGTGTAAGATATTCTAAACCTGCATTTGGTCGGTTTATTCAAATACACAGCTGGTATACTCAGATCCTGTATTCTGAGATCTTAGAATTCTCAAACACTCTATTTAAACACACTTTCCCCCCCCCAACTGCATTTTAAATTAAAAGTTCAAATTTCAATATGCATCCATTGCCGAAGAAAAGGGAAATTCAAATACAAGTGTAATATAAATAAATCTCTGCCCAGAGACAAAATGACTGTTTTATCAATTGCCATCAAATGATTACTTTCCTTTCACTGCTGGATCTTCAAGGTTTCTCTTAGACTCCTGTTTTTCCCACACAAATTTCTTCCAAATTGTCTCCAAATCTTCAATTGTTTCTTTTCAAATTAAAAGAAATCATAATTTTTCTTTTAGTTGGATGTTATCTAGATATGACTTAAAATATAGCAAACAAATGCAAAATTTGAAGGTACAATAAAATATAAAACATAACATTTCATATACAAAATATTAAATTATTAATTCTCATATTGCACTTGCTCTAACATCTTTGAGACTGTCACAGAAACCATTGTAAAGCCTAAAGAAAGCAGAATTTGCAACAACATTTAATCAGGTTTTCTGCATAGTGTGGAAAAGTATGCTTGACAAATACAAAAAATACACACTACCCTGCAATTTACTGTTTCATGAAGAAAGATGTTTTAATTTTCAGGTGCATAAGCAAAGGAACAAAATTACATTTCTCCAAGAAACATTTACCTTAAATTTCTCAATTGTCATCTTATATCTTCTTTGCCCTGAACATAATAAGTAAGTGTTCCATAATTTTCTTCCCTGTTGTAATATAGTAGAAGTTACGAAAGAAAAAAAAATACTTCAGGCATCATGTTGAAGACAATTTTTAAAATAATCAGTACATATCCTTTACTTAGACTCATATCCAATGGTTTGTAATGAGACACAATTGAATGACAAATAAAAAAACAGGCACTACTTGTTCATACTGGTATTCTGTATTGCTCGAGAAGAAATTGCTTGCTCTGAGCTACAATTCAAGAGGAAGAAAAGCCAAATCCTCAAGCTGTAGCTGAACCATCACTTCCTGACAAATGACATTAGCATTTAACAGAAAGGGTTTGCACTAGCAGACTGTCACCAACTCTTAAGATTTCTCCAATCACCATTTACCATTACTAAATCCTTAACTAACAAATGCATAATTGTTTATGTATTAAGGGTCCTGCCAAGCTTTTAATGGAGTTTCATGGATCAGCAATTTTCCACATGACTTATTTTGGGAATCAATGGACTGGAGGCCATAACACCTGTTCACCTTTCAGAAGCTGAGCTAGGATTTCTATTTACATTCTATCCACCAAGTCCTGAGACCAACACTGCCTAATATCCTGCAATTGCTTCCACATTTCCTTCATTTTATCAATGCAAAGGTTATTTGTTTGCTTCTTTTGCCTTTTCTAACTAAACAAAATATTTCTGAAGACTGAAAAGGAAATTCATGTTTCCCTTTCCTGCAACACACGCAGTTTTAGCAGAGCCTCTGTGCTATAGTAGCTAAACATTAACAACATTCTGTTCAAAACAGAGTTAATATTGTTATAGAATTACAAACTACAGCATTGCACAATATTTGCAACAAGTCTTGCCTTAATAAAATAACATCAAAAATTGTGCCTAAAGGTTCACTTAAGTCACAAATTAGCCCACAAAATCTTTATTAATGAGCATAATGTACAAAATAACTTCATTTGACTCTAAAATCCAAGACTGAGATTTAAATGGCTGGCTGATAGAGAAGCCATTCTTTTATTTATAAAGCAACTTCAAATGGAAGAGAAATTACGAGGCATGCAATAGCCCACCAAAATCCAGCTGTGGTTAAATTACATGCTGACTTTCTTGTTCTAACTCAACTCAGGAGCCACGGGTAACACAGAGAGAAGAGCACTGGCTTTAGTACAAGCTGGTGATTAAATACCTCCTCTAGGTCCTGGACTCTCTCATTGCTACTATAGGCTTGAACCTGAGCTCCCACTTCTTCATTCTGAGCAAGCATTTTAGCTGATTCCCTTTTCCAAAGAGACACACCCTGCAGAAATTGTAACACTCTCTAAGGCTAAGACATTCAAAATTATATTTCTCCTAAACACAGGAAAGTGAAGCCAAATGTGTCTAAACAGGGTTAGCTGTCTCCATGACAGATCAATCATCAAAAGTTTTCAGTCTGTAAAATCTCCTAATTGGTGTAATTACTTCACAAAGGAGGAAGTACATTTCTGGTTAGTGCTCTTCCGGTCAATAAAGCAGCAAAGCTTAACAAATGTTGATGCACCTTTAAAAACAGAAGTTAAAATAAATACAAATACTGAAAGGTTTATGGAACTGACAGGAAGGCCTAAGCTAATAAGACCATGGAATATGCAGCTAGAAAAGCTATTTCTTTCATAAATTCATTCAGTCTCCCACCCAGGAAATCTTAGTGAAAAGATCTTGTCAGTGCCTGAATCAGGTTGCTCAACTTATATTGCCACAACGGTTTTTAACTCCAGGAAATGCTTTGTGAGGTTTATGTCCAGAAATGCAGTTGGTTTCACTGGTATTACAGTAGCACTGCACTGGCATTAACTTAGGCCTTCAGGTGGTAAGAACATAGTAATTTTCTATTAATGTGCATTTAGACCAGACATTAGGAAAAAATTCTTTACTGACACAGGTTGCCCAGAGAAGCTGTGGACATGCCACCCCTGGAAGTGTTCAAGGCCAGGATGGATGAGGTTTGAAGCAACCTGGTCTAGTGGAATTTGGGCTCGAATGGGATGATCTTTAGGTCCCTCATTGCACAAACCATTCTATGACTCCAGATGGGCCATGAGGCGTGTAGGAACAGAGGTCAAACCATTGATTACTGGAGGGAAGGTCCAAGGATTTCTGAAAACCCAAATGGTTCAGAGACATTTTCAGGTTTTGGAAACATTTTCTGGAAGGATTTTTTAAATTATAACATTTTAATGGTTAATAAATTCTACTCCCTGTGTATTCACAATGCAATGCAGTTTAAAAAACGTATCACTAGAAAGATATTAAAATATATAAGAAACAGCAAATGATCTCACCGTTATTACTGCTTTATAAAGAGGAATAAAAATTATGAGGCTGTGCTAATTTTATGCTTCATTCTGCAGATGAATGAAAATGTTCTGTCTTAAAAACATTTGCATTCCTCTCCTTTAAAGCAATTTTCAGTTTTGCTGGATACAGCACAATTGCATCTAGTCTTTCAGCTGCAATGGGTTGTTGAAATTGAGCTATTGCCCAGCACCTGCTCTTAGTCAGACAGCTGAAATCAGAGGTTAGGGGAAAAAATAAAGATTTTTTGTCATTGTAATGCAAGTCTCCTTTTAGCTTTGCTGCAGTCAGTGTTCAATTATATTCTGTAACAACCTCCATTACTAGAGCCAGTGTTATTCTGTTCTCTCTGCATATATTACCTTCCTTGTTCACACGTGAGAGCCTTCTTAGCAAAGCCGAGTCTTAAGTGACATTTGCCCAGACTTCATGAGTCTCTATCTTTGGGCTGTTGAGAATCCTACTGTTCAAATGCATCTTCATTTTGAATGCTCAAAAGGTAACTGATACAATAGAACTTAAATTATCTCCCAATGAAGGTCTGATAGGTCAAAATTAACCCGAAATTCCATCAAGTCTGTTAAATACAAAGCATCAAACAAGTAACAATGAAGAGCTCTAATTTTATCCTATTTTTACAAGATCTGAATCCTTCTCCCTCAGAATTTTTATCTGTTCACTGTGTAGCCCACGAGTTTTAGGCTTCATCAGAAGCAGGAATCAAGACCCTACATCTGTAGGAAGAAAGCCACAAAGATTTTGACCAGCAAGGCTCAGCCACAAACGGGAAGGAAGTAGCTGATGTGAGCAGCCACTGGGAAGGCAGGAGCAGGAAGTAAATGGACAGAGAGCTCTGAGACAGAGGTCAGAGGGTGAACAACATTGAAATTCAGGGTCTCAGGAAAAGGAAATCCAGAACAGGAAGTACTGGGATGATTAGAGTGAGGATTTGAAAAATCTGGAGCGGAAGATATTTTATTATAATAAAAATCAATTATAATAAATTGACCTTGAAAAGAAAGTACAACATTAGGGCAGAAAGGTTGGTGCCCCAAAATTTAGGCTGTTATAAAAGGGAAGAGAATAGAAAACAGAGTTGTAAACTTTTGAAAATTTAATTATTTGAATTATTTTAATTATTTGAAAATCTCAAATATTTCTTTTCTCCTTCCTCCATTAAACCTCCAAGTTCTGGAGTCACATGGTTAAATCTTAGTTTTCAGCAAAGGAAAAAAAATTCTAGCTGTCATGCCTGCAGAGAAAACCTTGAACATTCAAAGCCTAAAATAAATAGGATAGAAACCCAAACATTAACTTCTATTTTTTAATAAATCTCATTATTTGAATGTAATCTGTCTTGCAGTTTTTAACATAAGATATAGCATTAGTGAAAGCCTAGCATCTGCCTTCTAAGCATACAGCAGCTAGAGATCCAAAAAAAGATCCCCAGCTGCTATCATAGTCATCATCAGCACATAATGACTGGCATGCTGGAATTGTGGGTAGCTCATTTAAAGCTGTCACATATTCATGTATTCTCTGTTTGAAAGATTAACCCCTTCAGTGGGATGCAGAAGCACACTGTGCTTCCTCCCCAGCATCCAATCCCTCTGTGCAGGAGAGCACAACGTGATTGCTCCACTGACAGCGCTTGCAGCTCAGAAGGGTCAGGCCACACACAAGGCCACAGCAAACCCTCAGTCTGGCACAGACTCTCCCCCATGGAGAGAACCAGACAACTTTCTGTGTGACGTTCCAGCTCCCTGATCAACAACCCACTATCTATCGTATTGGGGAGTATTATTAAAAATTAAATAAAGACTTCAGGGCTACTCCCTGGTGCTTTTTCAAGCTTCAATGTGCACGAGCAAGAAAATAAAGATTCAAGCTGGATTTTTTCCAGACATATGCAGAATAATTACTCTCCTTAAATTCTCTTTATTTCATCCTTGTGGATTTGAATGCATCCTTGAGAAATCTTTCCCTCCTTTCATATTCATCAGAAGAGAGGACATAACAGTTACAATTAGCACACTCAAACCAAGTTTACATCTTGTAGAGGTACCTACCCTGCATTTAATAATTTACCATTTTCCATTGATGCCACAACTGCCATCCATTTCAAACTTCCACTCTCCCAATGGAGTAGATCAGAAACAAATGGCATGTATGCCAGATCAGTCAGAAAGGCTGTTGTAACTGCAAACAAATCCTTTGGCTGATTCAACCATTTTGTAATCATCTTACATTTCAGTGTACTGACTCTCAGCCAAAAAGCCTTCAGATCTGTGTCTCAGCCCCCACCACAAAAGAGCAAAATCTGAAGACCTGAACTATAATGGTGTAATCAACAGAGCTAGAGAAAGCATCAAATTCTCACTTCTGTGCTAATAACCCCACTCTGCAGAGAAATAAAAGCTGGGTTTGGGGGATGCCAAATGAAGTAGCCCTCAAAATAGGTGGAGTATCTATTTATTCCATTGCTTGGGGGAAGTGTCAAGAATGGAAATCTACAATAAAATTTACACATCCTTTCTTGCAGCTTTCACAGCTCTCCAGACATACCAGTAAAGATTCATAGTCAATCCTATAAGAATCTATGTGGATTTAAAAAGCTGCATGAACTCTGAATATTCATTCACAAGATACTTCTAATGCCATTTTGTCATACTACTTCCTTCTGATAACATAAGATTTAAAAAAGAACAGATGAAATACTTTGTATTTAAGAGATTTCTTACAGAAAGACCTACTAATTCCCTTCCCTCAACATTAATGCCCTCCTGAGAAGCACTGCTTACTCCAAAGAAAGCTACAGTCCCTCCTCAGCAGCTTTTATCAGGCAGCAGGTTCAAGTTACAGGTTGTAACCTGCTCAGTTCTGAACATACCCAGAACGTTTGCATCAATAGATGAACAACTGTGAAAACAAGTTCTAGTAATATTATTGAATTCTGCCTCAGAAAAAAATCACTTCTTAACAGGTATGTGAGGAAAATAATGAAGTGACCTATGCAGTGCCTGACAGAATCTGCAACACCAACCATACCTCAATCTAAAAGACTGCACGACCTCAGTTTAATCCCCATTGTAAAGCCTTACCTGCTGTCAGAAATTCCTTGCCACTCCTGCTGGAGATGCAGTTCCACCACTGCTGCCTTATACCTGTGAGAAGTCAGGCAGAGGAAAAAATACATTGGGTAAATATATATATATATATATATCTACACAGTGGGGTAAAAGGACAGAAGATACAGAGAGGATACAAGTACATTAAAGAGTTCTTTGCACACATGCATGCAGAGGTAGGAAATGAGAGAATGGGATAAAGGAATAGGGTGTTCATATGAAAGCAGCAAGAAGGAAGGAGATACCAGATTCCAAGCAAAAGTTTTCAGTAGCAATGAGAATCTCACTTCCAACATAATCTATGCCTTCTGTTGCAGCGATCCCAGTGTAAAATGCCACTGGGATGTGGATGATGGATACCACCACACTGCAGCCACGATCAATAAACCTCAAGTACATCATAATGGAGCCTCAAAGCCTTCGCTTGGAGACCTGTCAGTAAACTGGGGCAATATTACAAAAAACAAAAAAGGATAGTGCAAAGATTGCAAAAATGGAACACTGCAGAGACAAGTGAATTTCTTGGAAGGCAGAAAACTTGAAAGAGGAGGTAAGCTATTTAGACATAAGTGATGAAGAACATCAATAGCCCACATCTGTTTCATGTAATGGAGGATTTGGGAATGGAAAACAGGGAAAGTAATAATGAGACCTGGGATTAATTTTTCTTTTCCCTTTTAAAGGAACAGTAGTGACTCCATCACTGTATTTTACTACAAGTCATAATCTACAATTGAAGTCTGCCCACTCAGGCTAGTGAAGTCTCCTTCATGTTTTTATCACAGAAACAATGTTATTTTATGTGCATATAGAAGACTCCTTTGATTCAGCTTTAGGTTCTCATTAATTTTATATTATTTGCTTGCCTGCCTAGACACGTTCCAGGTAACTTATCCCAGGAAAGGTAAAAAAGCTGCCTTCTAAGCAGTCACATTAAAATAAATGTTGATATTAAAATAAAACGTGGAAAACTTTATTTTTGACCCTTGGAATGCCCAATGTTATAACCCAAATACAGATGCATTATTGATTATTTTGTTCTTCCCAAGCTTTTGTTCTTCCAAGCTTCACTGCTTTCCACAGTAAGCACACTCTGTGTTCCAAACAATCCGAAGTGCAGCCAAGCAAAGTTTATACCCTAAAAAAGGTATGGATTGCTATTAACGGCATGCTTTCTAATGCTTTCACAAATCTTTCAGAGATTGCAAGAAGGGGAAAACCCAGGAAGCTTCATGGTCCCCTTTTTTGGCTCCCACCCAAATCCACTCACTAAGGAACACAGAAAATCAGTTCAAAGCATAAAAATAGGGCCTATAAATAGTTTAACAGTAGCCAAGGGAGAGCTTCATAGAAATATTTTAAGAATAAGAAAAAAAACCCAAATAAATTAACCTAGTGCAGTGTGAAAGGCTACAAAAATTAACAAAGAAGGGGGGGAAAAAGGAGGAAGCAGCTAAGGAATTAGCAAGCAAGAGAACTTTCTCCGTGAGTACATTAACACGGCCAAACACAAGGAGAAGTGTGCACTGGAGGATCAGCTGCTAGCCCGGCCAGGGAATGAGCGCAGCTTCAATCCCACAGCGTGACAGCGGGCTCACGATCCGCCTGTTCCCGCCGTGCTAACCCGGCTTGGTGGCCGACTTTGAAGCTGCCGAGCACAGCTCGGAGCCCGCTCGCGCCCGAGCCCTGAGGGAAGCGCGACCCAAATGGCGGCGCCGGGGGCGAGGAACGCGCAGGCCGGGGCACGCCGAGCTCTCGCCGCGCGCATGCGCAGCAAGCCGCCCGAAAGCAGGGCCCTTCCGCACGGAACATCGTGTTCCGCGGGCTCCCAGGCAGGAAGTGGAGGCTTCTCCCCCCGCTTGCCTCTCCCCGCCTTGTGGGGGGCTGCCGCAGCTCCTAGCCCGTAACTTTGATCATTTCCTGCCATGCCCCCAGAGAGTCATTTCAGCCCCGTGGTGCATGCTCTCTGTGTTCTACCCAATAACAAGCCGGCCCTCCATGACGTCCTTAGTTGCCAGGCAGAATTCCCCTTCGCGCCGCCCGTACCGCCACGGCGCCACCGGGAGGGGGGGGGCGTCTGCTTTAATTGACAGCACGGCTAGTGGGCGAGGAGAAACGAGAGAACCAATAACAGCCGTGGGTGGTCTTGATGAGCAGGGCCCGTAGCCAATGGCGAGGGGCAAGTGGTCGCTCTGTTGCCAGGGCCACGCGATCGCCAAGGCCGCGGCTGGGCGCGGTGGCGGCCGCCGCTGCCGCCCTCCGGGCCCGCCGCCGCCACCCGCCCCGGGCCGGCGCCATGGTGAAGCTCGCTGCCAAGTGCCTGCTGGCAGGTGAGTCTGGCCCGCCCGCTCCCGTCCGCCCCGCTGGCCACAGGGGACTAGAGCGGGCGCCGTGGGGTGAGGCGAGGCCGGCAGCGCAGGCGGCTCGGCTTCCCACAGGCTCTCGTCGAGGGGCCGCCCCGGCGGAGAAGAGGTGGAGAAAGAGGCGACAGGAGAGAAGTGAGGACCTCGACTGCCTGGGGACGGGAACGGGGAACTCGTGTGTGTTATTAGCACTCGGTACGTGCCCCCGTCTAGCACGTGGAGTCGAGCTGTGCCCAGGGAGAGTGTGAGGTGTAGTTGGATCGGCTGAAATCCAAGGACAGGATGTGAAAAAGAGGGGGAAAAAACCCAAACCCAAACAAAATCGAGTATTTCTGAAGTGTGGAAAGGTGTGTGCAGAGACTGGAGAAAGCGTGAAGGGAGCAGGGTAGGCAGCTGAGCCCTACCTTGTTTATGAGTCTTGTTTTGGGCTGATGTGAAAACTTCATGTCAGAAACTAAGATGGTTCTGAGAGTATGACAGAAAGGTAAAGCCTAAACAAAGAGTAAAAGGATGAAGCATGAGCACTTCACTGTGGCATCTTTTTCCGCAAACAATTTGGAGGCTAACCTGAGAAAAAAATGAGGTGAAGACACCAGTTTTTTAGTCGGGATTGGTTGTGGAGGTGTTGAAAGTAAGTACAGCTGGCTGTTAACACTTTGTGAAAAAAACTTTATTTATTCCCCTCCCTCTACATTGAAGCTCTGTGCAGCTTCAGCCAAAAGCACAAATCCATAAAACCTTTGAGTGCAGTCAGCTCCCAGGTTTAACTCTTCATTCCAAGTTATTTCACCCAGAATAAAATGTTTGCCCTTTTAAACCTCACAAGCAGCTGACCATCAGGTCACACAAAGCCAGATGTGGTCTTTGGCAAAGGCAAAAGAATTAATCTCCCTTGTGGCTCTACTGCTGTGAACAGCACAAATATCTTGCCCGTCTTTTACACTTGAAACATAGGCATCATTTCCAATTTGGAAGTTCCTGCTCCAAACATACTGGCTTAGCTGAAGTTTATCCAGTTTTGTTGTTTAGTGTTACCAAAGGCCAATTCCACAACCGTTTTAAAATCACATAAGTTTTCTTTGGATGACCTGTTTATGTCCTTAATCCTTACTGGGTCTGGAGCGGCCTTTTCAATTCTGTTCACAGCATGAAGAACAGGAATGCCCTATCCCATATGTCATTCTCCTCTGTGCTACAATAATATCCATGTATTGTTAAAAATAAATTAATGAAACAGATCGGGCAAAATAGATTCTCTATTGCAGAAAAAAAACACCATAGTGAAAGGGACCTAAGATATGAGTAACCAAAACAACCTAAGGGGAACAAGAAAATGCAATTATATAGATAGGAGCAAAGCCATAAGAAATGGAACTGGGAGCTCTTGTGGACCTAAGGAAATGGTTATGAAGAGCCAGTGACACAGAACTGGGAGCTACACCAAGGTCAAAGAGAACAGGGGAAAAGAGCTCTTATTAGCAAAACAGGGACTATTAAATTGACAATAGAAGACAATTCTTGTGTTAGCTCAAGGGTAATTTACAGACACAAAAGTAAAAAAATCTGTTGTCTGAGCTTACTATGTGACACTACACAAAGGTTTTCATTGTAGAGAGACAACTGGCAGTAGCAGGCATTTTTGAAAGACCCTGCAGATTCTGGCAGAATAACAGAAATAAGGATGGAATATGTACTGTGCAATGCACTATTGGCACATGAAACTAAACTAAAAAGGGCAAGGAAACTTACTTTGAGGAAGTGTATTGATGTGATGGACTAAAGAGGATGGCAAAGAATAAAAAGAGGAAAAGAACACCTGGGGCTGTCAAGTGAAAGAAAGGCAACGCATTAGTTAAGAATGTGCTGGCTGATGCCTGCACAGTTTGGAGCAATGTGTGCCTCTCTATCTCATTTTACAAAGACATATATAATTGTCTATTGAAATACAGAATAGCTTCCACTCAGAACAGAGTGTTGTCTTCCGCACAAGCTTGAACTGATCAGAGAACAAATAAGCTGACTTACCAGATTTTCCTGTCTAAATATTATGAGCCAAACTTAGCTCAAAGTAAGCAAGCATGCTAAAAACGTTTAAACAAGAACTACATTTGGTTAATGCATTTAGGGGTAATTGTCACTATCCAAAACACCCTTCCTCCTCTGTAATAGTATGTGAGCAGAGAGCTTTACCAATTTCCTTCAAAACACCATTAGGAAGTTGTAACAGAGTCAAAAATATACCCCTTTCTTGGTTTCTTCATTAACAACATAATGTCAAATACTTCCTTTCTTCCTTTCCTTTATTTATTAACAACATAATGTGAAAGACTTGTATTCCAAGCTTGGCTGTTATGAGTGTTCTTTTAAGGGTAAAGCTTGAAATACTGAGGTGTTTAATTATGACTCCTGTCCTTTTAACTATCTAGGCTAGTGAGACATTATGTGGAAAAATGATAAGCTCTTTGGAAGCATTACATCTTTGTTTAGAAAAGCTTATGATGTATTTTTTTTTCATGTAGTAATACGGGCATATGTGACTTATGCAGAGCCTGAGGAAATTGCCTGAAGTTGTATCAGGGGAGGTTTAGGTTGGATATTAGAAAAAGGTTCTTCACCCAGAGGGTGATTGGGCTCTGTAGCAGCTCCCCAGGGAAGTGGTCACAGCACCAAACCTGACAGAGTTCAAAAGGCATTTGGGCAATACTCTTGGACACAAGAGTCTTGGTGTGACTCTTGGGGATGGTCCTGTGCAGGGCCAGGAGTTGGACCCAGTGATCCTTGTAGGTCCCTTCCAACTCAGCATATTCTGTGATCCCATGATTGCTTTGGATCTCACAGAGTTTTGTAAGAGCAGGCCAAAGCAGGCAGCTGCCAGGTTTGCCTAAAGTGTTGTGCAAGCCAAATCAGAAGGCCTTGGCTCTAGAAGAGCAAAAACCAAATCCCCTTGCTTTTCCTTCCATACAGGGATGAATCAGCAGGCTCTTCTCTCCAGCCATGTGCTTTCTCTCTGACGTTTGCTTCTGTTATACCCAGGATGCAAGTAATGAGCCATCAGCAGCATTGAGTCAGCAAGAGTTGCTCTCTTAGCAGGGTCAGCAAGAAGAGTTCATTGAGAAATGGTACCAGCTTAAGCAGCTTTGTCTCAGTATATGAAAAGGATTTGCATCTGGGGAAATTGATAACCTAAGGAGCAGAAATAGCCTCCTAGGAAGCTCAGTCCCTTATCACATTGCAATTTTCTCTACATGATAACATACCTGGGAAATTTTAATTCCTAGGTAAGGACTGTGGAGTAGGCAGGAATTTTAGAACAAACAGCAGTTCCACCCTGATCTGGCAGTCCTTTGCTGTTGTGCATAGGTCAAAAATCAGATGACAGCCACCAGTATGCATAATGGCAATATTCATTTCCTTGTATGGGTATTACCTGTTAGATAGTTTTGTGCTTCATGTGACAGTTAAATTGCCTGTGTTCAGGGTTAGAGCAACCAGGCTCTTACAACATGTGCTAGTAACAGAACTGAGGAAAAAAAAGATTTTCTAGTATGAAACAAAAATATTTTATGTTTTTGGTTTTGCAGGAGATCCAGCTGTGGGTAAGAGTGCTTTAGCCCAGATGTTTCGAAGTGATGGGGCTCATTTTCAGAAGAACTACACACTGGTAAGCAAACAATAGGTTCAGACTGCTGTATAACATTTTCCTAAGATGAATGGGAAAACTGAGAGGCCTAGAACAAAATAAATATGATTTTAAGTTGAGGCATTTGAGATGGGATCTTAGAGGGTTTTCTTTCTTACACCCTAGATTCTGAGGAGAAAACATTTAATGTTCTGTAAGTCTGCATTATGTAGGTTCTGGTATTGAAATTTAAGGCAGAATAATTTAGTTAATCTTGAGATTTTCCTGCTGAACCAATGTTTTCATAAGGTTTTGTGGTGTTAGAGAGCTCCCCCCTTTAGGGACTGCTCAATGAAAAAGCACTGCTGAAGGAGAAAGCTTTTAATTCCAACTATTAAATGTGCATGTGGACAGTGCACTTATCACTGTGCAAACACCAAGATGTGCTGCATAGCCCCAAGATAATTATAATCTACAGAAACTCTTCCCAGATGAAGAGGATGCAGTTTGCAGTCTTTCAGTGTAAGAATCAATGGTGATGACTAATCAGAAGCAGGATAAAAATAAAAGTAAATATAAGTAAAGTAAAGAAAGGAACATATGAGTGTGGAGGAAAAAACCTCTAAAATATGTTTATTCATTGAAATAAAGATGGAAACCAGAATTTAAAGATAGAACAAACAAATGAGCTACAAAGCAGAATGAGATAAAAGGTGGAAGAAGCACAAATAATCTCAGTCCCATATGTTAGCTTATCACATGGTTAGTGCAAAACGTTCTAAGGCATGCGTTGGAGCAGGAGTGTGAGAGTGAATGTTGTCCTGCAGACTTCAGCTAATACTCTGAGCTGTATATAAGCAAATCTCTTTGGTTCTCCTTTTTCCCCCAGCTGAGCAAATCTATGAGTCTTTGACATATTGGTGAGATTAGGTTACCAGAGCTAGGAGGAGTATTGCTGAGTTTCTAGCAGTCTGTGTTTGATGGAATTGTAATGATTTACAAGAATTGCCTCAATCCAATGCACGGTTGGTATGCAGTTGGATAGACTCTTAAAAACTCTCCTGATCCTCATTTTCCTGATTCTTCTTGACAGACAGTGGGCATAGAACTGTTGGTGAAGGCTGTATCGGTTCCAGAGACAAGTGATAGCGTGGTGAGTTTTTCTGTGATATAAATTGGGTCAGAAAGAGACATCCAGAGCTCAAGCCCCACACGAGTCTCATTCTGGTGGAAGATCACTATGCATGTTTATAGGTCAATTAAGTTGCATTAAGGAAATGAGGCTGGTCATGTATAATTGCTGATACTCCAGGGTTAGTTTAGTCTTAAAAATGTAATTTTTATATAGTTGTATATAACACAACATTTTAAACCAAAGTTGTTGCCAGCTCTGTTGAGATTCTGTTCTGTCCTTTAGGGCATGTGATTCTTGGAACTAGAAAAGCCAAAGCTTATCTGTTATTTTTTCCTTAATGCCCTATACTCCCATTAATGGAACGTATATAATCTAGTATAAACAGCAGAGGTTACTGTCCCACTCCACATATTCTGTTTCCAGTAGGGATGGAAACTAGACTTGGGGCCTTGGAAGTAACTCTTTTACTGCTTATACTTGAAAAATGGCTCTTTATTTTCTCATACTATCTGGAGTTTTCTCAGTGCAGGGAGTTTGTCCCTTAGGGACATAACACTGCTGTACTGAGTAAAATGTTTGAGTTACAAGTTGCAGTATTTACTTCTAAAACCTTTCCCTACACTGCATTTTTCTTGTCAAGAGCCTTCTTTCTGTTTCCGCTTTCAGGAATTCTTCATTTTTGACTCGGCAGGAAAAGATCTATTTTCTGAAATGTTGGAGAAACTGGTAAGTCTTATGTAACAGTCCTCTTCTTCCAAAGAAGTGCTTTTGCTTTGAAGATCTGAGCTCCCCAGTCTGGCAGATGTAGCAAACTTTGTCTTCAGTGTAAATGGGAGCAATTACCTCAGTTGCCAATGCATCCTGTTCTACCTCTCTAAAACTTGTATTAAGTACCAGAAGAAGTACTTTCCAGAGAAAGGAAAGCAGATAGGCAGTTTTCTTACAAAAGAAATAGGGAATTTCAGCTGAGAATTTCTGTGTACTGTTGTTTAAGGTTATTTTTATTTCTTAGAAAAACATCTGCTTTGCTGCAATTTCAACAGTGGGAAGGGGTTTTTTTGTGTTGCGGTGATGTGTTTGATCCAACAGGATTCATTCTTGTCCTTGAGCTTAATCCTGCCCTTGGTTTTTTTCCTTCACATACTTGTGACCTTCCCTATACAGTTCTCTCCTGTGTTATCTCATTTTGAGAAGCAGAATCAGTTAATTGATGTGAGCTTTCGTAAGATGGTTCATTGAACCTAATGGTTCATTGTCTACAAGAGTGATCTCACTTTTGCACTTGCACTAGATCTGGTTTGCAAGAGACTTCTCTAGAAGCTGGGTAGGCTTCTCGAACTGGAAGAAAACGTTTCTGCTTTTTTTCTAGGATTAATTTTGTGCTGATTCAGCATGAAAAATCAGCTTCCCTGGGGATCAGATGAGTGCCAGAGCTGATACAAGTAAAGGGGCAGAACTGCACAGACAGGACTAGAGAGAAAAGCAAGACCACCTCTCCCAGTGTCAGTGATTTAGTTGGGTCAACTGAAATGTGAAACCTCAGCCAGGGCATAGGATTCCTGGGTGTTAGGCTTTTTATTTTCATCTTAGCAGCTGTGTTTGCCGTGCTTACAGCCTGGCTGTTGACCCCATCAGTTTCATTAGAGCTGACAGTGTTCCTTTCTTGCTGTGCAGTGGGAGCAACACAACGTCCTGTGCCTTGTGTATGATGTCACTAATGAGCAATCCTTCGACAACTGTAACAAATGGTTGGAGAAGCTGAGGGCTCAAGCAGCTGGGGTGCACATCCCGGGTAAGAATGGGTGTGATTCTTGTTACCTATTCTTGTCTTGTATGACAGCAGTTGTTTCTGTTGAGCTGTGGAATAGAATATTTATTTTAACTCAGGAGCAGACACGGCTTCCTCCAACTCCTTTGCTTTTATCAAAAAGCAGATAAGGCTTGAATATGTTTTCTTTTTGGAATCTTTTCTGGATAGGTGTAGATTATTCTCTGCACCTCCAACTTTTTCAGCTACTTCCAAAAATGTTCCAGTATTTATGTCTTACAACTCAGCATTGATGAGCTGGAGTTTTTTTCTTTTTTTTTCGTTTCTTTTTTTCTGTAGGTGTCTTAGTGGGAAATAAAACAGACCTAACTGATCGTCGAGTTGTGGAGCAGGAACAAGCACAGGAGTGGGCTGAGAAACATGGCCTGGAATACTGTGAGATGTCAGTGGTGAGTATCTGCTCCTTTCAACATCTGTGCAAGGGGGTGTTTGTAAAGTTACCTTCTCATTCAGGCAGAAAAAGATAACTGGGGACACTCTTCCCCTTGTTTGTCATCTAACTAAGTTTTAATCCTTTGGTGAAACAGAGCAGAATAGTCAAATGCTTATTCCATCTGCAATTCACAACTTTCTTATTTCTTTACAGAAGGAAATGAAAAATTTTGAGGCCCCTTTCCACATCCTGGCAAAGTTATTCCACCAACTGTACAAAAAGAAAGTGGAAACTTTTCACTCGCTGGCCTGACTGGTATGATTTATTTATCTTCTAAACTTCTTCTAGTACTGAGAATCCTTCTAGACTGAATACAGAGAGAAGAAAAAATATGAGCTATTTGCTACTTCTTGGTCATCCTCTGGTAATTCAAAATAAACTAGAAATAAGCAAGTGGAAAGATGCTCTTCTGAAGCTGCTACCTCAGCATTCCTTTCATGTCCTCTAACTTGCTTCTCTGCTCATTGAAAGTCTGCTAGGTTGGAGGAGGCAGAGAGTAAAAGGGGAGGACACAATGGAAATCGCCAGCTCTTTGCTTTGATATCTTTTTGTCTGAACTGACTTCCTGCTGCTACAAGCAAGGATTTAGAGGTTTGGAAAAGGAGAGAGGAAGCTGACAGGATGTTTTTCGACTTAAGCTAGATTTGATACACACACTGCAGGGCAGGACCGATTTGGCCCTACCCCTTGAAAAGCATTTTCAGGAAGAGACTTATTGCCCTAAAATCAACACTTGGAGACTGAGAGGTGTGGAGGCAGAGCTGGATTTAGGTGTGTTTCCAGCAGTGCCCAGAGTTGGAGACCAGTTTTAACAGTGTTACCCTTATCAGCTGTAGGATTGATATGCTGTGACTAATGCATGTTTCTAATTTTCAGAATCCGTTTCTTTCCTTCGGCGTGGCTCGCTGTCCCTGCCTGGTGGGAGCTGTGTCGCGTCCATCCGCTGTCACTTGGTGACGCAGTGCCCTCTGCTGGTCCCAGGTCACAGGAGTTCTCCAGAGGCTGCCACTTCCCATGGAGTGAGCAGGAAGGGCTTCCTGCAGGCACGTCCGAGTTGGCTTAAATGCAAAATGGAGTCAAATTCCAAGAATACCTTTTCTATTCTAAAGATGAATCTAAAACTTATAAAAAATTACCTTTTCTTCTTCATGTCTTTATCATCTTACATATTGTGTCATTTTTGTCAGCTGAATTTGGCAATACCGTTCTGATTAGGTTCAGTTCTCAATCTCAAAATCAGAGTCCTCTTATTAAACTCTCTGCTTGTCATTGAATTTCAGATAAAAGACCACAGTTCTGATGTTGCTAGTGGAAACAGGACTAAGGAAATGAAAGACAGCCTGGCTAAGTTACTCTGACTCAGCTGTGTCTGGCTAGAATTTCATATTAGAAAGGGTAAAAGCCCAGAGAGAGTTGCTCTTTTGTGGAGTACTGATGTTGCATGTGTAAGAGTCTTTGCTAATGCAGTATGCAAAAGCATCTGTGGTAAGGTACTGCCTTGTAACTGAGCCTAACACCAAGAATTTCAAAAACTTAACCATTATCTTCCAGATTATGGTAGACTCCCTTGGGCAAAGGAAACTGAGTTTTGTAGATACTAAGCACTGAGTGATTTTTTCAGGCAGTCTTTTCAGGAATCTGTGTTTCAAGACTTTTATACGTGTGGTTTATAATAATTTTTATCCCCAGTGCTAGGAAAAGTACATTAAGTTGAACTTCAGAAATATGGATGCAGATGTTGTAGCAGAGTTTATGAAGCACTTCAAGAATCTAGAGAAGCACTGGCCTCATTTCACTGGCAACAGTGTGTTGATGCTGGGAACTCACTAGGGAGCATGAGTACCAGACAAAGAGGGTGAGTAGGAGCTCAGTGTACAACAAGAGGTTCTTTTGCTAGAAGCCAACTCAAAAATGACAGAACAAGCTGGGAAACTTCCTGCCTTCTCCAAAGAAGGAAGGGATTCTTCATGAACTTAGGGCAACTAGAAGAACTCACTCTTTCTTGAATTGGATTAGCATTATTGGCATTTGTATCTTATATGGGTTGTCCTGGGTGTTTTCTGTTGATTTACATAGCCAATATAGACTATTGTTTGCAGATGCTGGTGTCTCTGACTAGTAAGAATAAAAGCTATTTTGGGTGCTGTGCTTATCTAGCCAAAAAACTAAAGAAGGTCTGTTTTTATTTGGTATCTCATTTCCCCCTGTTTCTATTGACAGTGTGCTCACAAAACAAGAAACATATTTTTTCATATTGAAAATAACATACCAGATGTGTATGTCACCTCTGACATGGTGTATCTAGGGAGGATGATACCTTGGGAATAGGTAATAAAATGAATTCTGTGCAATCTTTAACCAGGGAGTCCATCTCTCTGCACCTGAAGGACCTCCCATAACTTCAAATAAATTATCTAAATGCACCAGTAAGCTGAAGATTGGTGAATGCTATTTTATAAAATAAATGCAAAAGCTGGAGGAGCTCATTAAGGGAATGCTTGCAGTTGTGATTTATAGGAAGCTGCATTTGAGAAGTTAGTGGAGAAAAATGCAGCTCACGCAGGGAAAGATGTATTGCCTGAGAGAGGAAATGTATGATCTAATTAGCTAATAGTAGGGATTCACCCACTGCCCCTCTCCCTCTTCCACAATTAGAAGTCATGTCTAAAGCACGTTGTCCAACTTGCTTTTTACAGGACTATTTCAAGCACTATTGTGGACACAATTTAATGTCTTTCAAAATAGTGTATTTGACAATAACAATATCAACACTTTACAGCATATGTTATCCTTCCTGGCTAATGTGCTGTATAATACCAGCCTGATGCAAGTGGTGGTTGTTGCTATTTTCCTGGCTTGTGACCTTGGTTGTAGAGGCTAGGAATGAAGAGGGGGTAGAAAACATGGGAGCCAAACATGAGAAGATTGTAGGAAATTGTTTTGTCTCTGTGTGAAGGAGTTCAGGGTGGTAAGTGAGCTGGACCAGCACTATGAGTAAGCGTCTGGAGCCATTACTGAGTTTCTCTTGCCTGTTTACTAACTGTGGCAGCCACATCTGTAGAGTGGGGATGCATGTTTGCTGCTTATGGGCTTAGCATCCAAATGCACAGTCTGATTTACAGATGCTGTGGAGAACAGTGGAGGAAGACAGAAAGCTTGTCTGCTGACCCAGAAGCTTGTTGTCTTCTTACTGCTCCCCTGCTTTGTCCAACTGTGTAGTGCTGCAGGTGCTCAGCATGAGTGTTACAACACAAAAGAGACCCAGCTCAACCAGAACTGAAATTTCAAAAGAAGAGGAAGGAAACAAACAGGCCTTTAACTGGTTTTAATAGATATGTAGTTCCTTTTCCTGCTTGCTTGTTTGATTCAACAAAACCATCTCTTTCCTCCCTGGAGTCCCTCCTTCTTACTTTTCCTTTGATCCTCATGCGTCTGCACAAAATCTCTGTTATACTTGTGCCCTGCTTTACTTAGCTTGACATCACCAGCTGATTTTTCTTTAAAATCCTTCTAATTTCTGCATTATCTATTCCCAAGGCTGCAAGACATTTCTTCTTAGATTAATAGACAAAAGGAAACAAAAGTGGAATTTTTAGCCAAATTGTCTTGGAAGAAAAAGCCTTAAGCTGTCTGACATTCTGAAATTTTACTGGAAATTCATTTGTGTAAAGTTGTCATAATAAAAATGCTCTTATGGTTTTGTTTTGTCTTGCCAGACATAGTCTACTGCAGAGTGAAATTCAGGATGTAAAATTCCAGAAAGATCAGGTTTTATTGTGGGAATTAATAAGAGTTTCAAAGCTGATCACACTGTGATAAGATCTGTTAAGTCTTAATAATGGAATGGTCACTGCTGCTTATAGTGAAACATTAAATATACTGAAATGGGGCTGTCAAAACATTTTCTTCTAGAGATTTGTTAATTTTAAAGACTTTAAACTTAAGAAAGGACATCTTTTAAAAGACTGATCTGATAAATGAAACCATTTGGACGAAGGTTATTTCTGATATAACTTCAGTGACTTAAAGAGCTGGATTTAGTCTTTTATGCCAATTGAGTGCCCTGGGTAAGCTTAATTTCTTTACCCATTATACATCTTGGACCAATCTGACCTGATAGCAAAAGACACATGATGTTGTTGAAAATGAATTACTGCCTTGGTCAGAAGGATAAACTGTGTGGCCTCCTGAGGTCCTCCCAGCAATACTTTCTATAATTCTATTAGATTAAGTGAGGAAAGAAGTAGCATGGAAAGCACAAAACAGGCTAAGTCCTAAAGTAGCAATTAAACTGGGAGCTGGGCTGGGCTGCAGCAGAAAACGTACAATCTATCCCAATTAAGAGCTGTATCTCAAGAGAAACTGGGAGCCTGACGCAGGTGCTGACAGCAGGGAAAACACTGCATTTCTGTTCTGGAGGCAGCAACTGCTTTCTGCTGGTGCTTATGCAGATCTGTGGGGGTCCTTATGCAACTCAAGGCTGTGCTCTGTTTTTAATAATTACTCAATCTGTGATGTTCAGGTGGCAATTTCTTGCAGTTGTGGTCTCATCTGCCTGCACAAAATCAGCAGCGTGATGGCAGATTATTTGCTAGTGGCAGGAAGACATCCCTATTACTGACATGTGTGTGATGGGATCCCTCTCTCCCCATGCATTCTCAGTCCTTTTCCTATCTCAGATCTACTCATTGATGGACAATATCCATCTCTGCTTCCTCTTAAAAAGTACGTGTCCATCTTGCAGATGCTACTCTGTGAAACTTAGGGCTGAGGGACTTCTCAGACCTTCTGTGGCAAACATGAAGTCAGAGCAGAGCAGGAGCACTTCAGTGTTGGCCTCCACAACATCTCTTTCGGCCTAGGGGCACATCATCTCTCTACTTCTCGTGTCCTATTTCCTCCTCCTGCTGTCATTTTGCCTGAAGCACAATGTCTTCTGTGCCAGTTGCCCTTGGCTCTGTTGACCCAGAACAACAATGCTTGGGGGAGGGAGGAAGGAGAGAGCTGCTCAGTCTTGAGTCTTTTCAGGGCTCTTTAGGTATTGTGACTCCCTGTCGAAGTCACCTGAGAGATGGGGATGTTGCTCAGTCTAGGGTGTAATTTCCTGGCAGGAGAACACCAGCTGAGTCCTGGCAGCCTCATCTTGGCTTTTCAGAGCTCACTGCAGTTTAACTTCGCCAGACACTGGCTGTTCTCTTTCTAACCTGGGGTTTTGGTGGGAATTTTTGGTAGGGTTTTTTACATCTTGGAGGTCTTTTGTTTTTCTGTCATGGCTTCACATATTTCCTCCTCCAGAGCTGTTTGTCAAGAGAAGCTTAGAATTGCTCCCTTTCCTGGGTCTCTGAGATTTAATCTGGGAATGTTTAAAAGGGAAATGTGACAGCCCCTACATGTCAAGCTGGGGTCACGGACGGGGTCAGTTTGATGCGTTTCCCTCCAGCCAAATATACATCAATTGGAGACATGTGGAGCCTGTAATCTTTCTGCACAAGTACAAGAAAAATAGCCAATATGAGGGCTGCAAGTTAGAGACCGTGAGAAAAAGGGTATAAAGGTAGAAGTGATCCACTTCTGTGTCCCAGGCAGAGGAAATGCAGGAGCAGTAGGGGAACAGGAACATGTAGGAAATATGTAGGTCTGTATTCTTTCATGAAGATCCCAAAGGATTTGCTGTGGCAGATTGCGAGGGTGGGATTTATGGATGGGAAAAACCTAAGGCTTTTCCTGTCTGGAATGCTGTATGGAAATCAAGTGGGAGGAAAAGTAATTTTTGCATGAGCCAGTGAGGGAAAATGAGGATACAGAGTAGAGCTGGATGACCTTGCAGGTGGAAGGGCAAGTGGTGAAAATAAATGAAAGGAGATTTTCAGGGCCAAGAACAGACAGTGGGATTGAGAGCTGTGATGAGGAAGGTCACTGGTAGCCATCAGTTTAGGTTGAAGACGTAGGGCCTGCATTAGAACAAGGCAGGAAGAGTTAAAGTCTGCGTGACAGGGTTGACACTGAAATCTGAAGGGGCAGTAGCAAGAACCCAGAATCATAAACCCAGGAATAGTGTGGGGAGGTAAGAACAGCAGGCTGTGATGCTGTGAGCAGCAGTGGCTGGAGACGGCATATCCAGGTGAGACCACAAAAAATAGACTAGGTATACTGAGGGGACTATCAGACTATCAGGGAGGAAGTATGTGAAGAGATGTCAGAAATTCATAATTGAGTATAGCTCTTAGGGAATTTCTGAGTGGAGGGAAATTGATGTCTTCAATTGGTACCCACACATCTTCATAAATACATTTAAAACACTAATTCCAGTACTATCTCTGCTATCTCTATTTTCCTTTGCCATAAAGTGTCATGACCTTTCTGCTTAAACCCTTTTTTTGGGGGGCGGGGCGGGGTGGAGGGGGAAGGAGGAGAGTGGGCAACAACACATACATTGATGCCTACTTGTGATGCTGCATCATGAGTACATTCAGGGAATGGACAAAGAGAACCTGCACCTCCACCTGACCAGGCAGAAATGCCTACTACAACTTGAGCATTGATGTCTCAACACAGAAACTTCATGATCAGTTCATACAGCAGAAGCGATGGGAGGAATATTTTTTGTGTTGATTTCCCTTCTGTGCTTTTACAAATTCATTTTGATTCATGTGAAGCATTACTCTCTCTTAGTCTAACAGTTATGTGTGGCCCTTGTGGGCCATATCTAGGACTTTGTTTCTGTGATGTTGGGTGGCTTCAGTTTGAGGACTGTAAAACTGGAAGTGTTGAGATTCAGGTTGCAGTTGAAGTGTCAGGCATAAAATCAGCAGAACAGTATCTAGGAAAGATGTCTTGCAGGGTTAAGATAATGCGTTTCAGTGCTGTTGTCAGCAAAGAGAGGTTGCAATGAATGTGAAAATGTTGGATGAAGAAGGAATTCTGGTGGGTTTGGAAAGGGTAACAAGTATAGCTTTCTTCTAACGCATAAATGCAGAGGAAAGGATGCAAGTCTCTGGATGGAGGTATCTGGGAAGATAGTGGAGGAGGTAAAGGAGCATTCTTGGACAATGTCGTGGAACTGGATAAGAGCAGGAGGATGGTTCTGGTATGAGCAAAAGCAGAGTAATGCAAACTCTGCCCTCTGGTTTCTGTCCCTTTTTGAGGTATGGGACTATTTCCCTTCAGCAGAGTATGTCATTGCTCTTGATGGCCCTCACAGCTAAGATTGCCAGTAGGTTGGCTTTCCCTCTTCACTGAGATATAAGTGATCCCTGAATGCCATCTGGCCCACGCTATTTTGATATCTGGTTCGTCTTCCCTGTCCATGCCTCTTGCCTTTTTTCTTCCTGTCTCTGCATGTGGAGGTCTTATATGTCCCCACAATTCTGATACACCTCCCATGATACCAGCCCTCCCCATGACTTTAAGACTGTTTATTTTCTCCCATGTACTTTGGGATTAGAAGCTGTGGTCAGAAAAATAGCCACTGGTCATTCTATCCACTACCACCATCTCCTACCCCTCTCCATCTGGTGCTAAGGAAGAGCTTGTGCCTGTTCAGCTGGCTAGTTCTGGCACAAAGCTGGACTGGTATAGGAATGAGAGGGCTGTGCCCATGTCGGATGTGTGTCTCTGTGTGGGTGAGGAGCATCCGAGGCAGGCACCCTTTCCTCCTTTTATCAGATGGCGCTCATTTATTATACCATCTGTTTTCCCAGTGCTGGAGATGATGCTGGGGATATGTGACTTGGGGCACTCAGGCAGAAACTGGCCTGCACAAGGCCAGCCATGTGTTTGCCTCCTAGCAATGCAGCGGTCAGCAGCAAATTCTTTGCTGCTGCCTCCTCTCAGTATGGGAGAGAGCAAATGTGGGCCTGGGTGTGTAGGAGACACAAAGAAATGAAATGTGGCAGGGGGAAAAGGGGAGAGAGACACTGGGGTACATGTGTATCAGCTGGAAAGAACTGTGGGAGGGAGGGACAGATGGGCAGAGGTGGGGAGAGGGAAGAAAACTGGATTGAATAGAGGGGAAAACATAAAGAACTGTGGAGGGAGAGACAAAGAAACAGACTGGCTGGGGGGCAACAAGAGAAAGGCTGTGAAGGAAGGAAAGACAGACAGATTTGGCAGGATTGTAGTGTGGAAATCAATGGATTGTCTGTGGGAGAGAGATGTGTGCCAGCCAGGTACTACACTCATAGGTAAATGGATAACTACAGAGGTGGAGATAAATTCTCTGTGTGTGTGTTTATATAGGCCTGTGTAAGGGTGAGCTGAATGAATGGGGTGAGGAAGGAGAGCCATAAGGAAAGAGGAGAGTGAAAACTGAGCAACAAACGTTGCCAGATAGAGATAAACTCTTGGAGTGCAAACAAGAGCTGGGATCAGGCAGTGGGGAGGAATGGATTTATATGAAAAGAAGGGAGACTAACTGCACTTCTATGTTTGGGGCTGAGGTTTTGTTATTGGAACCTGAGAGAGGACACAGGGCAGCCATCAGAGCACAATTCCCCAGTACTAAACAGAAGCATTTTTATGCATTCAGGGCTCGCTGCCAGTTCACAGAGACCCACTGGACCCAGGAATGTAAATGCCACTATGCTAGTGCAGACCGTTTCCTACCTGCTGAACTGCCATTTGTACCTGAGCCTTTGCAACCTGTGGACTGCCTATTTCAAGCATATCTGCTTAACTATTAGAAACTGTTTAAGATGGCAGCTCATGTATTTATTTATCCTCCTTTCCCTTTTTTCTTGCCCTTTTCCTCACAGTGTACTCACAATAGAAAAGGAGATATAAAAAAATAGTGTCCAGATTCACAGGCACCTTCTTATTTCTTCTGCCTTGTTTCACAGACACCACTTTGCTTTGCTGCCTGACTTGACCTCCCCCTCTTCCCTCTGACCATTTCTTTTCTCTTCTGTACTTTCCTCTACTTTTTTTTTCATCTACTTCTTCCTCTCTTCCTTCAATTTTCTATAATTTTAAGTTTTTTGTTGTCTATATAACTCCATCTCCCTTTCTCCATTGTGTTCTAGACTAGGAGCCCTGTTTCATTCCTTCTGCTCCTTTTCTCTCTCCCCGATTCCTCCATCTCCTTCTATCTGTGCCTGTCTGCCTGCTTTCTCTCACTCACTGTCTGTCTCTCTTGAACTGGATTGTGAATTCTGTTGTCATTAGAGTGGGACAAACTGTAAAACCAAGGTTCCCAGAGGGCCAGGTTGTGATAATTTTATTTTTACAATGTCCTTGGATGTGTAAAGGTGTTTGTTTGAGGGGGAGGGGCAGTGCATGTGCTCCATGTGGGAGAAGAGAGAGGAGTGCAGGCCAGAACAAATGAAGCTTATAACCAATATAGGTCAGTTGCAGGGAATAGTCCCAGTGGTCTGTGAAATAGAGAAATGTTTTGTCATTTCAAACTGGCTAGTGGAAAGATGGCAAATGAATAGCTTTATGTAACAGACACAGGAAAACGGTCCTGTCAGAGAATGCGGCAGTGATGAGTATGGGAGGAGGACCAGCTATGCACAGGGGATTGTTCATCTCCCAGCCGCCCCCATAACCCAGGGAAAAAACAGCCTTTCTCCTGCTCTGAGCTGTGTATGTTCCCATGTCTCAGCTATGGACTGCAGAGCAAGGCTGAGAGATGCTTCCCTGTGTCCTCTGCCGGACTTGCTCACTGGTGTCAAAGAGGACAACAACCGAGCAAACAAATTAGAGAAGCACAAAGGAGAACCATAATCCTACACTCCTGGAGGATGGGCTGGAGTGCTTGGTCAGCCTCTGCTAGGTTCAGCTGCCAAAGAGACCCACATAGAGGCAGAGAGGCATCATCAAGGCCCTGAGCGTGGTCTGGTGGAGTTGTATGAGCCAAGTGCACTGCTGGGAATTTTTTTGCTCTGCAGTAGGCTCCTCACTTCCCATGATTTGCCACCATATGAGTAAACACTGCTTTCTGATCATTCCCAGAAATTTCCAAAAGCAGTGAGTAGCTGCAGTGAATGACTGAAAGTGTCAAATACTGATGAACCCACCATTTAGGCTTGGGATTTTTGATTTAATTTCTATTATGAAATGTTTTGGTTTATGAGATCAAAGCTCCTTAAAACATTGAAACTCTGAAGTCTGGATTTTCAGAGGTGTTTTAGAGATGTAGGAGCCCCTACATCTCTAAATTCGACGTGAGATGCTGACTGCTTAGCACAGCTGAAAATCAGGACAGTTCCTCATTGTCTAAACATGGAGTTAGAAGCCTAAATAGACTTAGGTGTTTTGCTTCCTTTTTTAAAGTAGGCCTTTATTCCCAAGGTAGAGAATACCACCTCTTGACAATTTCTATCCATGGAATACTCTTCTATGACCACCATAATGCTCCAGTCTAGCATCCGACTGGCTTAATCTGATGTGTTTAACCTACTTCCTCTATAGGAATGCACTTGGGAGATCCTAAACCATTGCAATGGAAAACAAATCCTAGGAATTCATACAATACAAGAGCTCTGTGGTCATGATGTATCAGCTGACTTGCTCTGAAACAGGGTCTTAGGTGCTTTTACATGCCATGGGATGCCTCCCTGACTGTGTGGGACTACAGAAGCAAATCCTTCTCACGTTAAAATTGGTAGCCTATTTCTGGCATCAGTGGGATATGGTTATTCTGAATTCTCTTCGAATGCCAACTCACAGAACTCCTGAATAAGTGCTGTGATATGTACTTCTCTTGATTTATCCCTCTAAAATTTCAGAGGGATGAAATAGCCTATCCTACACACTAGCCATTTCTCTTGCTTTTCTTGGGATGTTCCTTCAAGAATTCTTTTAACCCTGATATAATACTGAACATCAGAGAAGTTAAATGTCCAATATTCCTGCCCCAATACCCTAAACTATCTGACAGAAGAAAAGATCAGGGCATCTTAAAGATGAAAGTTTGCATAGGTGTTTTGCAGTACTGTCTGTGTGAGTACCACCAGACCTAGGAGAGCAAGTCTGTCCATGGAGGAAGCCCCAGTGATACCTCTGTGGCTACAGAGGTCTAGATGGCAAAAGCTCATATTAAGGCTGGATTGTGGCTTTAAATGATGATGCTGAATAGATGAGGCTGCACAAGATCCTCTTGTCTGTCCCCATCTGTGCCCTTTACACTGAAAGGAAGAGTGATATCACAGGATATCGATCAGTGTCAACACAAACCATCCTCACTGTACACCTCACCTTTACCTCAGCATTTATCATTGCACTGATGCTTCCAAGATGACGCTGAAAGCCTTTAGAAAAAAATAAGGCCTTTCTCTTTTTTGACTTATTGTTTGCAATTCTCTGATTACTATGTTTACATGGAAGCAAGCTTTTTTTTCTGTGTTTTTTTTTTCTTTAAGAGCTGAACCAGGGCCCATGTACATTTCCTCAGTGGGGTTTCATAAAACTGTTTGTCAAGAAATGACAACTGCTTTTAATTTGGACTTTCTGAAGTTGTCTAGAAGAAACCACCCCTTCCATGAGAGACAAGTCAGGAGTGATGGTCTAATCTAGTTAGTCAGTGGATAAATGGATGAAGGATTTACTGGAGGCAACATAGTTATTGGTGCCCATATTTCAGCCACAATGGGCAGTGAGACCCATTGCCTCTCTGATCTGTTCTGGAGATTCTTCCCTCTGCCTTAGGCCCTAGAGCAGATTCTGATTACAAAACCTGTGCCAAAAACATTTCACCAACTTTTTTTTGCCTGGAGGATGCTTGCAGGGTTGCATGTAGATGTCAGTGGGAACTGTCTGTGCCTAGCTTTGGATATGAATGTGAACTAAAAAGAGAATTTCCATGAAGGATCTGGGGATACAGCGAAGGAGAAACAATGATTGTATGCTTGTGAATAAGTAGGTGTCAAGCTGGATTTCTATGGTGTATAGTTAATGCAGGGGTAAGGAAGTGTAGAGGCACGTATTTCTTTATACACAAGATAGTCCAACATGAAGGTAGCCTGGGATTATAAATTAAGTGTAGAAAAAAGTGTGTTCTGGAGAGGATAAGCATGAAGCACAGCATCTGAGTGGGGAAGAGTGTCTTTAGCATATTTATGTAAATACATAGAGATAGACGTGCTGGTGGGAGGGGGGGGAATGTTCTCACAATTTATATACTCTGCTAGTCATATTTGGTTTGTGTGAATATATATATGTGTGTCTATATATATGCATAGATCCTCACTAAGAATGCTTTACCAAATACTAGAACTCCAGCTGGAGTGACTTGTTAGCAGCCTGCCCTCTGTTAGAGATAATGGGTTGCAGGTATTGATTTTTTTTCTGTTTCTATTGATTAGGAGGCTGCTGTACATACAAACCTTAGCATAGCATGGAAAGAGAAAGGGAGGCAAAACAGTTCACATCCCAGCAACTTATTATGGTGGAAAATTCATCCTGTGTATCTCAGTCTTCTCCAACTCTCTCCTCTGAGTAGAGAAGGAAGGCATTCCTTTTTTTTTGCAGAAATCAGGCCTCAGGGCTCATGAGAGGACATGTTTTGTTTCCCAGCCATCTTCAAATATATCATTCAATGGAAGAAAAGGTTGTGTAGGAAAAAGGGAGAAAGGAGTCTCACTTGGAAAGCAGAGGAGTTGTAGCTTCAAGACTCATTCTGAAACAGTTATTTGGGTACCCAATTCATTCATAACAGCACCCAGATCCCACTAAAATCAGCACAAACACTTTCACTTTGGTGTGCTTTATGAATATATTCTGGATTTTTGGTGCCTCAGTGCCTCTGCAAACTAATGAACATGTTGCTTTGTAGGAGTGTTGTGAGGCTAAATGAACCATTTGTACAAGATTTAGCTTGGAAAATGACGTAAGTGAGAAACTGAGGGACTTCTGTATGGCAGCACTAGAACCTCATACTTGGTGCCTGCCAGAGTCCACTCCTGTCTATCTAAAAAAAGAGGGTTTTTTTAGGCACTCTCAGGGCACCACCTGCACCCATTTTGCACGTAAATCTGCTCATTTTAATTGATAGACCACCATATCCTGTATCTCCCTTCTTCTTTAATTTCTGGTCACAGGGTTACACTAGAAATGACTTTGCTGTAGTATTGAATGTCTGATGTTTAAACCATATTGTTGATCTTCAAGTTACATTAACTTGAAGATAAGAGAGGACCAGTGAGGCGTTTTCCATCTGCATTTATCTCCCTATGTCTATCATCTCCATCTCTAGCTCCTTCACCTGTGATTCTCTGGCAAAACCCATAAATCTTCTTTCCATGGCCTGCTAGTTTGTTGAACTGGTCTAAGAAAACCACCAGCATGCAGATATGATGTGAATAATGTTTCTTAAGTGCTTTGGGGCCCTCAGCTTTGGATGTCAGTGATGATTGATCTGATCTCCCCATTTGCTTTTCTAACAGTACAGATATGTGACTTTTCTTCTCCAGTGAAATACCTTACATTTTAATTCTCTTTATACACCATATCTCCTTTCTCTCTTCTCTGCCCCATGGGCTTCCAGTTCTATGATCATCACGCAGTTTGTTTTCCCTCACATCTCCTCTGCTGGTGCATTTCCCTATTAACACCTCTGCTCTGCCTGCAAATGCAGCTGCATCAACTCTATCTCTTTTACATCTCATTACAACAGCTCCTTCTCAGCTGGCCTCCCCAGGATGAAGATTCCTAGATCCAATTTTTATCCACTATCACTGTTTGATTTTATCCTATGTGCCAAAGACCTCCACTGCAGCACTCAATCCAGAAACATTATTCAGTATGTCTCATTATCATCTCATGGAGTTGCTTCTGACTTTGTGCTCTTCATCTCACTTCCTGCATCTTTCTCGTGCCCCTTTTTTTCCTACAGCACTGCCCCTTCTCTCCACAAATAGCAGCACTCTTGGTTTGCCATTGGAAGCAGACTTCCTGTGGCTCCCTGTCTCATCAGCTTCTCATTTCAAGTAATTTAAAATGTAATTTAAAATCTCTCTATTTCCTCCAGACTATTAATTTCTCTCTCCTTACTCTTCTATAGATGTCATTCTGTGTTGCACTATTGAGAAGATGCGACTGTTGCAAAAATCTGCCACGGTGGTTTTATTCTGTGTTCTTGTTTTGTATTATCATTTTTAATGATTCTTTGTGGGAAAGATGAAATCTCAGCATAGCATCTAACCACAGCATAAGCAGTCACACAGGACAGTCTGGCATTTGCATTGCCTTTGTTCCATTCTTCTCCTGTGGCATTTAGAACTGTAGAAGGATTATTGTGAATGGTCTAAGAGTATATAAGTAGGGTAGCAGGAAGAGAATTATTTCTGGAAATTGGGAAGTGTGAGGCAGAAAGCCATGTTTAGTTCTGATCTTGAGATGTACTGAGCTCTCATAGGTCTGACTCCTCCTAGCCAGAGATTATAGAAATTGCCACCCTTGCAAACATGGCCTTCTTACACTGGCAATTTCTTTGGGGAGAATGTGCCCTTCTCTTGTTGCTGTAATACAGTATTTGAGAGTACAGAGTAACTGAGGAGCCAGCCTTCCTTGGAAGTATGAGGTCCAGATTTCCAGAGTGGTTTTCTTGTCCATGCATGAGATGTTTGTGCCTGATGGATTTAAGTGCAAAGATAGCCAAATGAAGATTTTTCTTCTTCAGAATCTTTTAGATTCCTGGCCCAGACTTTCTATCTTCCTTTGAAAAATGAGAAGATTTGAATATTGGGGTGGGGTTGGAAAGGAACAACCACTAACACAAAAAGAAAATGCTCAGAACCCCAAGAATTATTTATTCTTCCCTTATGCCTTCTCTCTTCAAAGCCCCTTCCTTCTTTCAGGAAATATAAGGGTGATCTTCCCTAGCTTTCCCAGCTAAGAGCCTCATGGAGCCTCCTCAACACAGGCCATCCCTGTGGAGCCATAATCTCCCACTAGCTTAGGGGTGTTCTTCACATCTCTCTGCTTCTCAAATTCCTTTGCACCAAGGACAATAGTTCGGAGAGCCTGTCCACAAACTACCATCCTCCTTGCATTCTTGAAGAAAGCTATACTCACAGTACTAAAACTGCAGAGTACAATATGCACCTGCCCGCTTGTTTATCCTCAGCTGTTCAGCAGCTCCAAGGGTACAAAGAGAGCCCCCCTCCCCCGCCAGCTCCAATGGCAGAGGGCAAGGCTATGATTCCCCCAGATGAAGTAGGTACTGTGTTTATCCACAAAAAAATATTTCAGTGGTCTCAACCTGCGCTGTCTCCTATCACCTCTCCCTATTTCTGCCTTCCCCAGGCCTTTTCTGCCTGGTGGTGGTAATTTGCATATGGCTGATGCTGGACACCAAGAGTGCTTGCTGCTAGACACCTCTACCTCAGTCTCATGCTATGAGGACAGCCTGGATTGTGCCCTCCAAATGGGGGAAATGATCAAGGGTCTGTAGGGCAGTCAGGGGCCCCCTGGCTGCTTGCTATAGAGCTCTTCATGTCCATGAGTCCTGGGACAGATTGTCCTGGAAGGGCAGTCCCAGTCTGCACCCAGAGAGGGAGCAGGGAGAAGAGATAACTGGAGTTATGAAATTGCAGCATGGCTGAAGCCCTCCAACTGGTTCAACTTCCCAGCACCCCCTTCCCCCCCAGCACTGCTCCCCCACATAGAACAGCAGTGAACCTAAAGCAGATCTTCTGGTCTCATTTTTCACTGAACAATGAATCTGATCAGAGAGAAACAAAATCGGTAGCATCAAGAATTAGATTATTTCTTTTCTTCATGATTGTTGCATTAATGAGCAGATACATGTATAGAACCAGAAGGTGACTAATGTAATTAACCTGGTATAATGATACTGCTGAGGAAAAGATAGAGGATTATGACATACTTAGATGTCAGTACTGCACAATTTTGTATGTGTTCCCTGTAGTGTCAGGTTGTGTCTGACACAGAAAACTTAAGCAGTGATAGATTTCAGTCTGCATCCATTCAGCTCATGCATCTTTCTGTGTAAAATGAGGATGTGAAAGGTGGATTGCTTTCCCAGGGTTGAGGGGGTGGAGGTATTCAATTTTGGTGGTTCCTTTCCTTAACAAAATGATACTAATTATCATAAATCGTCCTTTCTCATGAAGAATCTTCCCAAAATGTCTGCTTCTTGGAGCAGGCATTAGGATTTCACTGAAATCCCTAAAGTCAAAGTGAGAACACAGGGATCGACACAACACTGGTCAGGAGGAGGCAGAGGGACGGAAAGCGAGTAACACCAAGACATATGCAACTTGCAGCAAACCTGAGAAGAGTGAAGAGCAAGCACTTAAAAATCATAACAACAGCAACAAGAGCAGAAATACATGCTTATTTTTGAATTACCCTTCCACGTTACATTTCACCTGCTTCCTGGAGAGAGAAACGGCTGACTGAAGTTTGTGCGGGTCTAACTGCGGTGTGCGGGTCGCACTCGCAGCTCCGGGCACCTACGGCGGGGATGCGAAGGAGGCTGAGCTGGGGGGCGGCGGTGGGGGGAGAAATGCGGTAAGCGCGGGAGAGCCCCAGCGCCGTCCTCCCCTGGGCTCCGCGGCGGCCCCGGGGGAGCGACCCTTGCCGGTGCCGGCAGCGGCGGGCGAGGCGCAGGGCGGGGGCAGGCTGCCCCCCCCCCTCGCTGCCTGCCTGCTGCCTGTGCCTGCCCGCGCAGAGCGGAGCGGGGCGGAGGAGGAGCGCGGCTGCCGCCCGCGGATGCTGGGGCGCGGGCGGCGCGGGCAGGGCGGGCGGCGCGGGCAGGGAGCTGTCCTTCAGCACCGCGGGCCGCGGAGCGCTCCGCCCGCACCGCCGCCCGGGGAGCTGTCCTGCAGCACCGCCGGCCAGTGCCGACACCGACGCCGACGCCGCCGCCGCGGGGGAGCCGTCCAGCGCCGCGCCGCCAACGCCGCCGCCGCCGGCTTGATGCAGTAGAGGGGCCCGGGAGTCGCCGGGGGCCGCCGCGGGGCAGGGGGTGCCGCAGCCGGGCTCCGCTCCGCGCCCCCCGCCCGGGAGGGGAGCCGCGCTTGTCCCCCTCCTCCCCCTCCCCACCCCCCCCCCCCCCAGGAGCCCCCCTCTCTACTCGCCCACCTCCGCCGGGAGCGAGCACCGCGGCTGTGCGGAAAAGCCATGGGAGGCAAGACCTCGGCACCTGTTCAGCTGAAATCAAGGGCTTACAGTATACTGGGCACTCTGCCTCGGTGGTAGGAGCGAGCAAAAGGAAGGAGAAGCGAGCAAGAAAAAGTGAGAGAGGATTGGAGCGACTGCTGCTGCCGGGAAAAAAAAAATAATAAAAACCCAAGGAAGATAACTGGGAAGGAAAAGGATTTTCATGGCGCAGGCTGCAGAGCTAAGCAAGAAGACTGAAGGTTGCATCTCTGCTCTTACAGTCTCTAACTGTCTAGATCCAGATAATGAGAGATTGTGTTGAGGATGCTGCTGCTGCTCCCCTGTTCACTGTGGAAGCCATCTCCAAATTAGCCATTACATATGGAAACTGGAGACCAGAATTTTAGAAAAAGGGATTAAGGCGTCTCATTTTGGGGGGGTTCTCTCTTTATTTGTTTGGTTTTTCTTGGTTCTTTTGTCTCTTTTTTTTCTTTTTCCTTTTTCCTTTTTTTTTTATATTTCAACCAGAACGTTTCCGATTTAAAAGGCAAGCCTCTTCCCGTGTGGTCTTTCTAATTTACACTCTTTTCCGTGGGCTTTCTTACCTCCCTATTTTGATATCTCTCTCTCTCTCTATACCCATTATATTATTAGTCGGAATTATTATTCTTTTATTTTATTAAACACACACACCCCAAGAATCAGAAGGCGGTTGGGTATTTGTATAATGAAGAATTATGGGGCTCTTTGACAGAGGTGTTCAGATGCTTTTAACCACCGTTGGTGCTTTCGCTGCCTTCAGCCTGATGACCATAGCTGTGGGGACCGACTACTGGCTTTACTCCAGAGGGGTTTGCAAGACTAAAACTGTCAGTGAGAACGAAACCAGCAAAAAGAACGAGGAAGTCATGACCCATTCTGGATTATGGAGAACCTGCTGCCTGGAAGGTATTTGATTCTGGACCACCACACCCCCCCACTCCTTCCTCTCCCACCACCCCATGTTTCTCCCTCCTCCCCCCAATAAATCCCTCCACATTCCACCATTTTCTCACTTCATTCCTTTCACGGTGGATTGAGAGTGGTGGGCTCAGTTACTCAGAGCACAGAAGCAAGAAGACAGGCAAAACATTCACTGTTCTGTTCCCTTCTCCTTTCTTCCTTCTCAACCTCCCCCCCTCCCACCTTCCCCAAAAATTCACTTCCTCCCTCCAACTGGAATAATGTGTGTGTTACAAAACCACCGAGAGATCCTTTCAAAATGCAACTGTGCAGTCTGCCTGTCTTCAGCTTGTTTGTATTGCCTGGGTAAGCAATGCCAAAATGCTGTGTTATTGCTGTGCTCTGGCTGCAACCAGAGAGTGAAATAATTGCTCTCTTTGCAAATGGCTTATTTGCAAAGACAAGACTGTGAGTGAGGGGCAATGTGGGGAGGAGGTGATTGCAAAGCACTTTGGATGCAATTTAGCTCACTTTAGGAAGGAAAAAGAGAGAAAGAGAAGCAACCTTGTTATATCCAAAATGTCTCATTCAGAACGATACCAGTCATCTCAAACAGAGTGCAGAGCATTTTGTAATGTCTGTAGGCAACCACATCTCACTGAGCTGGATGCAGAGGGATCTAGTTGGCCGCTGATTGATTTGGTTTGGGGCTGAGATTTTTCCCCAGTTTCTTTGTTGTTGGGAGGGGGGTTTTGTTTGGGGTTGGTCTGGGGGTTTGGGGCTTTTTAAGGTTTATGGCAAAGGCTTAAAATAAACTAGTCTCTGAATGGAGAAATCAGCTGAAGTCTGATGTGGTGAAACTGAACAGCAACTCAGTGACATGTCTGATGACAGAAGAGACACAACTGCAGCCAACTTCTGGAATCAGATGTTCTAAAAGGAGGGGGAAAGAAAAGAGGGGCCAGTGATTCACTTTTAAATATGTGTTGCTGGGTACTGCTATTGGCATACGTGTGGGCTGGGGAGGTGGTCTTCAGCCTGTGTTGGAGGGAGAGGGGCAACCGATGTAAATGCGTGGTTTATGTTACACACGTAGTGAGGAGTGAGTGAGAGAACAGGAGTGCACATTACAGCCCATTGTGAAAGCCCTGTTTGTGAATCAGCTCCCAGCTGGACCGTGGGCTGCCAGGGCTTCGTGGACATCCACGGATAAGATCAGTGTCTGCTGGTGTCCACTGGAGCTGGGTGTGCCTGAAGCTCCCTGTCAGGATAGAACGGCAAGTGGGTACTGCAGAAATGGTTTTCTTAACCCAGTACTGGGAGATGGAAGGCGGGGGAAGGGGGAAATAAACTATGTATGTTTTGATGTTTCTCACCAAAGAAAGCTAAAGCTGCTGTTTGGAAATGGTTGTGTCCAGGAAGAAGCGTGAATTCCTCCTCCCCCCCCTCCTCCCGTTCCTGGTGCAAATGGTTGAGTGATGGCTGGACATGTTTTGAATAGCTAAGTGACTTCATTGAGCGATGGTCTATTTGACGCATACTGCATTTAGTGCCCTTTGTCAACCCAAACTGCTGCCTTTTAACATATCCTGCAGAGGAGCTCTATGCTGAATACTATATGCTGTATCCACGCCAGAAAATCAATAGCAGTAAATTAATGGGGGGATGTTTTAAACCCACTTGCTCACACACACACACGCACAGATTTCCTGCAAATACATAAATACATTGAGGTATATATTAATAAAAATTGAAAAACCTTTCACAGAGATATTCATTACAATCAGGGAAGGAGACATCTCCTTAATTAAAAATTAATGAGAGAGAGAAGGGAAAAAAAAAAAAAAGCCCAAATGCAAAGCCATGCAGGGAAGAGAGGCTGCAGGGATGAACTCCCTTCCTGAGCCATGTCCCCAAGCTGGAGGGCGGAGGGGGGCTGGGGTGAAGAAAGAAGGTATGAGGACCCCAGCCAGGAGAGGCAGTGAATTCAGATCATGTCTATCTGCCCACAGAGCCATACCCAGAGGGACGCGGTCTGAGGGGGAGGAGGAAGGGGCGGGTGAGGTTTGTCAGATTGGAGGAGCTCGGGGCTCCTTCTCCTTTACATCTGACAGGACCCCACAGGCACTGTTGAGAAGTGGCTTGCATGGCAAAAGAATGTGCCAGGATGGTTCCAATTAAAAGCTTTGAAGTGGCCCCAGCCCCCACAATGTTGCGCTGCCAGCCCAGGTCCCCTGCCCTCCCTGCTGATGCGCTCCAGTGGGCTAAAACCAGAGCCCTGCATGGACAGTGTGAAATTCAGCCTGAGCACAGCCTGCATAGCCCTGGCAGGGTGCTCTCACTCACCCCACACATGTGAGGGTTGGGTTGGCCCAATCCCTCAGCACCCGAATGCTGGGCAGCAGCAGCAGCAAGTGAGGAAGGAGGGTGCAGTGCACCACAGAGGAGTTGAGCCCATGTCTGAGTCCCTTGCCTGAGGGCACAGGTTGCACTAAAACTTGGATAAAGACTTGGTTGCAAGAGTATCTCAGCAGAAGGCAAAACCATCCCCACGGGCACATGCTGAGGAGGGTCTGAGCATGGGTTTGCCTTGTGAGGTGGCACAGCATAGGTTTGGCACTGCCACTGCTGCGATGCCTCTGCTTGGCTTCCTGCAGCCCCACAGCCTGCATGTGGTGGTGGCTGGCACTCCCTTGGTCCCAGGACAGCACAGCCAAATATGCCCACTAGCCCTTGGGTGGCAGGGCTCTTACTGTCATGTTGGACCAACTCAGTGGGGGGTTATCTTCCTTCTTGTCAAAAGGAATCAGAACGGTGTCCCTGGTTGACTCCCTCTCCCCGGTGAAAGCTTCCTGCTGGAGAACAGGAGAGAGAATGATGAAGAAAAGGCTCCTTTCCCCCAAGATACATAGAGTGGGTAGATTTGTGGAGGGAAGGGCTTGGTCCCAGGAGGCTGTAAAAAGGACAAAAACCTTTGATCTGTGCACAGCCTGCCCACGGTGTGGCAGAGGCACCTGACAAAGGATGTGGGACAGACACCCTTCTGCCTGGAGTAGATGTCAGGGCAGGCACACAGGATGAGGGGAGGTAGTGAAGAGGAGGGCAGCAGGCTTTGTAACAAGAAAATAATTAAAGAAGGAGTTCAAACTGCCATCTGCTACTGGTAGGAAGCCTCTGATAATGTTGCCTTCATTTCTGGAAACGTGGAGGAACACTGGCATTAGTCAACATTGTAGGCTGTCAGAGATGGTGGCACCTCATGTTCAAATTATCATGCTAAATTGTGTTTTCTCTTCTTGGCCAAGACATCCAGTAGCAAAATGGATACGAGCACTTATCTTGGGCTATATGCAGAGATATGTTGTGGTCAGAATTGCAAGCTCCTCTTGGAAAATATGGTCCCCAGGCTTTCAATTTTTGGGTTTCCCTCTCTTCAATCATTCTATTCCCTAAAATCGACTTTCAATCAGCATTTTTAGATCTTTGTATTACTTCCAAGAAGAGTGTCATTTGGGAAGTTGCTCCTCTATTGGGATTTCTTTCCTTCCTTTCTTGTGTCCTACAGTGAGCCCCTGCTCCATGGTGGATCTCAAGCAGACCGGTGGTGTCAGTTCACATTACTGCAGATCATGCTTCTGATTTTTTTCCCTAATCTTCCTCCAGATGATTCTCTCTCAGATTTTGGGATTGCCCAAATATGTCTCTGGGCCATTCAAAAGTCTCTACCCTTCAAGAAAAATGGTTTTTCTCAGCCCTTTAGCTGTATAGGCACAAAACACACACAAACACTCAACAGTTGAGATCTGCAAGTTCATGTCCCACATGGATGGTGCACCTCTTACAACTTTGAAATGGCTGCAGATCTTCCAGCCTAATTCCTTCTTGGCACTGAATGTTTTAAGATCACTTTTTATTGTGAGGGATGCCTTGTCTAATTCTTCCATTAGCTCCTGTAGATCTCCTACAGGATCTCAAAAATTGAGGGATGATGCCTTGTCAGAGTCTTATGAAGCAAGCAAATGAAATGTATTTTATATCTGTAGGTTATTGGTTTTGTCATGTTGTCATTATTACTAAGAAAAGGATAGGTCTGGGGGGCTTTTATACTGAGAAGGCGGGAGAGAAGAGTCCAGGGCAGGCAGGCATGAGTGATGCACATGGGGTTAGACATCCCTGTAGATCCGACTGGTGTGAAGGCAAGTAATTGAATGGATGTTGGTGGAGAAAATAATTCCTGCCTAGAGACCCTTCCCAAGGAGAATTGATGAGCTGATCTGTTCTCTCTCCAGCTTGTTATATCTGAACAGTGCATGAGAGCTAAGTGCAGATTCAGTGTTTGCAAAAATGAAGAGCTGACAGCTAAGTGAGGCAGGGCACAGGCAGTGGACAAGCTTCTGCCAGAGTATTCTGGCACTGCGTCGTTTCTTCTCACTGCCTTCTCCCACTGCTGTTTGCTCCTGGTGTACCTCTATCCTTTCACATCCATTTTATGTGTAGTTTTTTTTCCCCGTTTTCCCTCTTAGCTTTCATGATTTTATTTCTTTTAGCCGTTGTTTCTGTCAGTGTCCCTAGTTTTGCTCTGCAGAATTCCCTGCCGTCCTACTTCCAAGGATCCACAAATCTACAAAGAGTCCTTTTCTTTCATCCTTGCTGACCTAATCCAGGGCTTTTTCTGGAAATTCAGTGGGTGTAGCATTAGATTAAATCAGGGTCTCCATGTCTTCACAATTCAGGACCAGGAGCATCCCCCAAGCCCAGCCATGAGATGCAGCAAGAGGAAATGACCACGCACTGAGCTGATTGTTGCTGGCATTGCATCTGTTGGGGAAAAAGGGATTCAGAGCTGGACAGGCCTTGGGTGAAAAAGAAGACAAAGGATTCTAGAAAGTGGGGTGGCAGATGGTGAGGAAGAATTACTCAGGATCCCAGACTTGGGTGGGTTTGGTTCTCCTCTCAGCTTAAATTCACATCTGACTGAAGTTACAGAGAAGGCAGGGATTTGAGGGGCTGAGACCTGCAAGCTCAGCTCCTTTGTAAGATTTGACAAGGAAATGCTGTTCCTCACTAGTGAGTTGCTAGAACAGACTTCTAAATTGCTTTTAAATTATGAATCTTCCTGCTGACAGAGAAAGAGGAATGGGTTAATACTGTCCTGAAATGCACCAGAAATTGCCTTGCTGAAAAGAGTGAGAATGAAATGCAGTGGGAGGGACATGGAGGTGCAGTGTGGCAGCAGTAATGTATAAAGAAATTATACAGAGATAGAACAAATGTCTCTTTGCCAGGAAGACTAGGAGCTATTCCTATCTAATGTTTCCCTTTTAACCCATCCCTTTCCCCATGCAGCCCTCTGAGCCCCCATCTCACTTGGTTGCGATTTGGTATGATCTAAGCAAGAGTTTTGGGGGAGGAGAACCACTGAGGTTTGACAGCAGAATCTCCATATTTATTTAATTTCAAAGCAGTAGTGAGGAGGTTGCCGGGGGGAGCAGGGAACATTTCAGGCTCTCAGATGGCTCTGCCCCCTGCCCCTGTTTTAAGAGCAGATTCCCAATCAAGCATACCCGGTTTATCCCAGGGGGAGCCCTCGCTGCTTCATTCTGCGTTGCTTCTCCCTTCCATATCGCACTCGTTGTCAGGGGATGTGCTGCTGCCTTCTTTTCACGGGCACGAAACCTTCCCCCATTCAGGGGGCTCTCAAGGAGAGAAGGGGGCTGCTGCCGGGGTATGGGCTGCTGCACGGCTCTTGCTCCATGTCCTCCCCCCTCAGCCCCCAATCCAAGGCAGCAGCCACCCAGCAGGGGAAACACAGAGCACAGAACTGGTTAGGTATACACAGAACATAATGCAAATACAATACACCTAAAAGTTATTTTTCCCTTGCATGTATGACCCCAGCTTTTTCCTTACCCTCCATCTTTGACTCATTCTATCCATCTCCATTTCAATTTGTTCTCATTTCCCTCCCTTGTTTTTCCTCTTTATTTTTCCCTTTCATCTTTATGTCTCTTCAGTGCTTCTCCAAAAGCATCTTCTTCATTATTTCTCCCTGTTTGTCTCCAAGTTCTCTGAGGCCCATCCCCCTTGCTCTTTCCTCTGTTATATTATCTTGTCCTTGCTCTTCTCCATCCCATTTGCTCCTGCTGTCGCATTTCTCTAACCTCTTTCCTCTTCTTCCTGCCATCATTTCCCCCTGCCTTTACCCCATCTTACATATGGTCATTCCGTCCAGCTATAGAACCCATTCTTTTGGAGCTGTGCTGCCTGTAGGCTCTAAATAAACACTTTTCCAACCTCTTTCTGGCTCTCCCCCTCCTCCTTTCTCCAGCCAGTTCCCCCTCCTCAAAGCAGTGTATGACACCAGTTACTGTCGCTGTCTCCTCTTACCAGCAGCCCAGCTGCCTCTGAGGGGGGTGAGACCCACACCCCTCCCTCTGTTCCCCTCATTGCTCACTGCCTGTGGTCAAGCCAACCTCCCTTCACTTTGCTGCCTCCAACCTCCCATGGCCGGAGGGCTCACTGGCAGCTCAGCTGATGAGCTGGCTCATCTGCGTGCAGCCAGCAACTGGGCTGGAAGGAGCTCACGGCAGCCCTAAATGCCCTCCCTGGCAACCCTCAGACATGGATCAGGCCAGGATCCAAATGGAAAATAAGGGTCTCTCAAGCCATAACCCTGGGGTAGTTGTTGTGCACTACAGTGAAGGATCTCTGGTTGTCAGGGAGAGGAGTCTACGCAAGCAGTCATCCTTTTTGAACTGTTTTTAGGGGAGTCTCTGAGATTCTCAGGAATACCTATGGTGGGGAGGTGAATGGGGCTGGGGGCTCCAAGCTTCATGGTTGCCTGAATGAACGTTGGTGAGGAGGGGCAGACGGTGAGAAGAGGGGGATTGTGCACCATGCAGGGCTCTACATGAAGCATGGTGACTCACTGGGTGCCAGAAGTGGGGACACTGCTGTTAATGGTCTGTTGCAGCACATGGCTGCAGACAGAAAACCCACCACCAGCAAGTCCCCAACCATAAGGAGTAAAGCAAAGGGGATAGCAGAGAGTGCAGAGGCAAGGACCATCCAAGGGTGGGGTGTTGCAAAGTCAGAACAGGGTTCATGAAAGGGGGACAAAGACAAGGAAGAGCAGGAAAGACTATGTATGAAGCCTAGGCATGTTTGCCTGGGAAAGGAGGTGAATGAGAGGGAAAGTGATTGGATTGTGTTGAATAATGAATGGGCTAGGGAAGGTGGATCAGTAGCTCTTGATTTCCCCATTTTGTAAAACACAGACAAGAGGACCTGACATGAGTCACGGGAGACCCAGTTAAAGCTTTCTCATTTGATGCATATCAGGGCTGTGGATCTCATTGCCACTGGAGTTCTCATGGCCAAGATTTTAACAACATTTAGCAAGCAAGTGGGCATTTACGACAGAGTTCACGAAAATTAAGCATCCTCCTAATGGATGTGAACAGCATTTTGGGTGTTTTGTAATTCAGCAATTAAGCCAGTCGCCATAAAAACTAGGATAACATTTCACAAGGGCAGTCTATCCCCAGTCTGACTGCCATGTGGTTCTTGCCTTTTCCCTGAAACATTTGTCAGGGATTAAACAGAGCTCAGATTTACTTAGTCTGGCATTTCTTTTGTTTCTAGATGCTATGCTGTGCAGTTGCAATGCAAGACGCAAACTAGGCCTGCCTTTCTGCTGGTGTCAATGACTGCCCTAATTTGACAAATTAACAGTGAGTTTAGGCATTTCTATCATATTTTGCTAGGAAGGATCTGGGATAGAGAGCAATTAAGAGCATATGGAATTAAGTGGAGTCCTCTTTCTTCACACCCTGGGGTATAAAGTAAGTAGTTGGCAATGAAGGTGCTATATGTGTGCAAAGAATTATTATTGTTGAAGTCCCTGCTTCCCAGAAAGCAATAGGCTTTGGGTCTCTTTGATGCTATCAGGGCTAAATTAAAAACGAGGTTGTCTCTTTTCTCTTATGTGTGTGGAAATGATTACTGCACTGGCATCTGATGACGTACAATACTGTAGTGTTTCTATGCACAAGAGATGGAGGCCCTTGTTTGCTCTGATGTAGCTTCGGTGACTCGGCTGGAGCCACACTGCTTATGCTGCCGTGTAGGCAAGGGGAGACCAAGGCTGAGGAAGGGCTGTGCATGCTTTAAACATCCATGCCCCCAAGGTCACCGCGTGTCTCCACTCCGCCAGTGACATACCCAACAAAACCAAGGGCTAAATTCACTTCTGGTGTGAGTGGGTGCGACAGCCCCAAAGGTAATGAGATTCTGCATTTATTTATGCCAGCTGTTCACCAAGTCCAGCAGTTCCTTTTTTAACTACTCCCGTTTTCATCAGCTTTCACCCTCATTAGAAAAATTCAACTTGGCTGCTCTTCCTGTGGGGCAAAACTTCTCATACAGATTCTTCACCTTGGATGGATGAGTGTGTCAAATGGCAGATGTGACCATGAACTTGCTGGAACTCACCTTTCTCTTCTTTTTGCATTTCTATCTTTATCTGAATCTCTTTTTTAATGACAGCTTTCTGTCTCCCAGACCCATTTATTCTCCTTGTGTTACAGAAAAGCTGCCCCATAAAATTCCAAACTACTCAATCAGAGTTTTCATACCAAGCCCTGCAGGACAGGTGAAATCCACTTCTGCTTCTGTGGCACTGGCAACTAAAGTATATATACCAGCTTCCTATCAAATCTATAACTCCCCAGAGAAGCATATGGTCTTTATACTGCACTTCCTATTCCCTCAGAGCATATACTCCTATCTTCTAGCTGTGAAAAACAGAAAATGAGGATGGTATACAAAAACTTGAGAATGCAATGTCATCCTATTCATGGGTAGGGATTTTTCTGATGTGTGTTTTTGCTGGAAGCAAACATCTATAAATTTCTGATTTAGCTTGTTTTATAAAGAATACATTCTGTCAAATAAAGAATAACACTATCCACCTCCGTTCCTTGGATTTTCTATCCCTTTCTGATTTTTCTCTTCCTATTTCTCAGCTTTCATTCTCCTTCCGAACAAGATTTTTTTTTTAGTGCTGGTTTTATTTTTCTCCTCCCACTCCTTCATAACAACATTTCATTCTTAAAATTGCTATCACTCGGAGAACTTCTCTCTTTCTTCAGGTTTTGTTTACATCACTAGTGTAGCTGCAGTGAGATGGATCATGCTTGAACACTGAATATTTCCCAGGTTTATGGTTGTGTTCATTCAGTATCACAGATCACTGTGAATCAAACAACTTTTTTATCCAACCCTATTTGCTGACTTCTGCAACCTTACTGTGACTTGTCCATTGTAAACAGTAAATTTCTGAGAACCAGTTCCTGGAGCTTAATCTCCTCCTGAGGATGTTGCATAATATTTTTCTTTCTTAGTTCAATTTTTTTGACCCTTGGTTTTCATTTTTCCTCATTCTCTTCATCATTCTTCTTCAGAATTCACTGTTTCTTCTTCTCCTCCCTTTTTCTCCACATCATCTCTCATGTCTGCATTTTTCTCCCTCAGTCCTAGCCCCTGATGACATTTCTGCTCTTCCCTTTACATTTCTAGCCCATAGTCCTCCTGGGTAGGAACTAGTCCCCTTGATCCCATCCCATTCAGCATCTTTGGAGAGGTGGTGGAAAAGGATTCACAACTAAGTTTGTTCAAATGTGCACATGTGCACACATACCTCTCCTTTCAGATCTGATTGGTATGAAAGATTGGTGGTTGAGATGAAGTGGTTTGATTTTGCCTTTTGCCTTTCAGACAGCCATGAGGAGTCATTCCCAAATGTAGATGCCCCCCAGAATTACCTTCAGAGTACAGGGTCTCAAGGGGCCAATCATCAAGAATTTCTGCTGCTTCATTTTAGATTCAAGCATTGCCCTTTTCCTTAGGCTGAGGGTCATAGGTTTTTGAAGGGCAGTGGCAGAATCATGAAAGAAGACATTTTCCTCCTGCTCATTTTTGAGTGAGGAGTGAATGAAACAGATGGCAGAGGTCCTTTTTAGGCAGCTGCTGTTGTCTCTTAAGGTGTCACCATCACAAGAAAAGTGATTGTAATCGGGGAGCTTCACGATCAGTAGTGTCTGAAAGGACTCCAGCAGAAAAGAATGTCATCCTGCCTGAAGGCAGGGGGGAGGGAGACAGAAATGAAATATTCAGAGACTAAGAAATCAAGCGCAGGGAATAGGTTGGAGCCACTATAAAGCCGTGAATTTCACAACCACAGGATGGATGGTTTCCCTGTGTTTGGGAGTTCCTAATTGGCCACAGACAGTAGGAACATCGTAAGCAGGGTGAAGAGCTGGTTTAGTGTATTTTGGGGACAGCAAGAAGGTGTCCACTGGAAACAGCTGAGTGAGAGACTGAGATCCCCAACACACTGTGGAAATGCGGTTAGGCAGGAGTGGGGAAAGGTCCAGGAATAGCTATCTCCAGGCTCCTTTCTCCTCCAATTGCTTCAGAGCACTACTGCAGGGCATGCTTTTGGTATGGGGGATGCTACCGTTTGGTGTAGAAGCTTCTGTCCCAGATACTCCTCAAAATACCTGCCAGGAGCCCTATGATCTCTGTGTATGCAGCACAGAGAGAAATTGCAAGTCTACCTGTGAAATAACAGAAGTGGAGACATCAAGAAATAACCAGGCTTAGGTTCCTTCATGTCTTCCAGGCTTGGAGGGATTGGACAGTGGGCTAGACCTCAGAGTTTTCCAGACATTGAGTTGTTTTAATCTCTCCTGCTGGCCTTGTGTCTCCAAAAGTAGGAGCTATGTATTTCTTTCAAGGAAGAGGAAATACACAAAAAAAGCTCAATAGGGGAATTTGTGAGGAAGCCTGGGAGGATGACAGGGTCTCCCATGACGTGCAAGGGTTTGGGGCAACAGAGCAGCTGTGAACAGGCTAGCTGCTGGAGATAACTGGAGCTCAACCTTGCACAGTGTCCTTTAGCTGAGGATTCCATTGGAACTCTACTCAATAGTCTCACAGGGAACAACTGCCAAGAGCAGAGCAGAGAAGTGCAGCTGCTTTGCTGTTAGGAAAGAGAGCAAAAGAGAAAATAATATGTCTATCCTGCCAAGTGAACTGCAATGCAAACAGCAGCACAGGAAAATGCATGGGACTGAAATTTTTTTGAAATTTTAGGTAAGCACCTAATCATTGCACAGCTCTTTCTCAATCATTGCTCTGTTCTTCCCCTCTTCATCCATCACTTTGTCCATCTGTTCACAGGAAAGCATAACTCAGAAAGGCCAAGAATGGCTTTCCAGGAAATAATTCCAGGGGCTGTCTAAGATCACAGGAGAAAGGTGTTTTTCTGTGTGCTGCATCATTACAGCTTGGCCCACATTTGCAGGAACAGTGAGGGGGAAAGCATTCAGAGCAAAGCAAGACAGAGAAAGAGCATTGTGACGATATAAAGGCATCAGAACCAGGGAGGACTTTCATTCTTCTGCAGAAACTGAAGGGATGGGTTGTTCCTGGGAATAAACTGACACAGCTGTGGAGGAAAGCATCTCTGCATGCTGGAAACAGAGGGACATTTGGGGCTGGAAGGGTCTGTGACAGCTGGAAAGAACAGTTGGCCAGAAGGAAACATTAGGCAAAGAGGATCCAGGACTTGGTCACAGCATGACAAGGGTAGGTGGTAATAGGAATGCAGTGTGAGTGCTAGAAGGAAATAATTGAAATACATGGTCTGAAAGAGGAAGATGAGTCAAAAGAAATCCTGGGACTCAGAGGCAGAGTTGCTGAGAGAAGCAGAATTATCAGCTGGAGCTGATGGATGGAGAGACAGACCTCTTCATCCACCTTCTCTGAATTATGGAATGGGATGGATTTTCACATGCTGATGCCAACATCTGCCACCATGAACAGCCCTCTCTCCTACTCCTTCCTGCCCCAATCCATGGGAGAAGGAAGGGTTCAGACATAGAAAGACTGGGCAGGATTAATCACATAGACCAGCCAGCCTTGGACCTCCAGCAATTGGGAGTGTGACCCGTGGTTTTGGGTCCGTGCAGTAAAGTTTGAAAAAGGAAAGAAACGAACTAGTTGGAGCATGAAATTTTAGACTTGGTGATGCCAAGAAAGACAGGCACGGCCACCTCATACATTGAGGCTCTCTGCTGGTCTCATAGCTGGAAGCACATGAATTTGTCCTCCTTCTGGAGTCTTTGGATATGGTTTTCATGGCAAAGAACCCATGGCTTGGCTAGATTATCTTTGGTAAAGCAGAAGAACTAACACTTAATGCTCCTCTCCAGCTGCTGTTCTTTGGTGGAGACTTTTGGAGAATTCTACCATTTCTTGCCATTGTGCCATTGCAGCTACACAAAAAATGCTTCACATAGGGTGGAAACATCTTTATGCTAGATACTGTGAATACACAAAACTGTTGTCCCTACATCAAAGAAGTGACACTCTAAGATGACAAATGACATATGAAAGGCAGCAAAGCAGAAGACAGCAAATGTGTGGAACTTGTTTCTGTGTTGTTGCTTTTGACATCACTAAGAGGGTATTACACCTAGAACTGACTTCTTCTCCAGGCAGAGCAGAAGGCAGAACAGGGCCTGCCTGCCCAGCACCAGGCAGTGTCAGGAGATTCCCAAATAACTCAAAGCAAGCTAGCTTAGGTATTTCAAGTTCTAATGGCTACTCAAGCGTGGTGCCCTGCACAGGCAAGTAAGCTGTGCATCTGAGAGCCGTCAGGATGCAGTGCTTACTCAAGTGTGCAGATTCCAAAACCCATGCAAGGTCACTTTCCATTGTGCCATGGGGACTTGTAGTAAGAGCCTCTCTCAGTTCTCAGTCCAGATCAAATGCCTGTATCCCAAAAGAGGCATTCCTAAGTGACTGGAGGGATTTTCTCCCATTTTTGCAAACCACAGGTGGTCTGAAAGAAGTTAATGGTCCCATCTCATTGTGTTCCTATGGAAGGGGCATTGTATTATTGGGATTCTGAAATGGCGATTGGTCAAGACGTGTGCAACTGCTTGAGAAATCATGAGCCAGAAGATGCCATCACAGCTGGATTTCTCCTTTGCAGTTTTAGCAGGCATGGCTGAAGGACACAGAGACTAATCTCCATGTGACCTGCAAATCCTGTCCTTTCACATGAGGGCTGAAGCTTGCTGAAGAGGCAATGCTGGAATGCTTTTGCCCTTGTGGTATCTGCCCTGGGGATACAAGGCCACTTCTGTCTCTAGGGTTGTCACTTACCAGTGAAAATTCATTGGATTCATGACAAAACTGCAGGATTTACCAGCAAAGAAATAGTTTGTTCTCAAAATAAATAAAATCTGATCTGGAGGTGGTGATTTACTCAGACACCCAAGAGATCACTTATTTTGAGTATCTTGTTTTATTCTCACTGAGACTGCTAGTTTTGTCAATCTACATCTTAGTTTTCTCAGGAAAAAAAAAGGTGTAATATATTACAGGGCTTCTTCCCATAACAAAAATGAAGGAAAAGACTCAAGGAGAGGAAAGCTCCATGTTCATTACTTCATTGAGCTGCACCACAGTAGGGACAGTGGTCAAACTCACATTCAAATAAAATCTTAAGACCTATATGAAGCACTTCTCTTCCTTGGGATCCACATGAAGGATTAGATCGCTGCAACAGATACACAGTCAGTAGCTTTTCCTAAATAATGAACTAATCAGAAAGACTAAAAATAGGCTGCACTGAACATCAGTTCAGCCATTTGGAATGTAGAGCAAACGGCACTGAATGTGTTTAATGAAGTGAAAGAGCTTTGTTTTTAATCACTGAGCTATTGATAAATTGTTGATAGGTGATCAAATGTGGACTAGGCTTTCAAATGTTGTGACTTTTTGAACCTGCCAAGACCCTCTTGAGACACTCTTGATCCTTTCACTGCTAATGTAGTAGGACTTCCTGCCCTTTTCAGGACCTAAAATAAGAATAACTGTAACGTCATCTCTTTTTTCCGGGTAACAAACATCTAGCCTCTGGGCCAGTGATCAATTTTGAAGACTAAATGTTCATAGTTGTACAAAATCAGACCCTGGGAACTGGGTCAGATATGTGAGAGAAGATGACAAGATGCAAGGCAGATCAGTTCACATCTCTACATGCTGTTATCAGGATAGCACCAAGGCATTAAATTAGGAGAATGGGGAGAGTGAATGAGGGAGAATATGGTTTTTAATTGTACAGCAGCAAAAAATGAGTGGGGAATCAGCATAGACCCTATGGTGAGGGAAGATTTCATTTTCATGCAGGGAAGGAAGTTCGCTGGAGCCTCATGGGTGTTAGACTAAAGGAAGTAAGGGAAACCGAGGCTCTAATAGGAAATTCAGGTCTGTTGTGAAGTTTGAGAGAATACTATTGAACTAGTTTAGTTCATGACAGACCCTACTGGCTGTCCTAGATAGACTAAATCTTCCAGCATGTCTGGATTATACTCGGTCCAGAATGACAGAGGTGGAGAAAAGAGTCTCAAGCAGAGTCCAAGTGTCCCTTAATTAACGTCATTCAAGATTTCCCCTATATATGGAATATCTTCAGATGGAATGTAAGCAAAATTATTTGTTGTTTTGTGCTATTAAATGGGCTGAATCAACTGGAATGAATTTGAGGATTGAGCCCTATACACCTGCTCTGGCTGAAGTATGCTCATACATCAGTGATCTTAGTAGGCAGCTTGCTGGGCATCTTGAAGCTATCTTTACTTTTCCTTCCAGTGGAAAAGAACCACAGTGTCTTTCTCATGCAGGAAATCTCAAACCACATTTGAGATATAGTTTATACACAAAGCAATTTTGTAACACTGGTTTACTTAGAACACAGAGTTCTTAGCATTCCTAGATTAATGTTAACATGTCCCTCTCCCAGAGTGGGGGTATATCATCCAATCAGTGCTAAGTCAGTGTAGCAATTAATTATCTGGCTGAATATTTGTATTCTGCTTATAAACTCATTAATTATTCAATTCCATCCTATTTGGAACCAGGTTTTCCTTTTAACCTCAACTGCAAACCAGCTGTCCATCAGTTGTGACGTGCTCATACCTTAGGGTGATGAGAGCAGCAGAAAAGCCTAAATGGGTTGCTAGAAAGTGCTACCAGTAAAACAGAGATGCATTTCATTAGTGTTGGGAGGATTGGCAGCTCTTTAATTGTATGAATCACCCAATGGGTGTGTTCCTAAAGCCAATCGGAGTGTGCCAGTTCAGTAGAGCCACAGTGAGCAACGCTGTGCTGCGTCATTCAGCATTCTCCAGTGAATTATTAAATCCATGTCATCTGCCATAAATCAGATGTTGTCACAGGGTCAGTCTTGTGGGTCGTGCTAGGTTATCACGAGGACTTTGAGCTGGTTCTATCAGGTACTGCTGTGTCACACAGGTTTTTTCGAGGTCATGCTGGGTTCTTCAGATACCATCTCTTGAACTCACTGGGAGCCCTGTTGGAGTGCATCAGGGGAATGATGAGAAGGGTTGGCTGTATAGCCTTCTACTGCACTGGGTTAAGGCTACTTCTTATGGCTGAAGTATATCTTCCCTGGAAAATGTGCATTTTTCTCATTTATTAGTTTCAGCAGACACTGTGACATTTGTGATTTTGCCTTCCAAAAAAACACCTGCCCAAGGCCCAAAATGATCTACTCTTGAGGCAGTGGCTGCTTTTTTTCAGACAGAAAGCATCATGCTATTTCAGTTAATTCTATTGCTGCCTGACTCCATGGAGTCAGATCCTGCCCTGTGCTAATATTGCTGCACATTGGTGGTTTAAATTCCTGTTATCAGGAACTCCCACAGAGCCAAGAAATGCATGAGCTTTCCCTCAGTGAGGAGATGTGGCTGAAGGACGAACACCAAAAGACATCACGTTCCAGGAGTCCCCTGCTAGAAGATCCCTAGTTTTCAGTTAGGATTTGGTCAGGTATATGTTACAACAGCCTTGAGGTACTCCAGCTTGTATCAGAGACTAAGCCAATCTCTTCTGGTCTGGTGATCAGAAAAACACAAATGCAGCACAAAGCCACCTTTAACCCCCACACCGAGCATTCTGCTTCAGACACCACTGAGAAAGCTGGAAATCCACAGATTTCCTCCAGAAGTCACTTCAAATGGCATGAGTTTAAAATGTTGACATTTTTGTGCATAGAGAGATCATTTTAGGATTCTTTTAAGGACCATTATGGCCTACTGTGAGGTCTGTGTGGTTAACTGAGTAGTAACTAATGCTTATTTTTGCAGAAAAAAAAATGTAAGAATAGTCTTGATAACACTTTTAAACACCTTAAAATAAATTTATTTTCCATGACATGCATGGCCCCTCTAGGACAGAGACTGGCAGATCATAGTATGAAAGTTTTACTGGTGCCAATCAAGATGACATTCCAAACCCACTAATGCCATCACTGGTCAGGTAAACAAAGGCTAACAGATTAATTACTGAAGACTATGTGCCGATTTTCAGCAGCAAAACCAATGCTGCTGGGTGAGGCTTCAACTTGTGCTTCCTATGCATGCGATTGCTGTCCTCTGCTCAGAGCAATAGAAGCCATTCTGGAGTGTATGGTTTTTCACCCCTTGTGCTTTCCATCACCCAGTGTCCCTGGAGCACTAGAAAATGCTCCCATGCCCCTCCTATTAGTGGAAAATTTCAGACATGGGAAGGTTAAGTGGTTAGCCAAGTATACACAAAGACTGCAGCCGAGCTGAACTCACTTTTTACCAAGCCATAAGTCCATATCAGATCACTCCGCCTTCCTTCCAAAGTGCTATTTACCTGGCCCCACTGCCTATCACACCACGGAAGGATATTGACTGTTTTCCAAGTCTGAAGTACACAGATGTTCTCTAAAGCTCCAGGGAAATGGATATGGATAGCAATCAGTAACATATTAGAGCCAATTTAAACTCTACGGTTGTTCTTGCAAGATCCCAGATCCTCTGAACATGGGAGGTCTCTACTGGAGCCACATCAGATCTTGCTGGTCTTCTATTATAGTCAGTGAGTGAGGCAGGAAAAAAGTTATTCCCTCTGAAACTGAAATCAAACTCTTATTTTCCTCAGCAGAAATATTTTAAGTCATTCATTATTATCTTTTTCTTCTCTGCAAAGCAATTCTTGATTGATACTCAGAGGTTGTAAGAACCAAAGGGGAAAGAGAGAGCACTGGGGTATTGTTCTTGCTGCAGTTGCAGGCTTACTTGGCACCTAAAAAAGGTTTTATTAAAAAAACAAACCAATTCTGCAATGCTTTGAGTGAGAAGAAGAAAAGAGCAAGGGAGAAAAAGCAAAAATAAATCCATGCTGTTTAAGTCTTTGGCAGTGTCAGGAAAATAAGGCATGAAGTTGACACATTGGGTCAAATCCATGGCTACTACAAGTGAGCAGGAACTACCAATTCTTACATTCAGCAATGATGCATGTGAGGCTAAAACACAGATTATTTCATTTAGCCTTTGTGATGTAAAAAGAATCCAATACTGAATTCCTGTGTAGGGCCATGACAGATGGTGTTTAATAGCAACAACAGGCACTCCGGGTATGTTTTCCCATGTTTTCCTGGATCCCAGCTTTCTCCTCAGGCTTTCCATGTCAGTTGTAACTCACCTGGAAAAACTTTCAGGTGTGTTTTCCTATTGCAAAAGCACAGACATGGAAATGCATCCACATTAAGTTGCCATCACAGCGCAGTCTCATGTTTGCCACATGATGCAGGCAAGGACACAATTTGGCATCTTAGGTGGTTTGCTTTCTTCCAAACACCAGCACATGGAATCATCACACCATCCTCCATTTCTTTCTCCACCCGCTTGTCTGTGGTTTTTTTTCTTTCTCATTCATGCTCAGCAGGTGCCTTCAATTTCCAAACACGTTCCCAGATCTTTCCCAATGTCAGCTGTGAAGCTAAAAAGGGATTTTCTGAATTTGATTGATCAGGTTGTCACAAACCTGGCCAGGAGCCAAATTTGTTGGACACTAATCAGATTGCTGCTGCAGAATCCAGCTGCTGAGTTTCCAGCATGCTTTTAGGCTCTGGAGTGTAAAGAGACAGAAAAGCACTATACCAGACTGGGCATCTCCAGGGATGTTTGAGGGGCAAAGAGCTCTATCGACCATTCCTTCTGGAGAATATGACCTCCTACTGTAGCTGCCTCTCCCTGCAGGCTCACAGAACTTCCCCAGGTAGCTTAAGTACAGCCTTTCACAGAAACCTATCATGAGGCATGAGCTTACACTTTCACTTATAGTCACTGCCAGATGTAACACATCTGTGATAAAGATGAAATTTGCATATAATGTCTGAACCCACCACCTCTCAGGAAAAGCAGATCATGAAAAAACAATAAACACAATGTCCCTCCCAACAATCTGTCTTTATTCCTTTCCATCCTTACCTGGCTTTGTTCAGCTTTTTGCAACGTGCATGGGGCTCAGCAATCCCACCACTGTTATGTGCAGTCTCAGTCATCACCCACCAGGGTTCAAGGGGACCAACTGCTGTCAATGTTTGAAGGACTCCTGCCTCACAGTGAGCAGGAATCCACACTGAAGTTATTCTTGTAGTTACAGCAATGTAATAACACCGTGACACCAAGGAGAGTGCACGGCTCATGCAGAGGTCTCACATCAACATGGGGCTCAGCACCAGCTGTTCAACAGACTAGGTTTAAACCTAGTGCTACTCTAGCAGCACTGCAGGCTCACTGAGTACAATGACTCTGAAAGAGGTACAGATATTTATCTCAACAAGCTCTTGAGGCCTTCATCATCTGCTCATGTGGCAGGTGCTCAGAGCTGCTGCTTTTGGAGGACACATGCCCACCCAGATCTCCTCCAGCCATTCAAGTTCAGTGTGCAGGAGCTTGGAGCAAAGTGACAAGATCAAGACACAGGCTATATTTTCTAACTGTTACATGAATCAGGGGCCCAATGCACAGCGTAGCCTGCATGCTTTTACAAAGGAGAATAGGTGGAAGCATCACATTATCTGTGGCTGCAGCTCAGCAGATGCTCCATTTGCACAGTACAATTTATGAGCTATTCTGTGGGATGATTTAGAGGGCTGAGGACAGAGTGCTTTGCTTTCATCAGAGTTATGAAGGTAAAGGAAGACTTGCCATGAACAGGCTGTGAATACAGCCTGGAGAGTAAGAGAGAGTTTCCCTGTGTAGGCTGACATGCCCACACATAGACCACTGCACAGATCACCCTTGGAGTAAGGATGATTCAATGGGCTCTTATTATAAATGATCCTTGGCTAACAACATAGAGAAAGTAATTTATGCTTCTTCCTGCATTTCTAAATAATCTTTAGTAGCTTGAATTGTCCATAAATCTACTGCTGTACTTTGGATACAGGTGTGAATCCAAGGACTCTCTGACTCTTAAAATGATGAAGTTTGGCAAGCAGAAATCACTTTTTAAACCAAGGATTCACTTCTCTCTTTTAAATGCTGCAGGAAGTCGTGACACACTTACAGGAAGTAAGTTCTGATTCTGGTAAAGTGGGCTGAAATAATTTGCTGTTTTCAGAGCAGGATGAAACACATGGCAATTATAATGCAAAAAGCTTTACGAGGATGTAACTGTTTAAAAGCTGATTATGAAGAAGAGGGACTTGGCACCCAATCTGGAAGGGTAGTAGAAGGAGGGATGGCTGCATGGCAGGATTCCTGTTGGTGTATGAATGTCTGCACCATGGTGGCATTGTTATCCCCGTCTTATGCTGACAATACGCAGTCAATGGCACTTCAGGAGGTGGGTGGGAGACATCTGGTTAATGAGGAACAGATGGACCTCATCGGACATGCACTATACCTGCTCTTTTCTTCGCAGCTCCCTCCCTCACTCTCTGATTTCTCTATTCTTTGCAGCAGCTGAGCTCTTCCGTCTCCTTCCTTTCAAATGGGAGAGAATGTTTGCGTGCTTCCAATAAAAAGCAATGAAATGCTCTGGTCAGAGCCAAATGCAATGCCAGCAAATGCAGTTAGGAAATGACTCAACTATAGCATGCTCCATTCTCTGGGACCCCTATGTGTTGTGCTGGTCCCCACTTACTGTGCTCCCTTACCACTCCAGTCCCTAGACCCATCATGACTGTGCAAAACAAAGGCCACTTTCTCATTTGCCATTTCTTTGATAGGACCTGTTTAATAACCTGAGAAGGACTTTCTCGAAGCCTATTCTTTGGGATTTGGCAGTTTACCCCACTGTGATAAGGTATTTGTTTATGAGGACAATTTTTAGAAGAGGCTCTGCAACTCCAGGCAACCTGAATTTCCCTTCTATCCTTCTAGTTCCTTCATGGCATGTAGGTAGGATTTGGGTCTGGGTTTGTGTGTTCTCATTCAGTTAACAGATGCCAGTAACGTGGGTTTGTTGGTCTTCCATGAAAATCTGAAAAGCTGCATACAAACCAGATCCTAAGAGAAATACAAATTCCCAAAGGCTTGTGCCTCTCACAGCTCAGAGGAGACAGCACAGTGTTCCTAGATGTGCTTCTACAAAGGAAATCTTCCTAAATCCCTGTGTTCCAACCAACGCTGACAAAATAGCAAAATAATTCCTATCAAGTTCCAATTGGCTTCCATTAATGCTGGTGGCTTTCATTGAGATTTTCTTCCCGAGAGATATGACAGAAAAGTCAGTCTCTAAACCTCTTCTCACTCCTTCTTGTAACAATTTTATTTCTCTACAGTTATGCTTGCTCAGAGTTACAGAGTTGAACTGATCCCTCAGTTTAAGTTACATGATGTGCTTATGTAATATCAGAACAAGGTTTTCTACCTTCCTCTAACTCAACAATTATTTTAGTCTGGGTGAACAAAGTCGCCTGAATCAGTCCCTTTCAAGGGCAGCAAGCAGAGGTATAGTTAGCAGTCCAGTCACACTACCTTCTTCTGTCTCTCTAATCTGAGAGCTATTACTGTGTCCAAAACCAGGATTAATTTTCAGTGTAGGTCTGCCTTGGATAAAAGACCTCCATGTCCCTTCTGTGGTTTGTACTTCAGCTGCCTTTGAGATACATTGGATTTTTTATATAGGGCACAATTACAGCATGAATGAGAAAGGAGAACTTCAAAGGAGGATGATTAAGGCTGGATGAGTTGGAAACCAAGTTAATTCACTTGAGCTGATCATTTCAATGAGGAAAATGGACTAAGTCCCCATGGTATTCTCTTCATAGCATATGAATGCTGAGTTAGCATCTCGATCCACCCTCTACCAGGATCTTGACTTTATGAGCAACTCAGAAGTATTACTCAATATACGTCCCAGCCAAAGCATCATGACTGTATCTGCTTGTCCTTGGCTTTCCTTCCAAGATCTTTTCCATACTGTCTCTCTTTCTACCTTTTCCCAAATGGGCTCTCACTCCTCTTGTCAACTCCATGGAGAGTTAACAAGCAGGTTCTAACACAGTGAGTTAGCAATACCTCAGCAGCCTTAGAGAGTACAACAGCAGGATAGAACAAAAAAAGGAAGAGCCTGTTCATTCTTCTCCTTTTGCTATTCATCAGAAGTTGAAGTATGGTCATCTTAGCATCTCAGCTTTATTCTGTATGTCATACACCCCTATCCCTGGGACTCTATTCCTGCCTGGGACATTTCCCTCATTGCAGCAGAGGAGTGAAGATCCTGACATGTCCCTACGTCTCAGAGTAACCTCTTAAGTCCAGTGTGGCAAGACTGTTTTCACATTATTCCTCTCCCACAAGCTATTGAGCATGGCAACACAGTCTGGAACAGGTACATGCTTCAGTGAGTTCACAGGGACATAGATCCAAGTCTAAGAATCCCATCCAGAAATCGTCAGGGAGAGAATGTGCTCAGCCATCCCTGGCAGCTTATCTTCACCATGCACATACAAACAAATCTGTCAGGTCATCCAAGCTCTTTACATATGCTTGGATGGCTGTACACTTTCTTGTTTTGCTTTAGATTCTTTCCTTAGACATACCTCATATCCCTCCTTGGACACATTCCACAGGTACAAAAAGTCTTCCTGACGGCCTCTACTCCGATTAGAGAAGTATTTGGTCAAGGTCACTGATCATTCATTCCTCCTGATGTGATGGAGTTGGGGTGGTCTGGGAGTTTCTTACCAGCATAAAGTCTCTGTTCAACAGATCCTTTCCTTTAAACTCTGGAATCTAACTATTGGCAAATAATGCCGTCCTCAGTGTTCCACCTCTAAATAGCCTTCCATCTGCTGAAGAGTGAAAATCAGTGTCGGTGCACCTGAACCTGTTCCCTTAAAGGGAGATTTTCTGTGCACTGCCCCAGATTTGTCAAGTCCATTATGAGGAATCCTGTTGTGCAGAACTTCAGATCGAGACACACTGCTTTGTAAGATAAATGCAGGTTGAAAGTGTGCAGCTGCATTCCTAGAGAAAAGGGCTATGATTCCCCAGAGACCCTCGAAGGACCAAGGTAACTGCAGTCATGACCTCATTGCCTGCACCAGTCTCATCAGTGCAGTAATGGAATGAACTTGTACAAGCCTGGAGAAGGGACAAAACTGATAATCCCAATCCTGTCTTCTACAGTGAGTGCATGCACAGAAATATGCCTCTGAGAGAAGTTTATGTCCCAGGTGAAGAACTGGGGTTTACTGGTGGTTTCAGAAGTCTCTAGATTTTGGATTCTTGCTGCACTTTCATGTAAACTACAAGCTGGTTTTTTTACTTCCCATAAGAATGCAGCAACATGCAGTGAAGTGCATTGTTTTTTGGCTGTTGAGATTGCTTCACTGGGATTCTGGTTTTCCTGTTCTTCTCAAATGTTGTGAGATCCATGGTCAACCCAAGCTGAATAAAACATCCCTGGCCTGAGTTAGAATTCAGTTTCAGTTGTTTTTCTCTGATTCAGTTTCACTGGTAAGTTGGAAATAATAATAATAATACATCATAAATCTTAGGTGAAGCCTGAGCTTCCATCCCAAAAGGTTCTCAGAGACTTAACCAGTTCTGAAGAATATCACAAGCAGCCAATGGGGTGGATCTGATGGAGCACTCATCCATTTGCTATGTTTAGACTAGCATAGAAACTTCTTCTACTTTATGTTGCACTGACAGAAATCTGTCAACATGTTACCAATTTGAGAAAGTCTCTTTTTCCCTGTATCTTTTTTTTTTCAATCCAATTCCTTTTCTCCTTGTAAGTTCTAGTTATAACACAAATTTCAGCAGCCATATCCTGTGGTAGACTGAAATTTTACAGTTGCTCCATAAGTCTTTATAGTCTGGTCATTACCATGTTGTGTATGTATTGAATCACTTTATATCCAGGTTTTGCAATGGCATAGCACTGACTTTCACCTCCAGTTGTGCTTGTTTATATACGTGCTCTAGACACAGTGCAAGGGGTATTGGTAAACAAAAGGGTGGTCAGACATTTGTGTGTGTCATTTGAGTTTGAATCATAGGATAACTAGAGCATTCAGGAGGGAAAGAACCTCACAAATTCACCAATCTAAGCTATTGCTCAAAGCAGGGTCAGCTGTGAGGCCAGGTCAGTTTGCTGAGGGCTTTACTCAGCTGCAGCCAGGTTTTGTGGATATCACACCCCAGCAGAACTCCAAGTGAATGTGGTATATCACTGAAGAACTGAAGAGCTATGCCCAAAGTTTCAGAGACATATGGATTTTTAAAAATTTATACTTCCGTTTGACTGGTTTGTGCATCACACCTTTGAGACTTATCCCATCTCCTCACTCTGGCAGTCCCCAGCAGGTACTGATCAGGAAGTGAAAATAGCCCACCTTGGATCTCAAATCAATACAAGCTGTAAGTCCCACTCGGACTACATGCTTGTAAGAAAGCTAAAGGAAGCACCTTGTATGGCTTTTCCTAGGTTGTGCACACAATAAAAGAGTTTATTCTGTATGTCATACTCATGTTTCATCTACATTATCACAGTAACGAGAGAGTAGCCAGACTAAGAGATGTCAGAAAATGTGCTCTACAGAATCCAGCTCCTTGGGAGCTCACTGTGTGTGAATTGAAGGCTCTGAACCCGTGGGGACATGTCTGATGCCTCTCTGCACCAGTTGGTGAAATCCCACGCACACTGTTTCTAGTCCCTGAAGTCAAAAGCATAGGGGGCTCCCCTCTGTCCTGGGGATGAGTGTACTTCTCTTTTTGAGCTAGCTCTTAAAGGCTTCCATGCATGAAACAGGAACTTACTGCTTACTGCTGGCAAAGGGCTAGGCTGGATAAATCACTGTATCATGGCGCATCCTCAGAGTCCTGGGGCAGGGGTAGTGAAGTTGTCTCTGGTCAGCATGGATGTTACCAGATTTGAACTCCTCCACCGAGGTATAATGTCCCGTCAGGAAGAAAAAAGAAAAAATATTCCTCTGAAATCCCATTTATTTGACTCCTTATTTGGGAAATTGCACAACAGCTCAAGGATTATGCAACTCTCATCATGCAGTGCTAAGTAGACAGAAAGTTTTAACAGCAACACCTACCAATTCAGCTGTTTTCAGACAAAAACTGCCCTTTTTTTTCCCTTAATGTGACAAGAGATCATAGTCCCCATATACTGAGGATCATGCGCTGTAGGTCTCAGAGCTGCAAAAATGTGTCAGAGCTGCTCAATAGTTCAATGGTCTATTGGATAAATGAGAGGATGAGAAACATAGTAAAAGGCAATCTGGGACCACGTGAACGTCAGCCAATGCCACCGGTCTTGAAGACCCTGGGTTACAATTAAAACTGTATTTCGTGAAGCAGTACCTCCTACTGTGATACACGTTAGACAAACACACAAAACAGGCTTTGGGCTGCCCACTGGATCAGCCTGCTCAGGGCAGTCAAACCTGCAGCCAGAGCCGTTCCAAACCCCGAGCTCCAGGGGAGGCTGCACCTCTGGGTACTGCACAGTGATGCTGCAGACATGAAGCTGCAAACAGCTTTGTGCAGACCCCTGGTAACAATTTGGGCCTCTTGTATGATCAGAAGGTTCCCCCTTTGACATAGCAGTGGCTGCATTGGTCACAGGCACCTCATCCTTACTGTCACCTGCATTCATTCCTTGCACGCGTGCACATCAGTGTGTCTTTAATCCCACTTGCCTGGAGCTGGCTTCTCAGGCCAGCTAGGAAACGGGGCTATGTTAGAGAGAGTTGCTGTATTCCAAACCTAATGCTGTGTAGCAGAGGAACCCAGTCATACGGCTCTGCAAACTGGCCCAGATTTGTTTGCTCACATTCATCAGTATGCACCATGATGAGTGCTTGTTGTTTGCTCCTTTTGGAATATGTGTGATTCCCAGGGCTACTCATCAGTTCATAGCTAGCTTACAATCTATATGTTAGGCATGTAATGGTGTACAGTGGTATGATTGATCCAGAGCTAGATGTGACAACACTGTCATCTCTGTCATCTCCCTTTTGAAGAGTTCATCAGATGTTTGCAACATAAATTTCCTATACCAACTTTATTTATCCACAGCCATTACTTTGTGCTGCAGCCATTTCACTGCATAAAACATCTGGGGTATAATTCCAGGACTTTCCCACTCAGGAGCAAAGCCTTTTCACCCAGCAAGCTATACGAGCTGTTTCACTGGCTTGGATGGAAAAGATGGAAGTCTATAACTAATAAAAATGCCAGCAAAGTGTATATATTTGGTTATGTTCACAGCTTGAACTGAGTGAATCCAAAGCAGTGTGAGCTGCTGTAATGTGGCTTTCTCCCTGTCCTGCCAGAATGTAACTCACATATCTTAAACCACATTTACTACTACTGGACTCCTGCACACTTGCTCTTTGCTGTCCAATAAACAGGATAGAGACGTAGTGCTCCTTAATAGCACCTGTAAGATTATCCTGTGTTACAGCAGTAGCATTCCTGTAGAATCTAAGGGAAGAAACATAGCTGGACAGACCAATAATTGAGAAAGCTGATATATTTCCACCAAAAGAAGGGAGCTATTCATACCCTCTACTTGTCATTAACCTTAAAGTATTGATTCTGCAGTCACATTTTCTTCATCAAAGAAGGATCCTGTGGATGCAGTCAAACTCCGGCTGACTATAACATGCATTTGGAGTGAAAAGTGTGTGTGACCTGAATTTTAAGATTAACCTCTAAGACTACCCTTTAAACAAAAACTCAGCACGGTACATCTCCCAGTGTTGGTTAACTCCTCTCATTTGAAGGGATGGGTTAGGCTCTCATGCGCCTGTTTTACTTTGCAAAAATTACATAGTTGTCATCAGATGGGCAAGGACATAGGTTTTAGTAAGCATCACACAAAATATTTGTCTATGATCATTCAGTTTACTTTAAACAAATTAGCTTCAATTGTGCTCCCACTCCATTTGTCTGCCTTCTGTGACTGTTCCAGAAACATATTTACTGGCATGGATTTTCCCTCAAACAGAAACATTTATGTGAATATGTTTGCAAAAAGCAAATGTTGATTCTTTAACCAAAAGTATTCACTCTGATGAGACACTACTACTATGAGTAAAGTAACTACCAAATTGTTACTGGTTGGTTTTTTTGTTTGTTTGTTTTGTTTTGGGGGGTTTTTTTGTGGTTTTGTTTTGTTTTGTTTCTTTGGTTGTTTTTTTTTTTTCCTGAGGGAAAAGCTGCAAAAGCATCTGGGATTTTGGGCACATTTTTGTCACATTCTTTCGTTTGTGGGGGAACTGGAAACCCAAATATTTTCCCTTTTCAGTTGATGGCATACGATAAAAGTCATTGAGTACATGTCTCCAGTTGGAAAATAACTGAAATTCACATCTCATATACTTAAAGCCATGCTGGCACAAATGGATTAGCAAAGAAGTCAGAGATTGAATCGCCCTTGTGCTGTCAAAAAAAAAAAAAAGTCAATCAACAAACAAATTAAAGCAAGCTATTATGTTCCTTCAAGAATTATTTGAAAACACATGGGAGAGATTGTTAATGGTTTTGAGGAAGTGGGTATCTCCCAGGCTCTTCAAAAGAAATAAGGACTTTCTCTTGATCATGCATTGAATTGCAGTTTTCCATTACTTACCAATCCTATGTTTTGTAAAATTTGTCCTGAGTGCTAGAAAACACAGGCTGGCTTGGGCTCACAGTGGAAAAACCCGGGACTAAAGTTTAAAGAAACAATTGAAAAACAAACCTGTTATCAATTGAAAACAAGACAGGGGGAGGGGAGAAAGAGAGAGAGAGAGAGAGAGGGAGTTAAAAAAGCAGAGAGAAATGTTAGTCCAGGCAAAGGAAGCAGTATTGGAAAAAGACATGTCAACAGCTGGAGCTGTGGGACACAGAGGGAAGCCTCTGCTAGCACAGAAATTTGAGTAATGGCCCAGACTGGAACAAACCAGACTGGAAAATAAAGGAGAGGGTTTTGAAAAAATTAATGAGGTTTCCACACAACCTTCTCTTCTCCAGGCTGAACAGCCTCAACTTCCTCAGCCTGTCTTTGTAGGAGAAGTGTTCCAGTCCTTTTATCAACTTCATGGCCCCCTTCTGGACTTGCTCCAACAGTTCCATGTTCTTCCTGTGCTGGGGACACAAGAACTGTACACAGCACTCCAGGTGGGGATCACAAGAGCAGAGTAGGGGGGGAGAATCCCCTCCCTTGCCCTGCTGGCCACATTCCCGTTGATGCAGCCCAGGATTCCTTTGGCTTTCTGTGCTGAGAGCGCACACTGATGGCTCATGTTGAGTTGTTCATTAGCCATTACATAACATATGCAGAATGGATATGGGTTTCAAACAAGGACAGAATAGTGATATTGATTATTTGAAGCATTTTAGATTAAGAGGAACTATTCTACCCATGAAGAAGTTAACTGAGAAAAGCTGATGTGAATCCAGAAACCTTCTCAGACAAGAGAGACTGCAGGTAAGCAGGGACAAGCCAATGCAGTTATAAAATGGTGTGTATTTGAGTACTATTGACATTAACATGGCTGATAGAACTCACAGCAAATTTTTACTGAAACACATTTTTTGTCTGTGAATGGCAGTTTGTTGAAGCTGATACTCTGCAGGAACATACTTTCTAGTCTCAATGGAAAAGGTTGCTTAGATTTGAGATGGACTCACTAGCCAGAAGTAGTGAAGGAGAAGAGGCAGTCAGAACTAAATATTTAATGAACTCATCTAGAATACAAGAAGTCCAGGGTGAAGTCTTTGCTGAGTGATAAGAATTTTGAACCAGTTTCCACCACTGCAATATTAAGTCTAGCTAATAGCCCATCAGTTCTTCTAGGACTGTTTTCTACCCTCCTCACAGGGAAAAAAACAAAACAAAACCACAAAACAAACAAACAACAACACAAAAAACTGAGGATGTATGAATATGTCACCATATGAAGAGTTACTCTGAAACTTCTAAAATATCCTGATGCTTTGTACCATCACATCTCTCCACCACTTAAGGCAGAAAGAAGACCCTGAAGCAGCAGTAGGCTCATGAATAGAGGTCTCTGGCTCTGATGTCGGAAGTAAGGGAGCTCTTTGTGGTCTTGATCAGATGGTATACAACTACTTTTTCATAGGTACTCAGTTCTCTCTGCCTCATCTGAGATATTTTGCACCTACTGTTCTATTCTGTATTTTTCAAAGGTGCTCAAGACCTACTGCTCCCTTTCATGTCCTACAGCAAAGCAATTAGGTTATTTCAGACTGGGTTCCCAGAAATGAAGATGCATAAAATGAATGAACACACAAAAATATTGGCCCTAGTGTCTCTGTGACTCAGCTTTTCTCTCTCTACAACAGAGGAAACAATGCTTACTGATTTTGCAAAATACTTTGAGCTCTACAAGTGAAAGGCAGTATGAATGTTAGGTATGATTATAATTTTTATAAGAAAAAAAAATATTAAAAGCATCATTTATTCCTGGGAAAGGGATCCCAGCACAGAAGAGGCATCCCCATCCAAAGAACCATTTGAAAGTTGAGCAGTTGCTAAGAAACGACAGTACCTTCCTCACAATGAATACCTCGAGACGGATGGAGTGGGCAACCATTTCACAAGGCTGCCACGAGGTAAAAAAAGAAATGGGACCAGGCATCATTAGCAGAGAGTAGATCATTAGATTCCTGCACTGCAGTCTGCATGAACCTAGAGTGAAAATGGATGAGGACAATCATGTAGGAGAGATAGCAGGGAGTGACTCTCTGAAGTGCTCTATGAAGAATAAGGAGGCTCTGGGTGCTTGTTAAGTAGAATGGCGGTGTCGATGGAGGAGCCTGAGGACACAGCAGATAATGGCTTCTTTTCAAAGAGCTGAGCAGAGTACCAGAAGCTATGAAATTACTGGAAACAGGAGTAAAGTAAAAAGACGGAGTAAGGAGATAGGCCTAAATGATGAGAGGTACCAGGGTCAAGAGTAGTAGTTGTTTTCTTGAGTGACTAAATTATGTCAGATGTTTCCAGGGCTGCAAAGAGAGTAGGAGGAAAGACATGACAAAGGCTCAGGAAAGGGGGCTGTTGAGTCTAAACAATGTAAGTCAAGGAACTCTGTGACTGAAAGATGGAAAAAGTATATTGTCTGGATAAGAGCTATGAGGTGGAGACAACATAGGTGTGGTGGGAATAACAGTGGTGTCAGAGGAACAGGGAGGAAGGGCTAATACAACTTGAGAAATAGAGAAGGAATAACTTGATAAGTTGCCCAAGTCTCCTGATAGATATGAAGAACTGATTCATACTGATGTTCCTGAAAGTATAACCCAAACAATTGGCAATCAGAGATTTGCTAAAGCATCCTGAAGAAGATCTTGAAGTAATGGATGTTTAGGTTTGGGTTTGGTTTTTAATGCAGATGGTGTTGGACAGAAATGGAGATTAACTCAGCACTGCAGGTATTGCCATAATGGACAGAGAGATGAAAGGAGGGAGCCAGTCAAACTGCAGATGAGCACTAATAGTCATATGAGGAAAATGCTTGAAGGGCATCAAAGGTTTAGTGTAATTCTGAGATTACGAGACAACAGGGATGGATGCAAATTAAACAAGGCAGCACTGGGTAGGGTGGGAAAAGTTTGTCTTATTAGGACTGAGTCCCAGAGATCAGGAAACTGAAGTTGAGAAACTGCATGCCAATAATTGAGAAAGAAGGAGAAGAAAGAGGAAGGGGCAGCAGGAAGAAAGTCACCAGAGTTGGAACAATAAGCTATAAGCTAAAAACTAAGTCTAAAAGATCATGGAAGGTAAGAAAATAGAGGAAATTCACATGTAGAAAATTGTTTCAAAAGCAAATGGAGAGATGAGCTGTTTAAAAAAACCACACAGAATCTACTCAAGGTTTCAGAGATGGGAGATGCAGCTTCTCCCAGAAGAAGCCACAGGAACAGGAATGTTTCTTGCTTATTCTGGCAGTTCTGTCCTGTAGAAAACACCCTTGACAAGACACAACCTAGGCAAGATGTAATAAACAGAGACAGTGGTATTGATCTTCTTTGGAACCCACAGAGTGTGGGAAATACTCTACTGCTGGCATTATCCCCTTGATCAACTTTTGGGTGAAGTCAAGAGATTGGAGGAAATCCCACAGCTTTTCTCTCTGTAGAAATGCTCCGCACCCTACAACTTCTGGGCTGTGATGGGAGATCCTCAGCCCCTAGTGACACTGTTCTGCTGCTCTGGTGGCACCCATCCCACCACTCACAGACAGCCCTTTCCCTGCCACTGCCTCCCCTTACAATGAACACTCCTGATGTGTGGATGGTTGATTAGGCAAAAGCAATATAGGGAAAATGTTTTACCCTGCTATTTAGACCAGATCATGAAAGCACAAACCCGCTCAATTCTCAGAGCCAGAGAGGACCGGCAGGACTGTAGGGGAGGCTTAATACTCACACTAAAACACCCAGCATGCAGCAGTTACATTATCTTTTCCTTACCTGCTGTTCCACTTGTGTCATTCCCTTTTCTTGAATCTCTGTGTTGACTTCCAGACTCCTTCTACATCAAAGTTCAGTTCTCATTTCATCTTCAAGGCCTCACGTGGCTCTCCTGGAGCTTGCTCCCTGTCTCCTCTCCCATGCTACTCGGTGCTCACTCAGCACATCTGCCCTTCCCCAGCCCTCTCCATTGCCCTGCAGCAATGACTCTGCTCCTCCTCTTCTGCTGTCCTCTCCCCTCCTTCCACTGAACAACCTTATTCACCTCCCTAATGCCTGCCCTCAGGACTCATTTACTGCAGCTAGTCTCCTGCGTTAATGACTTCCACTTCTCCTATGCCCTTGGCAAGCATTGCCCCTTCTGACTATTAACATTGTTTACTATATTACATCTTTGGAATGAGGAATGATTCAGAGATACCCAGATAAAGCCAGGCACTTCCTTCCCTCATTCCATCCTTCGAGTCTCAGGCCTAATCTTGTCCCCACTGTTTCCCACTGACCTCATCAGGAGGAGGATCCAGGCCTTGTAGCTGCTGCCTAATGGCTGCTTGTGAGCCTCTTCTGAAGAGCTGGGTGTCCTCATTTGCAAGTGCCCCACATGCTGGCATCTTTGTATTGCAAAATCCTGGGGACAAAATCCTGCCTGTTTAGCTGCCAGTAAAATGCTGTGTACACACGATGGCATGTGGAAATACATAATAATGCTTAAAGCTACAAGCAGACAGCATTATCAGGGAAAGGCTTTCCCCTCCAACTCACCCCTTGTCTATCTGTTTCTTTCCCGTTGTCAAAATTTAGCATCCTCCACTGAGAGACTCAGTTTTGTTCTGATGCTTGGAAGGCATCCAGTCCCAGCTTGCTTGCTTTCCCTGCCAGTCTCCACAGGTATGCTATACACAAGGCTTCCAGCTTGTCAGGAAATGCTCTCTCTTCTCTGCACACCCCCACCCCTCCCACCCCCTGCAGGGGAATCTCCAGTGCTGGGGTTGTTACAGGATCCCGGGGTTAGGCAAAGTCCTTCATGCTCTCTTTGATGCATCAATTGCCTCTGCTCTGCAACGCACTGTGAAGTGCACTACAGAAAAAGAGGAGGCCTTCAGGAGGAGTGGAGGGCAGCTCTCAAGAGGCATCAACCCATTTGTTATGTCAGGTCACAGAGGAAACAAGAGGAAAACCTGCATGGTTTTGGTTCCAGCTTGGCCAAAACTTATTTAGACATTCAATAAAAGGGGGTCCACGAGAGACGGTTTGGACCAGAGACTAATGCACAGACTGAATTCCATGTTTGAGATTGACAAGACTCTAGTGTTGGGTCAGCAAAACCAAGGCCAGCACCTTCCAAGACCGTGCCGATCTAGAGGTCTTGGTGCACAGTGGATTTCAGAGGTCAGTTTTGAAGAAGCAGACTGGTAGACTGAGGTGTGACAACTGTAAGTAAAGTCACCAAATGGTGCCCAAGGAACAGCTGGCCAGCTGTGCCTTCCGCAGCCACAGCTGTCCCAGCAGGACCCAAAGACAAGCTACAAACATATGCTGAGTAAGATGCATGGTAGCTGATATGAAGTCAAGCAGATGCAGAGACCAGGCTGAAAAAACATGGACAACTACTTTCCCATCCCACAAAGCTCTAGATTTGTAAAACTTCCTGTTCTGCACCAGAGTGGGAAAAATATAGGGTTTGATGTCTTTTTTTGTTTAAACCATAACCATAAGTTAGACGCACTGAAATTGTCAGTAAACCAATAGTTCAGGTATTCACTTTGTTCCCCTGGGATTCAGGTGACCAGGTCAAAGTCCCTGCACCCCTCTGAGAAATTCTCATTGAAAAATGCTGACCAACTTCAAGAAAGAAAAACTTTCAGCAATGGCTGTGGCACAGACAAAAATAAAAGGGATTTACTCGGGGAGAGACAAACACACAGTGAGGCTGAGATGCTGCTTTTTGATCTTGGCACTTTTCTTGTCTGGCAACTGAGTTCAAAGGTAAGAGAATGAGGTTAAGATCTAAGATGCAGCACAACTTTTGTTGTTACTTCACAGACTGGTGCAGCTATAGCAGTAAATTAGAAACTGAGAAAGGGGCTGGTACTTCAGATGATTCCAGTGATTTCAGTGGAGAACTGATAACATTTTCCAAGGAAAATTAGACAAATATGAAAGGGATTTGGGTTTTGGCAGTCTTAGGAGACAAGTTCTTGTGTTAAAGACTGTAATGCAGGGAAGTTTCAGTTCTGAGACCCAGATTATTCCATATGTGGCATAGGTGGGAAGTACAGATGTACAATTTGGTACAAGAAGCTCTGCTGGATATGTCTCCAGGTAGTACAATCCAGGACATAGAAGGTGGCTTGGTACCTGCTTGGACATGATTCAAAACCCTGAAACGGCCTTTCAGGTTTCTAACTGAGTGTAACTGGACCAGATTACATTAAAAATAATATTCCCCAGTCTGGTATTGTGAGTAAATTTTATTCCATTATGAATAGCCTCCTCCCTGGGATGCAAGAGTAATGTTACGTGTAAAGTAACTGAAAATGCTTCCGAGATTAGCCTTAGCACATAGCTCACACCTACAGACTCTTCTGTAATAAATTAGTGTGCTCAGTGGATGAAAAAATATTGGTGGAGCAGCACGACTTGCAGTCAAGCTTCAAAAGGGTTATTATGACTGAGCAGCAGTACCTGCTCCCTCGTATGCCTTCCCTGGCTGTGCCACAGGGAGATTCACACTCCTTCTTTGCAGCCTTCCCTTTGGCCTCCCCTTTCCAAATTATCCTTTTCTCACTGACCTCCACTCGTTTTTCTTGCAGGCATCATCCCTAAATCTAGCACACCTTTCACCTCTATGGTTTCCTTTTTAAAAGCCAGCGTAAACTAACAGGATATACGCGTGCAGACAATCGTAAATGTCTCATGATCCTGTGCTGCTATAAACCTCCATTTTCCAAACACCCTGCTGGCACTGTTTGCTTGTTAAATAAGCTCAGTGCTGTGCTTAAGTCTACCTTTTGTTGTAAGAGCTTCAGGAGAGGGCCAAATCACTTTGTTTTCTTGTAAATCACTGGGGTACCCTCAACCCTGAGGAAATAACAATAATAAAATTATTAAGGTTCTAATAGCAGCCTCTAAAAGCTAACAACACTTGCGAGGCTTGGCATTTGTTTTTTGCTCAGCTGCATAGAAAGGGACCTAAAATCAAATCTGTGCAATATCTACTTTAACACCCAGGGTTTGATGTGGATTATGAGTAAAGCAGCAAGTTAGTACAGCAGTAGCTTGTTTGGAGACACTGGGAGCCTCAGCATAGCTATGCTAAGGCAATTTGATCAGACTCACAGCTCTCCTGCATGGCCCTGTGGGATATAAGTTGTGTTTACCAACATTTTTTGAACTCCAGTGACCCAAGTGAAAAATAAGCATAATGTGTGTAAGAAAGCAAACTGTGTCTCCTGGCTCTTTCAGCACAGAGGGCAATGCATTCCTACAACTTTCACAGACCAGTCTGGCTGTTCCTCTGGATATTTGCCTCACCAGCAATTGCACCTAAATAAGCACAGGAAGATAGGAGCCTAAAATGTTTTGGAACGGATACATGCAATCCATACAACTCTTCAAATCCCGAATCCTAGCATAGCTGAGAAATGCAAGAAACAATATTAAGCCATGTTTGGATTCAGCATTTGGGCTGATTGGGAGGGAACTGCAATGGAGGCTGTCCCCATCCTGAAGACATTGTCAAGTCAGGGTCTTAACAATGACTAACCCTTTCTGCAAGTGGCTAGCTCAGGACCAGTGGCTTCCTCCTCAGCTATCAGTAGGAAGGGGCTTGCTATACACCAGATCAGTCCTCCGGTCTTCCTGCTCTGTTTTCCTTCATGTTTCTTACTCCTTATTGATTTAGGAACATTTGGGAGGTTCTGGATAGTTTTGTGAGTGACGTCCAGGTCAGGAGTGAACATCCTCAAGAACTTCAACACACTCACATTCCCCTCATTCCAGCGTGTTCCTCGGAGCACTGCAGGGTATCTATTCTGGGTTGGGCTTCTCCCAAAACACCAGTGCTGGAGGGAGAGATGTAGTGACTGCCAGAGGAAATTGCAAAATTGGAAAGTCCTGACCTCTTCCTCAGAGCTTTCATTTTCTAATTTGTAGGTGGTGCCTTCCAGGGCATAAAGGACACGGGGCAGAAAAGCTCTGTGAGTGCATGGCCCTGCACGTTGCAGCTCAACCTGAAGCACTGCAGTCAGCAGGGCTTTCTGCCAGGGAAATCCTATGCCCAGTTCCCTCCTGGCCATCTCTGGTGGGCTGCCTGAAGGGACAGCAAAAACCCCAGCACACTTTCTGAACAGACTAAGGGATAACCAATATTCCCTGCCTGGGCAAAGCTGCCTCCACTCTCCAAGGGCAAGTGTGTGCATGCTCAGTGAGCACATAATGGCTGCCACACTCATCTGCAGAGCCACCACACTGAGGGACCTCTCTCAGTGTTGCATGAAGGGCTTTGGGTTCCCTGGGGTAAAAAAGTACTAGAGAAAGTCCAGCCCTTCCCTCGCTCTACTTCCTCACTTGAAATAGACTCTGCACTCATCTCCTGGGCTGGAATGGCCAGAACAGGTTCTGAATTTCCAGTGGAGCTACTCGCTCTAACTCAGGCAACAGCAACAGACTCCCAGTTCCCATTTAGAGACCTTTACACAAAGCAAGTGGTGCCTACCTTCTCTGTCGTTTTCCCAGAGGAAGGGAGGGCAACGAACCGAAAAGCCCTGAAGACCACTGGGCATGGTTGCAATTTTCCATGAGAGGCAAGCTAAGGAATTCCCACACACTGTTATTCCCAAAAATTTCTACTGCTGGGTGTCAGTTCTGTTACAGATTTCACAATTCCTACTGCAGGCTGATGATGCTGTGTGGGAGAACACAGGAGACTTGCTGAGACTGCCAAATTGCTAAACACATGTGATGGTGGGCTCTCCCTTCCTCCATGTGTCTGAGCCTTGGAAGGGAAGGGGGAGGAGGGCTTTAGTGGCACAGAAGAGGGAGGATGGATTAAACGCTGCTTCTGTCATTGACTTGTTCTGTTCTTTGGATTATTTCCCTGGGGTTCTTGGGTATTTTTGTTATTAATAACTAATAATAATTTCTATATAGTGCTTTGCATCCTAAGGACCCTAAAGCATACTACATACTTCATCAGTTAATTAACAGCTGCAAGCCTAATTCCTCTCTTGGTTGTGGCCCCAACTGCTGAAGGAGCAGCTTAGAGTCACACTAGATTTATACCAGTTTAACTGAGGACAGCATCTCCCTATAGATCCAGCTAGATATGTCAGAGACAAATGCAATGTAGAGTTGGAGATGAAAGATTTGAAGACCCTTTTCTCCTCCTTCATAATTTAAAAATGACTCAGGAAATTGCATTCAAAAAGCCTTGTCAACACAGCATTACAATTGCAAGATTCAAGATTTGGAGTTTGGGAATAGCCAAACCCTGGTTCCTGCTAAGTTAGGGGCTCAGCTCATATCTGTACCAAGGCATGCACAGCTTATGGCTCATCCCAGGCTGTGCAGGACACTTCTCATCAGGTAAGGAGGGCTGGTTTGCCCTCTTTTCTTGACTGTTAAATCCATCTCTGTGCACAGTTACTTCCATTGACCACTAGAGTTACAGACTCATCACTAATCCAAAACATGACCTACTGTACAAGGCTCTGTCCTCTGATATACACTCATAGATCAGCAATACAGTTACATCTGAGCAGAAAAATCAACATAATACGACGAACTAAATCAGAAATTTTCTAGCCTGTGGTTTTCCTCTACCTACTTATGGGGAAAGATTAATCTATTTGAGCTCTGGGTCTTTGAGTCCAAATTTGAGATGGTTCAGTCCTTATGTCCTCATCCAGCCAGAATGTTGTTTACATGCTCTGATTTCTGAGAGTTTGATGTTGTAACCCTATATGCAAAAACTGTCCTAGTTAAAATAATGTTGCCATGAAACAATAAGAAAAAGGGAAAGAAAAAGAAAACAGAAGAACCAGCTCTTAAATACTTCCTCCACCCCATTCACCCCTTTCCTCCAGGCTTACATTAGTGTCTTCCTTCCTCACATCTGGCTGTGCAGCTGTGGATTGGGATTGCCTGTGGTAGCTATGGAGTGTCTCCTCCCACACCTTATGCACATCACTTCTCTCTCACTGCAGATAATTGCATCACCCTGCCTGTCACTCGGCTCACAGCTGTAGTGTCACATTTGACTCGTTACACACAGACACACATATAAATGGTTTTGCTACAAATTGATAGATTTTTTTTTTTTGTTTTAAACATCTGTAATTTCTTGATGCCTTTCACTTGCCCTTCCTGTTTTGCTTGGACTTTTCTCCATGTCCTGATCAACTTCTGCCTTTATTTCTCCATCCTCCACCACAGCAGGTCCAGCACTTAAGTTATGTTCTTTGAATTTGAAACCAAACATCATGCTACCACATCTAAGCACAACCAGTTAAGCCCTTCTCTCAACTCTATTTCTGGTTCCCAGCTCGTTTCAAATCTACTTCTGTCACTTCTTGCAAGGCAAAGGCAGTACTTCTACTCAGTTAATATACCTTGAAAACTGGTATAGGGCTTGTAAGCCAGAAAGTTCATACATTTTTCCTTCCTGGAGTGACACTAGTCACTGTAACAACAGTAGAAACAGTTTCTGATCTCTCTGCTGAGGAACCAGAGACATTGTTCATGTTTTACTCATTCATTGAATCACACAGGAAAAAATCATTATAAACCCCAAATTATTTCATTGGCATATAAATGAAATCACTAATTTGTTACATACATATATATAAAGTTATTTGCAATGTCAGTGCAGAAGGCAAATGTGAGAAATAGAACATTAGGAGGAGCACAGTTATGCACAGCTTTCAATGATTTAGATGAGCCTGATACATTTTTTGAGTTAAGTACTATTTTCAGAAGAAACTCAGTCCAGGTTTGATTCTGGCGAAGTCTAGAAAACAGAGGCATTTGTTTACCATGGGAGATGTTTGTACTGGGTGTCTGCAAAAAAAAATTTTTTTGAATGATTTTTATTATCACTCTGTTGAGATTTTTCATTTGTGACTCGGACAGATGTCTAGCAGTCTCTGAAATCCAGTCACCTGCAATGTTTCAGTTTGTAATGCTCAAACATGCTGGATTTGTGTTTGCACCAAAATCCATTCAGGAGCCTTTGCCCAATTTTCCCAGCCAATCTCACTTGTCTGCCTGTGACAAAGTACGAGAAATTTCAAGCCACAGCGAAGATATTTTTGAAAGTTACAACCCTGTAAAAAGAGGGTGTTTATAAATGGAAATCTTCATATAATCTTAATAATAGGTTTTGCTACCACTGCATCTCCACCCATGTACATGGAATAGCTGTAGCCAGCTCTGAGGCAGAGTCTATGGGCTACTTAGCAGCATGCAGCAGCAGCAGCGTTGAGCAGGGTGGGAAGGACGGGAGGCTGCCACCTCCAAGGAAAAATGCAAAGCGGTTCCAGCTGACAGCAGTGCAGAGTCCAGCCCTAGCACAGTGTAGGCCCCCTTGGGTGCCACAGCAGAGCTCTGCAAGGCACCATGTGGACAACACCAGGATGGGATGGGCTCTCCTACACTCCCACGTTGCTGAGGCTCTACAGGAGGGAGCTGAGTCACCTCTAGCAGCACACTGAAAGGGTGGTTAAGCATTGGAAAGGGCTGCTCAGGGAAGTGGTGGAGTCACGATCTTTGGAAGAGTTCATGAAACAACTGGACATGGCACTTTAGTGCTTTGGTTAAGTTGGCATGATGGTGATCAGCCAAAGGATGGACTTGATGATCTTGGACATCTATTCTAACTTAAATGATTCTATGATCCTTCTGTCATTAGCCCCCTCTCCTTTGTCAGGTGATTGTCAGGGATGGCTGCAGAGAGTAAGCAAGGAGAAGAGCTGAAAAAGGCAGAACAGGAGCCTGGTTTGGATGGGACTAATCTCCCTGGTGCTCCCTGGCAGCTCTCTATATCCCTCTCCTTCCACCTCATCATCTCCTCAATGCTACCCCATACTGGCTTCTCACACTTATTTCTCCCATCTATGTCTGCATTTCCTTTCCTATTTACCAGCCATCTTCTGAATGAATTTATCTCCCCAGAACCAATATGTCCAGGCCATTTTACTGCTGTAGCTTTGGTCAGTGCTAATGTGCTGTGATACACCTCTTCGTCCATGCTCATCAAGGCAACAGTGGTCTGTAAGACAGTGTAACATTTTTACTGTAACTCCCTTTATCATCTGATCCTTGGCAACAACTGTAATAAACATGATTATTAATAATAAGGTAAGGAGAGCTGGTATAATGGTTCTACCTCATAGGCAGGAGCAGATATTCTTTTGTAACTATAAGATCAATTTCTATTTTGCACTGGTTCTTTTACAGGCTTCTTCAGTACAATATCTGAATGAATTCCAGTGGCACATTAAGTGATGGAGCTTGATATCAGTCACATGCGGTTTGTTCTTTTATCCTCTCCCCAGGGAGAGAATTATGTATGCAACATACTGGTAATGTTGCTAGGGTTTTGTTTGGGATTTTTAACATATGCATTGCTGCGTGTTTACACTGATTGCATCAAAGCAGGTGCATTGCATTTGGACAGAAAGGTGGCAAGATTTTTGATGGCTTGGCGTTCCCATGGAATCTCTGCTATTGTCCCAGGCTCAACTCCACAGACCACATTTACTGCCCCACCGACATTCACCTTGTAGTGGAAAATCCCTTTGTCCCTAATGACAGCTGAGCACTCTTCAGTCGTCAAATTACCCAGCTGTGTCAAAAGGCATTACCCTAGCACAGCATCCCCTGTCACTGTGCAGGGTCAGAGCTGCAAGACCAGCACCTGCTCAAGCCCCAGAAGGACCATCCCTTGTGCTCTCCTTACTGGTTTAACTCTACACCCTGTAACCTGCATACTGAGGCAGGTGAAAAGATGGCCTAATTTTTGTAAGGTGCTATCTATGGAGAGATTCCCAGAGAGGGATAATGAGCCCTTTTGAAGGGCCAGTCTTTCTTTTGGGAGTGTCAGCACAGGTGGGTAAAAGCAGATGCCCACAAGCACTGTCTGTGCTCCCTGCCACTGTGCTTTTCATCAGCTCCAAATCCTCCCAAATTATGTGTGCTCTCAAGTGCTTCATTCTTGGAAGGGAGTAGAGCAATCAAAATGCCTTCAAAAGGCTTTTCCTGTGCTCTCTGTCACTTCATGAAACCTCACTCCTTCCTCTTGCAGTCATGTCAGGTTGGGCATTAACAACTCAGTGTCACCAGTGTCAATTTTTGACAGGGATGGCAGACCTCCTCTCCTGGTTTGGAAGCCCTTTGTGAGCAAGAAAGGCATGCCAGCAGTTTGCCATGCAGCCGTGGAATCTGTCTTCATAGCCCAGAGGCTGGCTCTGAGCCCCACTTCACCACCTGGTACCAAAGGGGCACTGCTCAGAAACAGAATCCTGCAACAGAAACATTTGTGTTTGTGTCTGATTACCTGCTCTTTGTGTGCCATTTCTCATATCTCTTTCATGGGCAGATAACAAACAGTTTAATCTGCACCAAAGTTTACTCCTAGGGCAGGAAGTGCAAGTGAGAACTTCTGAGAACCGTCATGTTTGTACAGCCTTCATGCACATCATGAAGGTCACATCAAAAATGAGCATGTTACATTTGAACTAGATGGTGGGAAGAATTACCTGGCCGGAATGATCCAGTGTCTTATCACTTTCATATTTTTAATACAAATATTTTCAGCCTACTCTCCTGAGGCAGGGAAATAGCATTATTACCATTTTGAGTGAAAGAAGGGGGGCGGGGGGGGGTAAGTGGCTTGCCTAAAATGATACAGAGAGCGTGTGACAGAAAGTGATACTGAATCCTTGGCCAACAGCAAGCCATCTTTCTCAGCTTTTAGAGACAACAGCTATATCCAGCCCCCTTTATTTATTTCTCTAGAAGACATCATGCCAAAACCTCTGCTAAATTAGAGAGTGATACTGAAGGAAAGCTTTCAGTGGATTGCTTTTCTCCATAAATGGAAATATCACAAATCATTCTGGGAAAACAGGTCTTTCTGTTCTCATCCCTCTTTGTCTGCTTCTCTCCTTTTGGATGTCTTTTCCTCTGCCTCTGGCTCACAGTTTTCAGATGTATGGTCCTGACCATTTAAAAGTGTTCCTACCTTGCAGGAAGGGAGTAGCTTTTCATTCTTTGGAACCTACTATTTTGCAATGGATTGCACTCTGCAGGCAAGCAAGACTTCTGAAAGAGATAGGGCTGCACAAAGTGGCACAAAAATAAACTCTATCACCAACAATACCGAGCGGGGTTCTCATCACGGGTAGCTCAGCCTGAGTATTGCTGCAGCAGGGCTGGCAGCTGCCAGCTGTCCTGGATAGACAGCTTATACCCAAACAATAATCCTGCCACACTGGAGGAGGTCTCTCTCAGAGATGAACGCACAGTTGATATTGAATTTCATGCATCTTAGACATTTAGTCCCTCTTGGCAGTATGAGAGACTGTCTCTGCTCCTCATGACCCCATAGGGCCAGGCACTGGAGGGGTGCCTATTGCACCAATCCTGACTCCTCTAAACTGAATTTTCCAAAGTTTGGGCAGGCAACAAACAAACAGTAGTGATCTTGCCTAACGACTCCCAGTAATACACAAGGGATGTGGGGACTGCTCTATGATTTTCCTGTCCTGAGCCAGGCTGATGCTCATCCCTGCCTTCTTTGCAGCCTGCACACCCCAAAGCAGAGGATATTCAGAGGATGCCCACATTGATACACCAGAGAGAGAGAGGGAGGTGGCTGTCATGAATGAGAGGGACTGAGAAAAAGGAGAAAGATCTGATGGGTGAAGATGAGCAAGGATGAGGATGGAGCCCAAACTGCACTGGGAGAGCTACGGCGAGGAGGTGAAAGCATGTGGCTAAAGTTTCTCAGAGAGGTGTAGGGGAGAAGACAGTCACATGCCCTGTTTCAAGGATCACAGCAGGAAATACCTTAAGTTGGGAAGAATGGGAAGGGCAAAGGGACTTAAGCAGAGAGATGTTGCTCTTATTTCCTTGGGGGAGTTCTCAGAGCCTTCTATGCTGTCCCACATAATGATTTGATCTTGCTCAGGTGTTCAGGAGTATTAACTACAGGGTGGAACACAGCTCTCACCATCCCTGGTTCCACAGACCACACGTGTAGCACAAGAAAAGGCTGTTGTGTCAGACCTCAACAGCACTGCTGAGCTGCTCCACCCCCCCTCTGTGCTTCCACTAGCACAGGTGCCAGGGAAGCTGCTGTACCATCTCAGCAGGCCACAGATGTCCATCAGAGAATTGCTGAGTGACCTTGGCACAAGAAGTGACACCAAGGCCTTCCCCACACCAATGGGTTTCTGAACCACTGCCATCCATCACTCACCTACTCCATGCACTTTCAGAGCCACTGGCACCAGCACACCCACACCGTGCCCTGTTTAACACATCCCTGTACAGCACCAGGCAGAGGAGTGCTGTCACCCCCATTTTACAGGATGGGACTCTGAGGCAGGGAGAAGTGGTTTTAACAGCATGCCTGTGGCAGAGCAAAAATGGAATCCTGTTCTCTTATATTCCCAGTTAGTGCATTAATGACCTAAATTCTGCATCCTTTCCCCATCCATTGCCCAGAGGAGCTAGGAGGCATTGGAGGAAAGGGTGTGGTAGCACAGGCAAACAGTCCGCATCCAAACCCACAGCACTCTGCTGAGCACAGACAAAGCAGGGGCTAAAGTGGAACAAACACTGCCCTCATGAATCCTGGTAGGGCTGATCCAGGGAGGGGAATCAACCTGGCACGGCATAGTAGCCTGTGGAGAAGGGCAGCTCCACAATGTCACAGTATTTTGAGCAAGCCAAGGCTGGACACTCCATAGGCCAAGTACCCTGCTGAGCCAGGTCAGCAAAGCCTTTGGGACACTGAGCACCACAAACAGATTTTCAAAGTGCCTGCATATCCCCTCAGCCCTCCTAAGCGGCTGAACCTCTAACCAGCTATCCCATGCAAGTCCATATAAAAGACAGCCTGCACCAGATGCAGCATCTTCCCCAAGAAGCTCAATTCTTTACTTAGGAATTAATCAGCCTCAAATTCAGCAAGAAACAGAGCGGGGGAGAGGGAGAAAAAAGGAAGCAGGGAAAGGATGTCACACAGTGAGGGGGTTTCCAGATGCACTGCGTCTTCCCTCCCTGGCTGATTCCAACTGGGAGCCTCTGGCTGTGTGCCAAGAACATCACCTGGGAGGTGTATGCAGGTTCTGCCTGCTCCCCCAGCATGTATGGGCAGGAAGAACTCAGTGTACAGGATCTGCTGGGCAAGGAACTGAAATCTTAAGCTGGAGACCTCCCCAGTGCGCTGGAGTGTGCCAGTGTTCACATGCACTGTACAGCAGTGACAGCAGCCAAAGGACCAGGATGAGGAGCTCCTCATCTGTCACAGGCAGATGGCCCCAGGCAGTCAGGGGCAAGCAAGGGAAAGAACCCCCTTCATGCTGTATCTGCCTGTCTCATAGAGATTTCAGTGGGCAAGGAGCAGGGTGGAAGTGTGCCAAGGTGATTTACTTGGCTATGAAGCTTTCCTTTCAGAAAAACAATGGCTGAGAAGCAGACTCTTTTTGAACTAGGTAACTGTATTGGGGATAGGTGATTAATAACCTTTCATAACCCACAGTTTCCGTGTGGGAATAGTATGTGGGAATAGAGCTACACAGAGAGGCTTTGTTCCTACTTTCTTCTCCAATTACTTACCTCTTAACGCACACACACACTCCTCTCTGCTGTCTCTAGTCTCTTCATGCAAGCTCTTCCAATGAGTAGCTAAATGCAATAGGTACCTTGGAGGCATCAGACACAAGCCAGATGGATGCAGAAGCCAGACTTGGGGGCTGACCTAAAGGAACCCACCTACCTGCCTTCCATTTACTCAGCTATTTACTCAGGATTGCCTCCCAAAGCATCCCAGACATTAATCCATCGAGGCTTGGCCCCAAGAAGAAACTCAGGGAGAATCCTTTGAGCTTGGTCCTTCTTCCATCTGTTTGCAAATATCTGAAAGATCATTCAAATTCATCTGGAACAGAGATTCTAAGACATGACTTGGGGACCTGACATGGTGACTGCAGGTCTCAGCCTGGTCAGAAGAGCTCTGTTGCTCTTCCCAGAGGCAACAGCCTCGAGTATGGTGGCTTCATTTTCCCCTTGCCCTGCATTCCCAGCTGGTCCAGAAGCTGAGTGCAGGGTAAGGGTGGTAGGAGGCTTACCCAGGTTGCCATAGCATTTGTCACTCTTCAGACTAGGCCTCCAAATGCTTCTGCTGAGGGACCAATGAGCCTGAGCCACTTTGTTGGTTGACTTCTGGTGAGGAGGCCCGCGGAATCACTATGCCTACCCACTCACCTCATGCAGACAATGCATTTCTCCTTTCTGGACAGACTATGTCCGTCAGCTCTGTGTTAATGGCCAGTCAGTGCAAGTGTCCAGAGGGAAATGGAGTGGAGGGTAGGAGAAAAAATTTCTGGGAACCCCAGGAGATATAATGAAATTGTCTTTCACATGGTCAACCCTGTACAAGAATGGACAACCTGATCATTTGGGATATTAACTAATCAGTAGTCATGGTGAAAATTATGATGTGGCTTGAGGTGTACCTCTCTGGAGAGGTACTCCTAACGACAAGAGGAGATATGAGTGATGAAAAAAAGTCTGGTAGACATCCCAGCTAACCTAAGAACTGGAAGATGTCACTGGCCCCCTGCTGGGATGGCCTTGTTGGTCATGGAGTGTGTGAAAAAGGGTGCCATGACTGAGACTAGCAGAAGGCCCTGTACATACACCAGCCTGATGGAACTGTGTCCAGCCCAGATTCCCTCACTTATGGTGGAGAATTTTGCTCCCCCAGCACAAGGGTGTTTTGCTGTCGAGCTGTATACACTTGCACCGAGCTTCTTGTAGCCTCAGCCTGTGAGAGAACACAGGAGGAGGCCTGACAAAGGCAGGCAAAAGCAGTCATATGGAGAAAGTAGATTGAGGGCTTTTGTTCTCACACTGAACCAGAACAAAGGGATGTATCCTGCCCACGGAATGAGAGGACAGCAAATGCACAGCTGAGAGAAACAAATACTTTTACAAGTCACACCTAATCATCCTGCCCTGATCCCATCACTGCTGGGATCAACGAGGCCATGCCAGGGGAAACACTGAGGTCTGATGATGTAGCTCTCAGTTACGCCTGTGGATGCTGGGGGAGGGGACGCTGACACCCGTGCTTTGCCCAGTCCCTGGCTCCCGTTCCCATCCCGCCTCCCCCAGAGGCGGGCAGTGCTCTGCCGCCTGTCTGCAGCAGGAGTCACTGAGCCTCCGGTGCTCTCATCTGCGGAGCGAGGCTTGCTGGGTTTGGTGGGCGTCAGGCTGGATCCTGACAGCAAACCCTGCATTCCTGTGCCCATACGAGGGAGATGTCACTGTGCGAGTGTGCAAGAAGAGGCCCCGGGCATCTTCCGGTCATGCACACACAAGTGGGCATGCTGCCTGGGAGGAAGGCAGGCGGGCACAAAAGGTGACACAGAGGGCAGCTGTTCCTGCAAGGCAGGTTTTGGTGTTCTCATTTGTTCTTTTTTTCTCTTGTTCCCTAGGGAATTTTAAAGGTCTGTGTAAGCAAATCGATCACTTCCCTGAGGATGCAGATTATGAAGCCGATACAGCAGAATATTTCCTCCGTAAGTCCACAGGCTCTTTCTGCAATGACTCGTAGGTCCTAGCGTCGGGCGCCTTCTGTTTTCTGAACACAGGGTGGTGGAGACACTGGGATTGTGAGGCTTAGTGGAAACCCCAGAGCCTTGTCACCCCCTAAAAATGACTCCACTCTCACCTCCCAGGGGCCCTGCCCATGAGACATTGCAAACTCACACTCACAGTAACAACCAATGGCATCTTTTTATTAGCGGCAATTAATTATGGTATAAAATCAGACTCTTAATTCAAATCCACTGAAAAGCTGCTGATTTGGCCTAAGGTCAGACTGGCCTAGCTGGGGCAGTGTGTGTATGTGAGTGTGCATGTCCTCCTAAAGCAGAGAAAGTTTATATTTCTTTATCTGATACTCCAGTGGCACCTAACTTAAGAAATGAGCTGTATTTTGTCTGAGGAGCTCTTATTGCTGTCTTCACCTTTCCCCAAACACCGTCTCCCTGCAGACGCTGCAGATCTGATCTTTGCTGGTTTTAGTAAAGGCAGCAGGAATAAGGACAGCCAGAGCCCTTTGAAGGAAAGACCTGGAGTAAGCTCCTAGGAGAGGTGCTGAACCTTAGGAACAAGGCACATCTGGTATGAAACCTCGCCTGAGCTCCAAGTCCAGCCTGGGATGTGAGTGGAGCTCACACCACTTTGCACAGCAGCATCCTGGCCAGCAGGACAGATCCGCATCATGCATTGCCCTGCCCAGCCAGCATTTCCACTCACCCCAGAGGCAGGAGCTTACTCTTCCTTCAGCACAGATGAATAGGGAACACTCCTCCTTTTAGGTCTCCACCTTGCTATTCTGCCCTCCCTCCACAAACCCAATGTCTTTTGACATCGTGAGATGTTCTCCCACCAGAAATCTGAGATAAATGCTTTTGACCTTCCAAGGTTAATCATCAGAGGCTTCCAAAGACCGGGAGTCTTTCAGAATAGCTCCTTGTCATCCGGGTGTGCTCCAAGCCAGATGTGGAGACCCAGCCCTGCGGCAGGGATGAGAGAGATAATTCAGGATCTGTGAGGCTCATTTGTATGTGAAAAGAGGCAGATCTTATGCCGCTTCCTCTTGGTTTCTCAAACAGCCCTTCATCCATTGTAAATTGTAAATAACCAAGGGAGATTGCTTCTTTCAGCTGCCTTTCTGCAGCACTGATCTCTTAATTGCTGCATGGCTCCTGAACAGCAGAGCTGAAGACAGGGGTTTGATCTTGTTTGGCACAGGGATGCCAAAGGTTTGCAGGCTGCCTCTGAGGGCAAACCAGCCCTTGCAGAGCTGCTTGGGAACAAGGAATCTGCTTGCAGCATCAATTGCACTTCAGAAAAAAGAGTTGGGGGAGGGGACCAAGCATCTCAAGAAGGATGGGTTTGTTCTGAAGGGACAAGATCTGAAGACAAAAATTGGCCCAATGTCAGGACCTGACAATGCCCCCAGGGTAGAGCCCTTTTTAAGAAAGAACCACGTTCAAAGAGGGATTTGGCAAGTCAATAAAGGATGACTTGGGTCATTCCTGAGGGAACTGGGATTTCTGCTGGATTAGAGCTGCCTGGAGAGAGACCCCATTGAATAGCTTTTTCCCTGAACTTCTGTCAAACCACAGTCCCTGGGTGCTTTGCATGGGCGATGTCTGGCAGTACCATCAGGAACAACTAGGAAGTTGTTTATCAGGATCAGAGTAGGCAATTCCTGTTGCCCTGAGTTTTCCTAGTTTACTGAGCGTTCATACTAAAGCGGAAGTGTGCAGCTTCTCACGCTCATAAATTTAAACAGTAGACCATGTTTTGTAAATACTGCCCTTGTTATAGATTCCTTCTCCAAGACAAGGGGAGGTTGAATGACAGCCTCCTTGACCAATGTAAGTGAGAGGTGGAATAACCACCCTCCAATCCATGGTCACCTTGTGAGAGGTATATAATAGGAATAATAAACAAAGGCAGGGCTCTCGCTTTCCTGCTTGCTGCTCTGTTTGAACCCAGACCTCTGTCTCCTAAGTGTCCTTATCTAGCTAGGCTCGCGGTGATAAATTCCCTCATGCCCCAGGGGACTAGGACAGTCATGGGGCAGTGTCCATGGCCTGGCTAGAAGGGCTTAGCCATTATTTCATTATTTTTCATTATTTCATTATTTCTTAGCCAAAATTTCCATTTTTGAAATCAAATGCCTGTCATTAGACAGGAAGTAGAAGCATCCCTGTGTTTCCTTGCTAGCAGACACAGATGAGTTTAGGGAGCATACACCACCAGACCCTTTTCCTTTAGGCCACAGGCTCTGGAACCAGGAAGACTGGATGATATTCTCCCTATCTCTTGCTGGCATGGTCCTCATGAAAGGCTGAGGAAGGTTGCTGTCCTTCTTCATCACATGACACCTGCAGCTTCCCATGTCAATCAGCAGCTTTCTGTTCTCCCAACAGACGTGAATTTCAGAATTCAGACTCAGATAAAACTGATGTAGTCAGTACTAGGTTGCAGGACTGACCAAGCATCCCCTTAGACACCCTCTCAACAGTGGGTGTCTGCTTGACGTTTGCTTCCTGCCACTTAAGCTTCCCATCATCAAATGCCACCTTGTTTTCCAGAAGCTATTAAGATGGTTATTACTCTTATCCTGTTCCCTGAAACACAGCCAGGCAGAGCTGGAAAGCAAGCAAGAGAGGTTTCTCCCTGCCTTCTACATTCCCTATGCACAGGCAGTGGGCTAGGTGCACCCTTCAAAAAGCTGACTGCTTGTGCCTAGCAGGATCCAGAGGCCAACAGGGTCTTTGAAGCAGGGTCTTTGCTCACTAAAGAAAAAGTCCTGCATTTGCTTCACTGGGTTCATTCTTGCAAGCAAGGAAGGATTAGCTTTCATTCCCCCTTCCAGATCTTTGCTCCACAAGCAGAATTGCACCAGCCCGTCTGATACCTTTCTTTATCAAGCAAGGCTTCATTTCACACTTTAACAGCTTATTTTCTCTTGTGAAGGGAGGAGAGAAGGCCTTCCTAGTTAAAAAAAAATACGAATATTCGCAATGCAGACTCAGGCAGAGTGCTGGCTCCCACTGAGCCACCCACGAGCAGTGTGTGCGTGCGTGCCCGTGTGCGTGGCTGTGTGCGTGGGTGTGCGTATACACAGACTTGGCCTTTCGCTGCGTGAGCACGAGTCAGGCTCCCCAGAACCTTTGGGATATGTTTTCCATGCACATATGAGCATATACGTGCGTCTGTGCATCTATGCCATTGCCCTCTGCTGGCTGAGCTCTTCCCGTATCGACCGATGGAGAGTGTGCGTGTGTGGGAGCTGACACATCCAAACCCATCACTGCCCTCTGGAAGGAGCCCAGTCATTTAATCACTAGGATAAGCCTCGCATTTCGGCACACAGGCAGGGAGTTTTTCTTCTCAGTCCTCACTGCAGCTGCAGAGCAGTGCATGGCACCACGAGCACCTTCTCAGCCCTAAAAAAAAAAAAAAAAAATCTCCTTGAGATGCTCATGCCCTTTTGGGAGGATTCGAGATTGAGCAGCTCTGCAGGAAGCATTTGGGTTGCTGTTCTTTGAAGTGCAGCCTTGAGCAGCAGAGCCCTGCAGAAGGAGAAGCTGAATGGTGCCTGGGCTCCCCCTCCAGCCCACAGTCCCCCCCAGAAGAGAGGAAAAGACAGCGTGAGGGGGCACAGACAATGCAGGCAGGTTCCCAGCTCAGCCACCAGCCCCACAGCCCCCTCTGCCTCCTCGTGCTGAACCACCAGCTTCGTGGCAGCAGCAGTGGCCAGGGCATGGGAGAGTTGTTTTGGACCACTCTTTTTCTGACAAGCTTTTTTTCTCTCTCCCTCCCTCCCTCCCTCCCTCCCTCCCTCCCTCCCCCAACACCTTTATCTCTCCTTAAATTACTCCCTTACTGCACATTGCCCACTGTCTCTCCCCTTCACCCCCACCCACAAAACGTGCTCACGTGTCCCTATCCCCTCACTCCGGCCCCATTTCCATGCCCTGTTTGCTGTGTCTCACACCTGTGTTCTTTCTGCCCTGCCCTCCCTCTCTCCTCTGCAGGGGCTGTTAGAGCCTCTAGTATTTTCCCGATCCTGAGTGTGATTCTGCTTTTCATGGGTGGACTCTGCATTGCAGCCAGTGAGTTCTACAAAACCCGACACAACATCATCCTTAGTGCCGGCATCTTCTTCGTGTCTGCAGGTAAAGGGAAGCACAGGGCCTGACGCCTGTGTGGGGGTGGGCTCCAGGGATTGGGGCACTTCCCAGCCAGGACACCTGCAGGGGTGCAGTTGCCTAGGCAGGAGTGTGTGCATTTCTCAGCCCTGATAAGCCTTGTTTGGGCTGAAAGCAGCATCACAAGGATGCCTCTCTATCCTGCCTGCTCACCCTGCAGACTTTCCTCCTGCTTGGGAACTGACAGAGAGAGAATTTCCCTAACATCTGACATCTCTCAGGGACCAGGAGTGCAGTCCAGGGAAGCGCCAGGCACATGAAGAGGGCTTTGCCTGAGTTTCCCAAGGAAAACTGCACATCCAGGAGGGGATGGGCAGGGATTCAACCCCACAGCCCCCACTACTGCCATGTGTGACCTTTCTGACATCTCCTTCTCTCTCCCCTGCCGGCTGGCTTGCAGGTCTGAGTAATATAATTGGCATCATTGTATACATATCAGCCAACGCTGGAGACCCCTCCAAGAGTGACTCTAAGAAGAATAGCTACTCCTATGGCTGGTCCTTCTATTTCGGGGCCCTGTCCTTCATTATAGCCGAGATGGTGGGAGTGCTGGCTGTCCACATGTTCATAGACCGGCACAAACAGCTGCGTGCTAATGCTCGTGCCACGGACTACCTCCAGTCCTCCGCCATCACCCGCATCCCCAGCTACCGGTACCGCTATCAGAGACGCAGTCGCTCCAGCTCCCGCTCCACTGAGCCTTCACACTCCAGGGATGCCTCTCCCGTCGGGATCAAAGGGTTCAACACCCTCCCATCAACAGAGATCTCGATGTACACCCTGTCCAGGGACCCGCTGAAGGCAACCACCACCCCCACCGCCACCTACAACTCCGACAGGGATAACAGTTTCCTCCAGGTTCACAACTGTATCCAGAAAGAGAACAAGGACTCTATCCACACCAACACAGCCAATCGCCGGACCACCCCGGTATGAAGCCGTCGCCAGGAGCTGAAAATGGGGCAGGAACGGGCAGGAGGAGACAGGGGTGGGCTGTAGGGTGGGGAGGGTGGAAGGGAGCAGGGGGCAGCAGGGGGGTGGGGAAGGAGGAAGTGGAAGTGCCCCTTGGTGGAGTGGGGACCTTCCCAATGCAAAAAAATTAAAAAAAAAAAATCTACAAAAAAAACCAACAAAAGCAAACAAAAAACTGACAAAAAAAAAAAAAAAAAAAAAAGGAACAAGCAGATAAGCAGACAAACAAGCGAGTGAACAAAAAAAGACCCAAACAAACAAAAAGGAAATATGAGGAAAGAGACAACAGTGAAAAAAATTCTTTAAAAAAAAAAAAGCAAAAGAAAAAAGAAAAAAAGAAAAACCTTAAAACTGAGAGAAAGAGATTTAAAAAATAGAAATAAATTTAAAAGAAAATGCATGATTTCCCATGTACCATTATTTTAACATTTAATAAAAACAGATTAAAAAAAATAAAAGGGAACCAAGAAATAACAAATGACAATAAATCAAGTGGGAGGAAGAGGAGGAGGAGGAGACAGCTTTTTTTAATTTTGGGAGGTTTTATTCTTTCATTTTATGGTTTGTTTCCCACTTACCTTTAATCCAGCACAGGCTTCTTGGGGAACAGGGGATGGGGGTTTTCGGCTGCCAATGACTTCAGTGTCCTTGGGCCAGTTATGGAAGATTCTGGATGCCAGAGTTAGCCACGACCCACTCTGTTACCCCGAGACCCATGGGGATCCACTCTATTCCCCTGGGATCCGTGAGGATCCATTCATCCTCCACAGGTCCACAGGGGTTTAAGTGACCCTAGGGAGTGCAGGAGATGATGCCGAGTCATCCTCCACAGTGTCCCCAGGGGGGTCCCCACTTCCCCAGCCCTGGGGACCCTGGGGTTAATGGTGACAGTGCAAAACACAGACACAGTAAATAAAGACACACATGCAGAGACAAAAAATAAAAAATAAAAATAAAAAAGGACAAAAGAGGTTTCTTAAAAAAATAAAGTGGCAATTTTTTAATAAAACAACAGCTATAAATAAATGTAAATATAATAAGTGGATTTACTTGCAAGAAGAACAGATAGTATTTTTTTCTTTTAATTTTTGTTTTCTTCAGCTTTAAACTGTGAAAAAAAAAGGAAAGGAGACAGCAGGGAGCTGTGTGGGAGACACAGGTGGAGGGTGGGGGGGCTGGTGGAGGGCAGCTGGGGCTCCCATCCTTTCAGGGTGATGATGCTGTGGGAGGGACACACATGGGATGCTGTGGGGGGGACAGCACTCACACACACGTGTGCCCGTGCTCACACACTCATGCCCTGGTGGGTGCATGCTCTCCTGTGAATGCTCCAGAGGCTCCCCAGGGTGGCCATGCACCCCTCAAATCTGCCCAGATCCCCCTTGGGTCACATCAGTGGGGCTGCAGCCATGTAGGGGCACGGTGAGGCAACCCAGCCGCCCCCTGAAATCACTCCCGTCCTCACCTGGGCACAGTCAGCACCGCCTTGACCCACGGACAGCCTCGGGCTGATTCGCGCAGCCTGCCAGTCCCCATCCCAGAGAGGCCCCGAGCCCCAGCAGCCGTGCCGGGGAGAGGTGCCAAGCCAGCGGGTATCCCCGTGCCCGCCGGGTTTTGTCCTCCTCCATACCCCTCTCCTAAGGGTTCCCGACTGCCGTGGTCTCCTCCACAGCAGCAAGGCAAGGCGAGCTGGGTCCCCCCATCGCCCCCGGGCCCCCTGGCCTGGCTGCCGCCCCCTTCCTCCCAGCCACCCGGGGAAGGAGGGCACCGGAGTGCCAGCTTTTAATGCAGCTCCCTCCACAAGAGCCGTGCTGATGGAGGGAGAGGAGGGGGGGTGGCAGAGGGGTGATGGGGTGCCTCCGTGACACCCACAGACACCGGCCAGCCCGGGGCGAGGACAGGACCTCTGTAGGGCTGCCCCTCGAAAGCAGAAGCGCCCGGGCCAGGCACAAAGCCGAGAGTCTGCAGGATGGGGCCGCTGAGCCCTTCGGCAGCTCAGACCCACTTTTTGACTTTTTTTCCGTTCCCATTCCTGCTGCTCCAGTTTTAGGAGCTGCGCAGTCCCCGCTCCGGGTCCCAGCGGGGGTTCTGCTTTAAAGCAGCTAGATCCTCCCCGCTCCCCCCACCCACTGCTACTTCAGCCCCCCTTCCCCGCCCTGGGGTAGGGCGGGGAGCAGCAGAGGGACGGGGCCACCACCAAAAACGGCATCGCAGGGCAAAAGGTGGATGCGAGCGCCTTGGCTGGGCGTTCAGACGCCACCCCACTGCTGACATCCCCTCCCGTAGCCCCCCAGCCCTTCCAGAACCTTCCACAGGGGACATCCACCCCCTCCAGTGCCCCCCAAGGAATACGTCGAAGCCAGTTCCCCAGATCCCAGAGCAGAGGGAAGGTAGCGTTGGGGTTTCCATCCCCATCCAACACTGCTCGGAGCTGGGGAGCATTCACAGGGCTGAGCGCGTCCTGGGGCCAGGCGGGAAGGGAGAGCGTGTGCAGGAGGCAAGGACTGGCGGGGAAGTTTTCCCCCAGGGTGTTGCTCATGTCCAGCTCAAACCAGTACAAGAAACCAACCTCCATTTTCTTTATTTCATGGGTTTTTTTCAGACTGTTAAAAAAGAAAAAAATTTTAAAAAGAGAAAATGACAAAAAAAAATCCTGGTACATGAAATAAAGATTTTTATATATATATATATATAACTTGGTCCTCGTTTATGTAGATTTATTGGGGGGGGGAGTCGTAGTGTACCTCAAAACCCAGCAAGAGACTCTACTGATGGGGACAATTTCGTCCTCATTGGCAGTTCAGAGGATGGTCTTACTTCAAGATGGTCTTTGAGATACAGGAACGGATGAAGCAAGAGAGGAGGGCTTTGCCACAACTTTTTATTTTAAGTAAGTGTGGGTAAACTCAAGTCATACATGGGTGTTCTCTGCTGCCCTCCGAAACATCTGCTCCAGCCTTTCTTTAGCCTCCCATCCTGTTCCATTCCTCCTGCGGTGAAGATAACAAAGGCTGATGCTCCAATTCCTACTGGAAGACAGTGGCTCTCATGGCAAGCCAAGAATTGCCAGCAAGGTCAGAATTCATACACACTGGAGGGCTCAAAAAGGAAAAAAAAGTGACCCCGGGATTATTTTTGGGTTTTGTTCAGCCGCTCATGGCAATTTCCTCAGTAGCTGGGTTGCCAGTGGGTGCCTGGTGGAAAGGCTCAGCGTAGGAGCTGGGGGCAGGGGAATAACTTACAGCTGGAGATGCAGACCCAGAAACAGGTTAGGTGGCAGCAGAGCAGGGAGGCAAGATTCCCACAATGGGGACTAGGTTCCTGGCATGTCCCCTCACCTCCCACTCACCATTGGCAGCAAGGGTGTCACCAATGAGCTTCCTTTCACCTTGCACTGGGCTCTCACTTCCCATGAGACCCTCCATGGCTTTCTGAAGCAGATCAGGATCCCCACCACCACTACCTCGGAGGGATGACATGGAAGATGTCACCTGAGTGACAAATCTTCTCTGTGTGTGACCCATAGCAGACATGTGAGACCTTGAGCTGAATGAGCAGCTATGACCAAAGGAGTTAATTTGGCAGTAGCAAGGAAGGCACAGCTGGCTCCAGGAATCCCAGCAGACACTGGTGGGCCGCAGTGTGATCACAGCACTGCAGTTCTCCCTGCTGCCCAATACACCTCACGTTGATATTTGTGCTCCACATCTGTATTCCCTGGCCAGCACCAGTGGGTCCCCACTCTGGCCCTCACTGCACCCCCTCCAGCACAACCTCCTCCAGCTCACCCCTCTTCTTCGGGCCCCTGGTAGTACCTAACACCCACCCTAGCATTCCAGCTGGCAGGATGTTTCACTGACAAGGTAATTGGGGGCAGCCGCTGACCCATTTCTGCTCCTCCTCCAGGGACCCTTTCCAGCAGTGACCTCGTCAAGAAGGAGGGTACAGGGAGGGGAGAGGCAGCAAAGCAGGCCAGGAGCTTGTCTAGGGGACACCAGGGAGCTCCCAGCCCAGCCACATGCACATCTAGGCAGCAGCTGTCTTCCCACCCTATCCAGTGCACAGACCCCAAAACCTTCTCATCTCCTCCTCATCTCCTTGCCTGGTTCTGAAGCCTCCACCAGTGCTGAGTGCTCCCACTCAGACATGGGTGGGATAAGCTGAAGAAACCCCCCTGCATTTCCTCCATCCGGCCTTTGATGTTTCCAGTCCTGGCCTGCTGCAGAGCTTGGGGCAAGAGTGTGCTCTCTCATCCTCACCCATGCCAGAGAGGCACTGAGGAGATGTGGCTACACTGCCCACACAATGTCCTGCCTGGAGTGAAAGGGGTGCATGGCTTGCCCCCTCCGCACAACCCATGAGGGGCTCCTTCCTCATAGGATGCAGGCGCTTCTCCCCGTCTCTGTCTGGCTTTTATAGGATGAGGCAGCGAAGCAGCGCTGGGCTGAAATTAGGTGTGGGGAATGCTCCTCAGACAGTGCCAGCCTCCATGCTGTAATAATTAGTACTAATATTCAGCACTTATACAGCACTTTTCATGTTCAAAGCACTTTGCAAACATTAACTAATTAATGTCATATTAAGTGATGTCTTAGAGGGGCAGCATCGAAAGCAAATGACTTGTGCGTGGGCAGAAGCTCTCATTCCCCATCTCTCCCCAGGCACATTAACACTTAGGTAGGTGAGAGCCTCTAATATGTTTTCCTGTATCCCTCCTAGTTCTCAGTGCTCCCCATGCCTATCCCACTGCTGACTGTGTGCTCTGGCAGGTCCTTAGTATGCCAGGGGTGAGCAGGGCACCAGGGTCTTCTCCTCCACAGCACTGAGCCACTGAGACCTAAGGGAAGCTGAAGACTCGTGACTGAGAGGTCAGTTAAAATATTTGAGTTGGAAAAGTTCCTGCCCCAGTCCCAAGCCTCAGCAGTGGGGAAGGAGAGACAACAGGCCCCTCGCAACACCGCCAGAGTGGAGATGGAGCAGGCAAAGTCTGGTTCAATGCCTTCAGCCAGGTCCCTGTCAGGACTCAGCCTCGTAATCTCCTTGGGGCCAATGGTCACTCCCTGCTTTCAGGTGCCAGAGAAATGGAGTGTCTGGCCCTGCATGGTGTTGATTTTGGACAGCACCCCTCCAAACCTGAGGACACGGTCTCAAATACTGGCCAGGGATGGGTAGAAGGCAGGCAGGGCATCTGCTAGAGAGAGTGCTGCCCTACTCAGACAGAGCAATTTGCAAAGATGGCTCTGGAAAAGGATCTGAGTCCAGAGGGCCTGCACTGCCCAAGGAATGCTGGCCTGCACTGGCAGTGATGCAGGTCTTCCATCCCATGGAGGCATAGCATGGCTGGAGAGAGGGCTCCCTTTGTGGGATGGTGTGGGGCAAGGGAGCACTTGCTACTGAGTAATGCCCGGGCCCTCACGTGTGTGGTTCTGCTGTGAACGTGTGTTTGCTGCTCCTCTGCTGCCTCTCTCGTGGAACACAGCCAGAGCTGGCTGCATTTTGCTTTAGTGGGAGACGCTCTGAGAGCTCCTCATGTGGGGAAACCCAGATACTTGGCTATTAAATTAATGCCGGGCATTTAACTGCATCATTGAAATGGTTTAAACACCCAGGAGTAGTAATGAGGAATTATGGTTTGGTGAGGGAGGATATTAAGACCCAGGTATGGAGCCCAGTATTTTTCTCTGCAGATAATTTTTAGTGCCAGATGACTACAGAGAGAGGCCAAGCATCAGACATGCAAGCCTGCTGTCTTGCTTGTGTGTGAGGACTGCCATGGGGGAAGGAGACAGCCACATAGCTCGCCTTTCAAAAGCCAAGCGCCGAGGCTAAGGACACAGAAAGGTTCAAGATGGAGAGCTGATGGAGAGGGAGAGTCTGTGAAGAGGTACAGTCAACATAACTAAAGCTGCTAGGTGAGCAACGATGGCAAAGGACAGGCTATCTGAATGCCCTGCAAGTATCTCCAAAGGCAGAGGTGGGTCCAGACACCTTGGCATCTCCTTCCCAGGCGCCTTCCAGCTGCTGGGGCCTTCTCCTCTCATCTCCCCAGGCTCTTATGGACACCTTCTGGAGAGACAGAAAGAAGAGAGAAGAGTTTTGGTAAGGAAGAATGGCAGATGGAGGACAAAATTTGAGTAGAACCTATGCAGATTAGGCAGATGTGAATTAAATGCCACCAGCCTAAGTTTTACCTCCAAGAATGGGGAACAAATCACCCTTCAAGATAAGCTGAGGCATGGAGCTGGACCACACGTGGACTGCTGTACAGTATGCAGCTCCTCAGCCAGGCAGGGCATTTACAGAACTTCTGAACAAGCCGAGCATACCTGTACCACAGTTTGCTGGCTCCACAGAGCTCCAGAGTAGCTGTGCAACTAAGATGCCCCCATGGAGATGAGAAACGCCCCTCCAGCCTGAGAGAGGGAACAGGGCCATGTCACCCAGGCATGGTCATAGAAAGACCTTTAGCTGGGGATCTGTGCCCACAAGGGTAGGGAGGACATCTGTGATGTCCCAGTGCCCATGGTGGCTGCACCTTACTGAAGTCATCAACCACTGGCTGGTAGAGGGGTACTGAGGACCTGCCAGACATGGAGATGCACTGAGAACCCTGCCAGAGAATCAAGGACCCCAATGGGCCATGCTGCTTCCCACAACTGCAGCAGCAAAAATTGGGTGACTGACTCCATCTTCCTGGCTGCAAATCCCAGCTCTGACCTGGCTCTGGCAGAGCCAACACAGACATGAACCATTCTGGCAGAGCGTTGTCACTTGTGCCAATTTTACACCGTGGAGAGGAGTAATGTGCGAATGACGCCAAACCCTGCTGGCCTCATTTCGCTTGCCCTTTATTGAAACCTCCGTGCCTTGCACCCCAAGCTCAGAGCGACAGGGGTGCCATGGCTCATGTACGCAGCAAGGGCTGGGCCTCGGCAGCCTCGACATCCTCTGCAGCAGTCAGCTCTTGACATTGCAAAACGTCCGCAGCAGAGGAGCCGGCTGGCCCAATACCCGCAGCTTCAGCAAAGGGGTCAAGATACATGGCTATGGGCTGAGTCCCAGAAACAGATCCACAAGGGCAAAGTACTAGGCTTGGGATAGGGTTTTCTCTGCTGCTGCTCCTCCTGCTGCTCCTCATCCCCTCGGGGATGGAAAAAACAAGGACTTTGCTCTCTAGGGACCTGTCAATCAGAATCTGCCAGCACCGTTTAATTTGCTGCATTTATGCCTGCCAGGAGCGCCAGCCGGGCTGCCTGTTCCTGAGCAGGCAGTGCCATCCCGTGGGACGAGCTCGGCACAGCAGCGGAGCCTCACAGCCGCACTGTGCCGAGCTGGAGCAGACCTACAGCTTCCAGGGAAGATGCAGTGCTGGGACCCTTGCCCGGTGTCCCCCTGGTGCATAGAGGTGGCCAGCGGACACTTCCACTCTGCCAGGGCTCCTCACTGCCTCCTTTCCCTCATTCTCCCTCTCCTGACAGCAGCTCAGAGGCGTCACAAGGACATAATTTACCTGGGGGTTCAGGTTAGTCCCACCCATGACGAGCTCCAGCCAGCACAGGGGCACGTATTATTTTAGAAGGAGAGGGCAGACAACAAAGCTCTTATTGTGAGCTTGGTGTGGCCTTGAGATTCAACGCAGCATGTCCCAGGAAGCTGCCTATCATCAGCAAGTCCCCCCACTTCTCCTACTCTAAAATCTGCAGCTCTGACTGGTACCTGGCCAGGGATCATCTAGGAGGGTTTAGTGCAGTAATACTTCACACATGTGGAGAAAAGAGTAATTCCACAGAGCATTTCCCAGGCCAGGGAGCCCCATGGCTGCCCCATGTTACTCTCCTTCGAGTACCTGGTGCTGCTTGTGGGTCCTTTGGGGACAAAGGGGTGAAGAGAAGGTTCCTTCCCAGCCCAAACCCCTTCCCATCCCCTACAGCAGAGGTCACAAGCAAAGCCTGGGCCTGACCTTGGGAGACATCTGTGACCTTGGGAAGTGCCTGATCCCGAGGAACAGGCTGCAGACAGGGAAGAGGAGAGAAAGAAAGACCTTGGACTGCTGCAGTGGGAGTTTTCTGGAGCAAGGCTGAGAGTGCGCATCCATCCCAGCTGCCTCGGGGTACCTGACGCCCGATGGGGGACATACGCAACACAGCTTTGCCAGAAGGGACAAAAGCACTCGGCTGACTCCTCCAAAGACAGAGGAGAGCAGATGGTGCTGAAATCTGCTCAAGAGGAGAGGAAGGAAGGGCCCTGAGGCTCCGTACTCACTGTACCCTCCACACTCGCTGTACCCCGAGAGGCACATTTGTCCGTGGCCAAGCGTGTCAGGCAGCCCTGTCCCTGACTTACAAAGGAGCAGAGAAGAAATGGCAACCATGGACTTGCTGGGCCGCAACTTATCCCTTGATGCTATTCCCTTTTGTGGGAACCTTCTTGACAGTCCCTGGGAAGGGAACAGTATGTTATACATAGGTAGCATCTGCTTTTGGTTCCTTACTGCCTTGAAACTAGGTCTTGTGCAAATATGGTTCAACTGTGTTTCCTAGCAGAAATTGCTTGCACTCTTTTTCTGTCTCCGGATATTCTGCTTAGACCTCTTTTCCTGTCTGGCATAAACATTAAGCTTTACAGAGAAGAGACCAGCCAGGCAAGGGCATTTGCACAGCATGCTTTGCCCCAGAAGATTCTAATTTTTCATGGAAGTTACTCTAACACTGATGATGTTGAAGGAAATAACTGTGGATGCTTCTGTGCTGGGCAAGGACACTTGTAAAGAAAACCCATGTTGCTCACAGCTGTGCTCACACTGAGATCTTTCTGAGGGCAGTGCTGCATACGATACAGGCACTGGATAATAGCAGGGGCACGGAGCAGGCTCCCGCAGCGGAAATGCAAACCGCTAACTCAGGGGTGAGGAGGCATTGTGTGCCTTGCACCTTCCACCACGCAAGGCCCTATCCTCCTCCCTGCTATAGATCTGGCTGGATCTATGCAGCATTTCCCAGATGCAGCAGCCTCTGTTGACACAGTTCCCTATCACCACAGTTTGTATCTCCTACTATCAGGCAGGGAATGTTGTCCCTCCCTGCACAGCATAGAGGTGACAAGCTCCCACTGCAGAAGCTCACTGGTGTGGCCTAGAAAACAGTCACAGAGCAGGGATTTACAGCTGAGCCTGTGGACTCCCAAGCTCATACCCCAGCCACTGCACCAGCCTTCCTCTCCTGATGCAGGCTTGGAGCCAGCAGGGACGCTGCTGCCGCCAGCTGCTCTAATTGAGCTTTGTACAATAAACTTGTGGAATTAGCCTGTTGGCTGCTGGGATAAAATCCAGCACTGAGTGCAGATCAAAGGAGACAATCTTGCTGACAGTTTGAGGCGAGGCAGCAGGCTTGTGCAGCTCTGGAAAGGGCAGTGCTCAGCAGCCAAGGGTGACGATGCAGCATGATACACACATAGCCTCTTCGGCAATTCATGTGGTCCAGACCTTGATGGTCAAAGCTACAGAAACCTTGGGAGAGTTCTTACACTGGTGGCAAAAATAGTCAAATCCAGGCAAGAGACAGCACTAATTCACAGAAAGATAATTTCTGGGTACACCATAAGTTTGTGGCTTTTCCTGGTAGCATGGAAGGAGCAGACAGTGCAAGGTCAGGCTCTGAGCCCAGCCTACAGAAGCAGCCTAGTTTAAGAAGGGAAGTCTGCCCTTGCTCAGTTTCTGTCTGTGAGGACAAGACAGTCCAGCCCAGTAGCCAGGGAGAGCTCAGGAGAGCAGGAGGAGGAAGAGGAGAAAAGTGAAAGCTATCTGCTACCAAGAATAATAAACTCAGCGCATTCCTTGTGTGGACCTTACTGGACAGACATGGCTGGTCTGAACACACACAGCAAATCTGCCAGGTGCCACCTGTTCCCAGCAGATTAAAAATAATATTCACCGCACGTACACAATAACACTGTTTTACGGCCATTTTTCCAGAGTTTCTGAAAATTCAATCAAGAATTTTCCTGGAAATCCAATCAAGAATTTCCCTGACAAAGCTGGTGAGCAACCACTACATGAGGGGACAGGTTTATAGTTCAGCAACCAGGACACCAGCAAAAGGAATGAAGCTCTTGGAAAGGAGGCCAAGCATTGCAGCAAATCACCTGGCCTTAGAGAACAACAGATTGAGGAGGCAGATAAAAGTGCCATGGAAAAGATGGGATGCAAAGAGGATGGCCAGGGAAGGAAGGAGGGCTTCCCAGCCTATGAGCATCCATCTGGGGCATGAGCCAGTTCATACATGGCCAAAGTTGGTTACAACAAAAGCTCTGGAGCCAGCAGTAAGTTTTGCTGCTTTAAAGATGATGACAACGACTGCGGAAGAGGAATCTGACCTGAGGAGGTGTGTGTGAACATCAGGGTTCCTGGCAGTGGGAAGGTGTTAAGGTGTTTCCCTTGTTTTCTGGGTTTGTCAAGAAGCACAGGGCAGTGGAGACTAAGCATATGGCACAGGCATATGGTGTGTTTGGTCTTTAGTGAGGAAAAGAAACCTAACTGTCTATTTTTTAAGCATTCTTTATAAGAATGAGGAAAGAAACTACTGGAAAATAGTGTTTTAATGTGAACATTAGTCTTCCAATCCTCAGCTGCCTCTTTGATTAGAAGCATCATACAAGCTGGAAAGCAATAAATCTTAAGGTTTTCCAAAGATTTTTCAAGGTAGAGGTGATCTATTTTCTAGGAAAGGCCCCTAGTGATGTCAGGTTGGTTGCTTGAACTTGCTCTCCTTGGCAAGCCCTTGGTAACACGCCTGAGCTGTGTATCATCTTATCTCAGCCCGAGTAGGCTGCTCAACACAGCACCAGCTCACGGGGCAACAGCTCTCCAGTGAGCCCCAAACCACAGAGGAAATGGATGGCAGAGGTTTTGGACTGGAACATCTAAGGTGCTGGAATGAGCCCCTCTTTTATGGGCCTGCTAACACCAGCACAGAGCCCAAAGCCAGAGAAGTGGGAGAGAAGAATGGAGAAACCAATGGGAGCAATTTATCCTGGCTGTTCTCATGAGTATCTTACAGGGAAGAGAGATTAGTCTTATTAACTGATTAAATGACTAATTAGCTGATGAACTGAAATTATAGATCAAGGATCAAATGATTGCAAGGCAAGTGTATTTGGAGTACTTTTCCAGGAAGCAACATATTTCACGTGCCTTTCATGAAAACCAGAGGCCAGCAGGGGAACTGTTTGAAGCAGCAGCAGCAGCGTGTGGGGCCAGCAGGACAGACCAGAGGCACATGGAGCTGTGGGGCCCCAGCAGGACACGGAAGGTGCAGTGTCTGGTGTGAGGTGGGAAGCAAGGCAGACCTGCTCCCTCTCCTAGTAAATCTGACCTGAGACAGGCTGAGAAAGTCAGTTCTGTTCACCCTTCTGGAGAAGATCTCATGGAGATCTCATAGCAACCTTCCAGCATCTGAAGAGGGACTACCAAGAAGCCAAAGAGGGACTCTTCATCAGGAACTGTACTGATAGGACAAGGGCTAATGGCTACAAAATGAAAGAGGGAAATTTAGCCTGGACATTAGGAAGAAATTCTTGACTGTGAGGGTGACAAGACACTAAAACAGGTTGCCCAGGGGTTGTGGATGTCTCAATGCTAGAGGTGTTCAAGACCAGGTTGGATAAGGCCTGGGGCAACCTGGTCTTGTGGGAGGTGACCCTGCCCATGGCAGGCGTGGTTGGGACTAGGGGGTCTTGGAGGTTCCTTCCAACCCTTAACACTCCATGATTCTAAATGTGGCAGAAAATCTCCCCTGCTTAAGACTGGAATTTTTTTTTTCATAGAACTCTTCTTCTCTTTGCTAATGGAAGGTTAGATCCATGCCCAGGGGAGCGTTTATGCCGCACCAGCCACTCTCTATGCATGCCATCTCTTCCAACCCACACCTATATCCAACTGTGTCACCAGAAAAAGAAATTTGATGGGCTGAGACCAAACTGCACAGGATCTGCCATCTCTGGTAAGCAGCAGCACTACATTCTCTTGCATGCACTTTACTCAGGCTTGGGAGGGAAGACGAAACTGTGGAAAGCATGGGATTTTGTTTTATTGGTGTATTTCTCTTTTCAGAACTTCTTCCTCTTTTTCCTCACCATCTCCTAAGCTATGAGTTCCTCTGAGCCCATAGAGCCCATTGTCCAGCTTGGGGGGATGAGGGACAGGCGCTGTGGGGGTCACTTGAAGCTGGGATCCCATGGAGCCACTGCAAGCAACCAGCAAGGCACTTCCAGCACTGATGTTTGTCTCCAAAAAGGCTGTTTAGGTGAGACAGTTACAAATTGCATTGTATAAACTGTATTTCTGTAAGTGGATTTTTTTTTGCTAGCGGGAAGAGGCACTTTAATAATCCCACTTCTGATTAATGGCAGGGTGTCTTGTCAAAGCAAAGACCGCTGCAGCTTCAGTTCTTTCTCGAGGAGGAATCACAAGTGGAAAATAAAAGAGAAAATGCACAACCTTTCTGCCTGGAAAATATTGATCTAGACTCTTCCTAGGTAAAAGACACTCAGTAAAATTCTCTAAAGAGTTTTTTAGCCTGTGAGCTGAAGAGATTTGTAAACCAGATCCTGCACTTTTTAGGGGTAGAGAAAATTTCAGTCACTCTGGCAGGAGAACATTTGGGATTTAATGATTTATTGTCCTCACTCCCTGAGAAGAAATACTATCCCAATTACAAGACAGGGACCCGAGGCACTGCTGTATTAAATCACTGGTTCATGGTCTCCTAGAGAGGCCATAGGGCTGAATCCAACTTCCAGCCCTAGGCCTGCCTTGCAGCAGGTCCAGGGAAGCCACCAGGGACAATGAGAAAGCTTGAATATCACACTGAACACAGCAAGGGCAACTGCAATTCCCATTCTTCGCACACCCTTAACTGTCAGAGTCAAGTGGTTTTTGTAAAACCCTCTAAAAACAAAAAGTTGGTTGAGTGATCATACAACTATAGCCTGAAAAGTACCTGATTTTCCACAGAATCATTGCAGAGTTTGGAATATATTTTTATTTTTAGAAGCTGTGTGTGAGAAAATGAAGAGACACATCATTAAGTCATGTTTCCTGTCCTAGCATGTGACTTTATTGACATATTTCTTGTCCAGAGTCCTCTAAGTCTGTTCTCTATCAAAGTAATCTCTTAACCTCTATTTCTGTTTTTATCTGGGGAAACAGGAATTTACCAACCAGACATCACAGTAACTCCATCACTGTAAAGCAAACTTTACTAGATGGAAATTGCACATTAATAGTTGAAATCTGTATTTGACTAAGCTGAGGATCAATATTCTTCCAATATATGATTTGTAAAGTGAGTTGAACTCAAGTTTTTCTAGAGGAAAAAAAAAAAAGCAAGTCATTGACACCAAAACCATTCCCAATAGGCATTTGCCTGCCATAGGGCTGGATACTTCTGCCAAGAGACGTTCCACAGTTCCAGGAAGTTTACCCATCATTAGCACTGGAGATGTTTCCAACCTCACCATTGTCTGAGCTGCTGTGCTCTGCTAGGCCTTCAGCACACACAGAAAGCCAAGTTTTCTTCCTCTTGATGACATCTGGGTGCAAAGTGAATGGGTTTTGTCACATGTCACCCCCAGCTTTCACACTTAAAAGCCAAACTCCAGCATTTTAAACCAACAGGGCACTATCCTTAACGTCACGCTCCTTCCACTACCACATATTTTTCCTTATTAAATGGCCATTAAGCAGGAATGAATTTTCTGTAAATTACAGTGTTGTCCCAAAATAAGTTCTTTCATCCAGTCTACAAGAGGCCAATCCACACATATAATCCAAGTATTTGAGTTATTTACAGTTCTGCATAGAAAGAAAATCCACAAAGCCAGCACAACTACCAAAACTTTTCACTCTTTATATATTTTGGCAAACAAAGGCATTAATGACCCTCGGCTGCAAGTTACCTAGTTCTCTTTTTAATTAGTCTTCTGTCTTCTATTGGTTAATGAAATTCTCTCTGCCCATGCCAATTAGTCTGCATGATCAGTCTTTCCCTCCTTTTGAGTCAGTGGTTTCATGGGTCAGTGGCCACGATCTCCCCCTGCCAAATTATCTTTAACCCAGTTGCTGAGTTATCTTTATTAGTTTCTTCCTTTTCTTGAGGGTTTTGCCAAATGTCTTTGTGGCTTATAAATTCTGCATTCTCTGTGTCCACTATCTGTGCTACATCCTTCCTTCCAAGCTCTGTGAACCCTACACCTTAACAAGGCAATTCTACTGTCAAGTAATTTGTCTAACACCTGAACAGCACTTGGAGTTTGTTTCTTAGCTGCAGTTTCACAGATTAAACCTCATTTCTTGTTGATCAGAGTTGAAACTACACAGAGATCAAACATTAAAGAATAGCTTAAGAAAATGTTTTAGCAAGTTGGCATTTTGCGATAACACTGCCGCTTTACGGCAGCCCGCTGGTCGCTGCCTTTACCGGGTAGTTGGCGGTTTTCTGCTTTTACGACAGGGCGCTGCCGTCGCGCAGCGCTGACGCCGAGGGCGCGCCAGGGCTGCGCGCGGCCCTTTCCCCGCCCGCCGCCGCCGCCGCCGCCGGAGCCGCCGCTGGATCCGCCGCCATCGGGGCCGCGCCGGGGCCGCGCAGGTGAGGGGACCGCTGGGGCCGCCCCAGAGCCGCTCGCTTGCCGCTCCGGCAACTCCCGCGGGTACCGAGACCCCCCCCCCCAGCCCCGCCCTGCCGGTTCCGGTGGGGCCGCGTCCCCGCCCCTCCCTGGCACACGCAGCACCCACCGGGACCCTTTCTTCCTCCCCGGGCCTGCTTGGCGGACGCGCCTTCCCTTCGCGGTGGCCTGTGCCGAGGCAAGGCCTCATATCTTGCCACACCGTGCGGCAGCTGGGGGTTGAGGTGTTTGTTTTTTGTTTTTTTTTTCATTTTTTTATCTTCAGAAAATTAAAAAATGGCGAAGTTTGTGGCACCTGTGATCCAGGACAACCCCTCCGGCTGGGGCCCGTGTGCCGTGCCCGAGCAGTTCAAGGACATGCCCTACCAGCCCTTTAGCAAAGGAGACCGCCTGGGCAAGGTACCTGTGCTGGGCCGTGAGCTCTGGACGCTACCTCCGGTGTTAGCATTTGTTACCCTGGCTGCTCCTCTGGCACCTTCGGCAGTGCGTCCTAACACACTGAATACCTCGCAGGGCTGGCAGGCAGAGATGGGAGTCAAAAGGATTAGACCCCAAGCATATGTTGGTGTTTGTTTCTGCTGCTGGGAGTCCTGTGTGTGCGAAGTTAGAGGTGTGGGGGGGAAATGTGTTAATACTTTCTTTTGACTGTTTGTGCTCATTCTTAGGTGGCCGATTGGACGGGAGCCACCTATCAGGATAAAAGATACACAAGTACGTGTAGTCTGCTGGCTGTTCCTGGGCTTTATTTTCTGCAGAGTTTTCTTCCAAGCGTTGTTCTTACTTTCATGTCTCACACCCACCCTGTAATTACCTGCACACCTCATCAAGACAGGCAGCTTACTTCAGGAAGTGTGCTTTACCCTTGGGAGAGCTCTGTGGGGCTCTCCCTGTCCTTGGGGTTTGGGGTTTTGTACTGCCTTATTACCCAGGCTTATAAGGGAGGCGGTTTGGTGGGGGAAGTACATGCAGGTGTAAAGCAGGAGTCCCAGTTTAGATATCAGACTTAGGTGAAGGAGGTTGGGAGAGAATGGAGCAAAGCATCAGGGTGTTTCTCATCTTGGTGCTGAGATACTTTGTTTTATTTCCAGACAAGTACTCCTCACAGTTTGGCGGTGGAAGCCAATATGCCTATTTCCATGAGGAGGATGAGACCAGCTTCCAGCTGGTGGACACGGCCCGGACGCAGAAAACAGCATACCAGAGGAACCGCATGAGGTTTGCACAGGTGACGTGTTCTCAGAGACAGATCAGAGGGGAGCTTCAGCAGCACAGGATTCTTTCCCAGTTAAAATGTCTTTGTTTTTCGTTCCATCATTCCGCAGAGGAACCTTCGGAGAGACAAGGACCGTCGGAACATGCTGCAGTTCAGCATGCAGACACTGCCAAAGAGTGCCAAGCAGAAGGAGAGGTGAGGCTGCAGAGACGAGCATACCGAGCTCGGGTTGGAGTGTGTGAACATACTGTTGATGAATTTGCAAACTGACAGTAACAGAATCTGCTGGGGCAAACAGTCAGCAAAGAATTTCAGGATATTTCAAGTCCAGTTGTTTTGCTGGTGTCAGTAGTACTTAAAAACATGGATTTCATATGGCTACCTAGTAATTTAGGAAGACTTAGGAAAACTTAATTGTATTTAGAAAGTAAAGGTGGCATTTTAAGCAGAGAATATTCTTTCTGAAAACTGCATTTCAATCTTCAGGTAAAACTATATAAAGAGCTGCTCAGAGCAAAGAACAGACGTTTTAATGCCTCAGGCATCTTGATCAACAGATGGCTCAACAAATGTCTCAGCAGCTCAGTGCCTGAAAGCACTGCTCCTCTAGTAGTAGTTTGGAAGTGGAGGAATGGTTGTGGCATATAGGCATCAAGAACTTCATGGCTTTTCTCACATTTGTCATTTTAGAGATCGTTTGCGCCTGCAAAAGAAGTTTCAGAAGCAGTTTGGAGTGAGGCAGAAATGGGACCAGAAATCACAGGTAGACAAACTGCTGAACATTGTGCCCCCTCTGATGGTTAGGTTTCTCTGGCTGCACTCCTGGGGCAGCTCCTCTTGCACAAATCCTGATGTGTCTCCATTTCTCTCTGTACTTGTCCCGCCTTTGGCTGCGCAGCAGAAACCTCGCGACTCCTCTGTTGAAGTTCGCAGCGATTGGGAGGTGAAGGAGGAGATGGATTTCCCTCGGCTGATGAAAATGCGCTACCTGGAGGTGTCAGAGCCACAGGACATGTGAGTTCCTAGAACAGCCCTTTGCTTGCTCCTTGAAGTGACCAGATTTTTGGAAAGCAGGAGCTCAGGGGTCTCCTGCCTGATCCCAATGTTCTCATTAAGGTACCAAAACCAGGGGGAGGTAATGGAACATCCAACAAGCCCTGTGTGGTTCATAAGAGGTATTATCTGTGGGAGGGGTATACAGATGGTCCTCTTACCTTTGCAGAGAGTGCTGTGGAGCCCTAGAGTACTATGACAAAGCCTTTGACCGCATTACAACAAGGAATGAGAAGCTCCTGAGGAGCATTAAGCGCATCTTCCATACTGTCACCACTACGGATGACCCGGTTATCCGAAAGGTATCCACCAGTTTGTAAAACTCTGTGTGTGCTGTTGTTGGAGACCAGCTGTCACTGTCAGACCAAAGGGCAAAAACAAGAAGCATTAGCTGGTATCAGTATTTTTCTTAGGTAGAAGGCAGAGCTAGATTAATGCAGAGTTAGGAACACTGGCCAAGGAAAAGCTGTAATTGTGGAAGGGCAAGCAGACCAGTACTTGAGCTATGTTGGGATGAAACCTTATGTTAGAGACCTGATCCTTGGGGCCTTGGTTTTGGAGGTGAGGAAGGCTCAGACATTTCTCTCTTGTGACCTGACTAGCAATAAGAAACTATGTCTTTTCCAAGAGAATTAACATTTTGTAGTAATTTTGTAGTAATTTAGTATTTTCCCCGTGTGTGGGTGAGGGTTGGCCAGGATTGCTGGGTAGTACCTTACACTTTGTCTGGCAGCCAGTGTGGTACTTACCAGTTCGGCTTTCTCAGTCAGAGCAGCAGAAGAAATCAGTGACATGGTTTGCACTTCTCGTCCTGCCTAGGGAAGGGGTATCTGTTCTTACTGCTGAAACAGTTTTCTCCTCTTGCATTTACAGCTGGCCAAGACACAAGGGAATGTGTTTGCCACAGATGCCATCCTGGCCACACTGATGAGCTGCACTCGCTCTGTCTATTCCTGGGACATCATTGTTCAGAGAGTTGGATCCAAGCTTTTCTTTGACAAGAGGGACAACTCAGATTTTGGTGAGAAGTCCTGAAAGGAATTTCTGTTAAAGTAGCTAAAGGGTCTAATTTTCTTCATGTGGGTGTCCACACTGAGCCCCCTGAACAGGCCAGTTACTGCAGTATATGTGATAGCTATGTGGGGAACTACAGTACTGATCTTTCTGATGTGTAGCTAGAAACTCACTAAAGCTGACATACTCACTCCCTCAGGTATAACCACTTGCATCTGGTTTTCTCCCCAGACCTCCTGACGGTGAGTGAAACAGCCAATGAACCACCACAGGAAGAGGGCAACTCCTTTAATTCTCCACGCAACCTGGCCATGGAAGCTACCTACATCAATCATAACTTCTCCCAGCAGTGTCTGAGAATGGTAAGGTGGAACAGTGATGAGTAGTGGGGCTTGTGTTTCAGAGAGTCTCAGAAAGAGGCCTCATTAAGGCTGCTTTAATGCAACACAGAAGCATTTTAATTGACAGTTGTGTTATACCAGTGGTCTTGCAGTTTTGAAAGAGGTGGGATTATTTCTGGTGAGCAGTGTGACTTTGATGTAGAAAGGTTTTCACCTTGATTTCGCAGAGATGTCATCCTCCTCCAATTGGTGATGCAAACAGGCTTCTTAGTACACTTAATGAAGCCTAAGTGCCAGTACAAATTCTGCCTATAGTGCTGTGACTAATGTAGGCATGAGGCTTTCATCAGCTGTCTTAATGTTTTGGTGTGTCGCTACAAAAGGGAAATCAGCTACTGTTGCTGTAAAAGAGTATTTTTTTTAATAGAGGAAAGCTGTCTCCTAGCATGCTCTGCTGTTTTCATCTGCAGGGAAAGGAGAAATACAAGTTTCCCAACCCAAACCCCTTTGTGGAGGATGACATGGATAAAAATGAAGTAGCCTCTGTTGCATACAGGTAAGTTGGTATTTCTGATGCCCAGTTTTGGCAAGGGGGCAGGATGTCAGTGTGATATGGAGGCAAAATAGGTTGGGAATGTTAGTGATAGAAGCTTTATCTTGAGAGGGATTCATGGATGACCTCACAGTGAAAAGATAGATGAGGAAAGGATTTTGCTGAATGCTGGCATGCATCTGGAAGAGAACAAAGGTCAGAAATAACCAGCTGGATTGTTTATTGGCAGATACCGAAGGTGGAAGCTGGGGGACGATATAGATCTCATTGTCCGCTGTGAACATGATGGAGTGATGACAGGAGCTAATGGAGAAGTGTCATTCATCAACATCAAAACACTGAACGAATGGGATTCGAGGGTGAGGAAGAACAGGATCCCCAAGCTAGCTCTTAACTGCTTCACTGCTGCCTGACATGCCAGGTACAGCAGGGAAGATGAGACCAACATCTGGCTGTGTCCCCCGGGTGCTACATTCCACTAAGGAGTATAACTTTGGTGGATAAGCAGTGCTGATGGGCTTCTCCCCTAACTGTGAGGTAGCTGGCTTGAACCCTCTTGTCCCTGGGTGTTCAGCACAGTAGCCATTCTGTTCTTATGGTTCTCTTTAGAATTCTTCCCTCCCAAACTACCCTTTCCAACCAGTGCCACACATGTTGAGCAATCCCAGGTGTTTGCATTTCTCCCTTCCCTGTGCAAGAGCTTTTCCTGTAGGCTGCAGTTCACATTCCCTCACATGGTACCATAGGGTAGACAATTTCCCTATATGATGACAAGATGGCTGAAGAGATGCCTGCTGCTGGCTTGTCAGGCTGACGCTGGTTCTGGTTCTCCTCTCAGTATTGCAATGGGGTGGACTGGCGCCAGAAGCTGGACTCTCAGAGAGGGGCTGTTATAGCCACGGAGCTGAAGAACAACAGCTACAAGTTGGCCCGCTGGACATGCTGTGCACTGCTGGCTGGATCAGAGTATCTTAAGCTTGGGTAAGGGAGGCAGTTCACACAGAGTATCTTCCAGGTGCATTTTCCATTATTAAACTTTGTATATGTCTGAGTGAAGCATTTACAGAACAGGTAATCCTAAAATCACACAGTGTTCGGGTGGCCAAGAAAGGAAAGCATGTGGTGAGTGCACCAGCCTTGGTGTAAGCTGCTTCCCTTCAGCATCCAGCTGTGACTGACCCCACACACATGAAGGACAAGTGGCCTGCATGGGCTCTCAGCCTCTTTGCTGTGCTCACCAGCAAGGGAAATAAATACAGTGACTGTGGTGCCTGTCAGGGATCTTGAGATCCTTAGTTACTGAGAAATTAGGTGGTGGGTGGAGATATGGCCACAGCGTTCTTTAAACTGTCCGTTTAAAATCAACTGTGTACTGTAGGTAATGAACAAAAGGCTTTTGCTAAATAATTTCTAGTGGTTCTGCAACCCTCAGTTCCATCCACAGACACGGAAATGATACTTTTCCATCTTTTTCATTCCAAACTCCCAGCTAATCATTATATTGCTTAATTTTATCTCTGGGGCTAATTCTTCATCTTTCGTACCTCTCCATCCGATTTGGGGATTTCCAGGTGCATTACAAATTGATAGGTTCTAGCCAGATCCTCTTAGCTTTGGGTGTTGGAGTATTAGGATTTTTCAGCCCAGAAGACAAAAATAAGATGATCACGCTGTTTTTCTTGCTGGTGGTGTTCTGCTGTCTGGGCTTAATCTCCTGATACCCCTCTGGTTACTTCTTGCCTCCCTAGGTACGTATCCCGTTACCATGTGAAGGATTCTGCCCGCCACGTGATCCTGGGCACACAGCAGTTCAAGCCAAATGAATTTGCCAGCCAGATTAATCTGAGCATAGAGAACGCCTGGGGCATCCTGCGATGTGTCATTGACATATGCATGAAGCTGGATGAGGGAAAGTACCTCATCCTCAAGGACCCCAACAAGCAGGTGATTCGCATCTACAGCTTGCCTGACGGCACCTTCAGCTCTGATGAAGATGAGGAGGATGAGGAAGAAGAAGAGGAAGAGGAAGGTTTGTAGCATACTTAGTGCTTTATGCTTTTAAGTGATGTATTGGTCTGGATGAAAAGCAGCAATTTATAATGACCAGAGCTAAAGGGTCAGATCTGACCCATACAATGGCAGGAGAGGAACGAGGCTGGAGAGTGTGTGGTCCCAAGGATGGGACTCTGTTGAAAAGGTATGAGTGATATTGGGAGTACTCAGCTGGAAGAAAGAGGAGATTTGGAAATGCAGATGTTGAGGAGGAGTGATTTTAGCAGGGGTTGGAGGGAGGTCCCAGATCCAGAGCACTAACTGGGAAGACAAAGCCTGCCAAGGAGCCCTTCATTCAGCAGCCCCAAGCTCTGCAGGAGCGGGTGGCTGGTAATTTCTGTTGGTACTGGGATACTTTTTGACTCCAGTTTTAGAAATGGCAGACTATAAGGTGACATACTTAAAACACGTGGTGACAGAGTGTAATTGAGAGGACAAGGTGAAGGCTTTTCTGAAGTGACTCTTGAAGCTGAGCAATCACTGGCTGGTCAAGATGGGAATTTTGGAGCATGAGTGGTGCCCATTGGACAACTGCTGCCTTCCCTTTGCTGCCTAAAACCATCTTGGATGTCTTACCTGAGATCTGTGTTTGCTCTGTTGACAGTGGGAAACCATTTATCCTAGAGCTCTTGCTTCTGTGATAGGTCCCAGTTTATTTTTAGGCTGTAAGCTTAGCCTGGCTACTCCGGATTTTATTATGGATATGTTAGTTAGGTTGCTGTGTAATTTGTTCAGGAGTGTAAATTACGTAATTCCAAAAGTTGTGGTCTTGGCTTTATTGGGAACTTGAAGGGGAGGCGAAGAGACAGTTGGAGGTGGGATAATCTCCCGAAGTGGCAGCCTTGATTTTTTTTTTGTGTTTCTTGTGGCATTTCTTCGTCAGCGACGGTATAATTTTTGGGGTTGGATGTTTTTCTTTCCCCAGCTGCCTTCACTTCATATCCATTTCTCATCTTTTTCAGAGGAAGAGAGCTGAACCCTGCAACCAGCACCGAGGGGCTGCAGTGCCTAGGCAACCCGGGTCCCAGGGGTGGGCTGTGGCTGCACCATCGCCCCGGCCGTGTTGCACATCGATCGTAAACCGGGGGAAAGCAGAATAAAGTTGATTTTGCCGAGTGCCGGCGCTGTTTGTGTGTGTGTGCCTGGTTCGGGTGCCCCGCCGTCACGGCTCCGTCCCGCGCCCGCCCCTTTAAGCGCCGCCCGCCCCCGGACACGTGGTGCACGCGCCGCCATGCTGCCGGGGGCGGCAAGCGGCCGTGGCGGTGCCACGTGACGCGGGGAGCGCCCCGCCCCCTCGCTCACCCCCGCAGCGGCCCGGAGGCAGCGCCGTGCCCGCCCCGCCCTGCCCGGGCGGCGCGGAGAGGAGGAGGAGGGAGCGGAGCGGGAAGAGTCCAGAGTGGGAGGAGCGGCGCGGCGGGAGTTCCATGGTGCAGGTGCGGCCCCGGGGGGGACGGGTCTGGCCGGGCGGCGGTGCCCCGCGCCTCGTGTGCGCCGCGACTCGTGCGCCGTTTGGCGGGGGCGGGGGCATCGGGGCCGGGACCGTATGGGCGGGGGAGCGAGGGCAGCGCGGGGCCCGCCTCCCATTGGCTGATGGGGCGCAGAGGCGCTCGCGACCAGTAGTCCACAGGTGCTGCCCCACCTTGCCACCTGTGGGCGGGGGGCACTGTGCGCCCATTGGCTGGAAGGCCCGGGACCTCTGCTGCTATTGGCTGGCAGGGAGCAGGGCCCAGCCCCAACACCCCACCCTGTGTGGGGGAGGCATGGCGGCCGGGTCTGGGCGGCGGCAAACGAGGACTGGTGGGGTCGGGGGTTTCCCGTGGGGAGGCTGCAGCCCCTGGGGTGACGCCTCCCGGTCCTCTTCCCTTCAGAGCCGGTTGCGCCAGCTCCGCTATGGCCCCAGCAGTCTGCGGGACGCTCCTGGGACTGGCCCTGTACACCGGCAGCTTGTTAGTGGTGAGTGGTACCGCGTTCCTCTACCACGACTACTGCGTCATCGGGGCTGGCCCCGCGGGCTTGCAGGCGGCCTATTTCCTCCAGCAAGCCGGCCGGGACTACATCGTCTTCGAGCGGAGCCATGCTCCCGGCAGCTTCTTCGCGCTCTACCCTCGGCACCGCAAACTCATCAGCATCAACAAGCAGTATACGGGCAAGTCCAACAGCGAGTTCAACCTCCGCCATGACTGGAATTCACTCCTCAGCCACGACCGGCGGCTGCTTTTCCGACGCTACTCTCGCGACTTCTTCCCCGACGCTGACACGATGGTGCGTTACCTGGAGGACTTCGCTTCCCTGCTGAAGCTGCGGGTTCAGTACAACACGGCCATCATCCATGTGACACTGGAGAAGAATGAGCAGGCCTGGAACGGCCATTACTTTCTGTTGACTGACCAGGACAGGAAGAACTACAAGTGCAGGTAATGGGCGAACCTGAGGTTTGACATGCAGCTCAGAGCTTTGCCCTGTTGAGGCATGAGTATCTCCAAGGATGGAGATTTCACAGCCTCTTAGAGCCTTAGTCACCATCAGAGGTGGAAAACATTTTTTAGGGATTGGCAGGTAGATAGATGGGTGGAATAACTGCTCCTGGGAAGGCATTGCCTTTCACGAGCAGTGTTTTGCTTTGGGCAGCTGAGGAGTTTGGGAGGGCAGACACAAATTGGCTGCGATGGCCATCACTGCAGGGTCTGTCCTTGACAGGTATGCTTGAAATCACTTTTGCTTTATCGCTAGATAATTGTTGTCTGTGAAGAAAGCAACTCCGTTGTAACTGAGTAAATCACAGCCAACACTGCTATTATTACAAACTGGATTGAGTCAGTGCTCCATCTCCTCACTCCTTCCTCCTCCCACTGTGGAAGGTGGCTGCAGTGTGACACCCACAGTGACACTCGACCAGCTGCACAGGCCATAGTTTCAAAAGAAACTCGATCTCATTTTCCCATATGTGCCAGACAGGTGAAGCTCTTGGTTGGCACAGAGCTGGAACATAGAGGGGATGCAGAGGAAAGTGGGGCTTCTTTGGGGGAGGGACAAGGACTGTAAGAACCCTCAAGTTTGCTGGTCGCTGAATTCCCCTTCCACTCATCCTATTTACGTCTGTGTATCCTGCTCCGCCACTGAGCTCCATTCCTAAAAACCTTGAAATTACTCGTGTGAACATACGGAGTGTATTTCTCACCTCTCCTGAGAACCTTAGCTCTACGACAGCAGGTCATGCTGGCTGTCACTTGACAGTGTGCTGCTGGCAGGCTGTGAGGGGACAGAAGGCAATCCTGGACACCTACGTACCAGGAGCGAGTTGCTCTCAGGATGCTGTGTAAGCAAGGCTGGGACAGTAGGCAGTGTTGCTTCCCTCAGCCGCCTGGTGTTTCCATCTAAATCACAAAAACTTCCTCAAGAATCAAGTAAAAGCTCTTAAGGAGTGATATAAAAAGATCACTATAGTTATTTTTGGTGTTAACAATTAGTGATGTTGCTAACATGTTTTTATGACTGGGAGTTATATTTCAAAATATCAAAACTATTTCTTCTCTGTCTTCAAAATGACTTCTGCTCTGCCAAATGTCAACTTAAATTTTAAATCAAAGTCATTTTTATGCAACATATAATCAACCTTTGAAGCTATATTATGTATACTGCCAATGAGTTCATATGATTAGAAGTTGCATTCATGAACAGGCAAGAGAGATGCATATGTACAGCACCCACACTTAGTATTGCTATATATAACAGTGTTCTAGTTGTCCTGAGGATAGAGAAGAGAGGATCAGGTCATTAATTGAAGCCCGGTAGAGATTTTTTTTGAAACTATGACCTGTGCAGCTGATCCAGTGTCACTGTAGAGGTCACATTACAGCCACCTTCCACAGTGGGAGGAGGGACTGAGGAGAGGGAGCCCCTTTCCAGAAATTCCTGTATTTCCTAGTGCTATCCCTGTTTTTGCAGCTCTTTGTTGGTTGCTGCTGGGACATGGGTTCCCAATGTGGTAAACTTTCCTGGCTCAGAGTATGTTGAGGGTTACGAGACTGTGTCCACCAACCCAGAGGATTTCACTGGCCAAACCGTGTTGATCTTGGGCCGAGGGAACTCAGCCTTTGAGACAGCAGAGAATATCCTGGGTGTCACGAATTTCATCCACATGGTGAGCCGGTCCCGCGTGCGCCTCTCGTGGGCTACCCACTATGTCGGGGATCTGAGGTAAGAAACCACTGCTGTAGCTGTTTCTAAGACAGTGGGAATACAAACAAGGAAAACCACTTCTTTCCCAGGCTGGACTGGTGCTATGGTCATGGGGGCCACATGGGAAATATGGGGCCTTGGTTTAAAGCAATCCAGGTTGCAGTTGCTGAATACAGAGGCTTGGTGAGAGCTTTATAGGATATGTCTGCAATAGAAACATGTCCACTTGGAAACTGTAATCTTTAAAATCTACTGGCTTTCAAGTTATTCCCTTTCTTCCAGTCACAGAGGAAAGTTAAGAGGTTGGCTACAACCTGCAAGGACAGCGAGGCTATGTTACCTGTGCTGTTCTGGTGAGCCCTGAGGCTCTGGGGATAACCTTTACACTAAAGAGGAGTTGGGATGCCTGATAAATGATCCCATTTTCAGCAGCTAAGACAGAACCTCCCTTCTTTACATTCTTGTATTTTCCATAGAGCAATTAACAATGGCCTGCTGGACACTTACCAGCTGAAATCTCTGGATGGGCTTCTGGAGGGCGATCTGGAAGATCTGGCTATCGTTAAGGACAAAAAGGGAAAGCTGCACATCACACTGCGGTTCTACTTGGAGAACAGGAACATCAGCGCAGGCATCGACTCCATCACCCTCCCTCAGGATGAACTGGACAATTTTGCCACCCGTGCACCTTACGACCGTGTCATCCGCTGCCTGGGCTGGAAGTTTGACTTCTCTATCTATAATAGGTGAGGGAGAACCAGGATCTTCATGAAATAAGGTATTTAAGCTGAAGGGTCTGAGTAGGGAGAAAGGGGAAGAGCAAGTCTTCTCCTGGTGGCATTGTTTGGACCTCTGTGTGCTCTGAGCTGCTTGGTGCTGTACAGTCCTTTGTTTATACTGCAGGTGAGACTGTATCCCAGTGGGAATGTGTCACTGCCCTCTGACTGATGGGCTGTAAGGCTGTGCAGATGGCAGCAATGAGACCTGAGAGATACAGAAAAGTTTGTACCTTTAGAACTTAACATCCTGACCTGCCAGATCACATGGACAAGGCTAGCAATGTTCAGGGTTTTTTTTGAAATGGGGATGATAAAGCTGTAAAAAGGTTTTGTCTGGGGAAAAAACAGTTCCCTGAGGATGCAACCTTCATTCCACCTTGGTACATCCTGCAGTTGAAAATGATACTGCTAACTTCACTGTCTTCCAAAATTCACTGTTAGTGGCTCAGCTGAGAATTAGATCTTGTCCGGGGCTATCTTGAGATAAACACCCTTATCTTCCAAAGATCCTCATTTCAGTAGTAAATGCCACTGAAGGCAGCAGGGCTATGAAGCAGAATCTTGCAGTGGCTGCAATATAATGTGTATCAGAAACCTTTTTTGTTTTTCTACTCCTGTCTTTCCTGATAGCCTGCTACTCTCTTTTGCGTATCAGATCCCTGAGAATGATGCCAGGAAAAGGGAATATTAAGAAGTACCCTCAAATCAAACCCAGCTATGAGTCTAGAGGCACACGGGGGCTCTTTGTTCTTGGCACTGCTAGCCATTCAGTTGACTTCAGGAAATCTGCTGGGGGCTTCATCCATGGATTCCGGTATACAAGTGAGTACTGGGGTGGACAGAAAGGGCAGAGGTGGAAATTGTTCCTCCCTTCAAAGGAACAAACCATAGATTACCACTGGAAAGAGATTGCCCTTAGTCCTGTTCTGGCAATAAAAAAGACAAAACAGGGTCAAGCTGCAACTGCATCATCTGAAGTGGAGGAGAAGTGACTTGGGGTCATATATGAGGTTTGTGGTTGTCTGTCTTTGTTTTGTCTTGTGTCTCTCTTGCCTGCTGTCTGTTATTTATGTAACACAATAGATTTCTTCCTGCCAGACGCTCTGCCTTGTGACAGGCTGTGGGTGAGAGGTCTGTGCTGTGGAGTTAAAACCCAGCAGCTGTGGGCAGTAGAGAGAATTTCCTTCCTCTTTGTGTGTGCCCATCTTTATCATTAAAGGACTGCTGAGAAGTAATGAAATATCCCCAAGGACACCCCTATCTCCTCCCCCACCACTTAGCATCACATCAGCTTTCCGAGGGCATCTCCACTGCAGTTACCAGCGATTGGGGTGGGAGATCCTGAGCACGGAGGAGCTGTAAAGGTTGTTTATTGAGTCCTGCTGCAGTGCAGAGACTGGATTTCAAGCATAAGCTTGGGTTTGTTAAATAAGCTGATTTTCTTTCTCTCCATGTCTTAGCTCGGGCAGTCCATCGCCTATTGGAAAACCGTCACCATGGTGTCCCCTGGCCATCCACAGTCTACCCCATTACACAGCTGACCAATTCCATCATCAAGAGGGTGAATGAGGCCTCAGGCCTCTACCAGATGTTCAGTGTCCTGGCTGACATCATACTGCTGAGAGAGTGAGTGAGTGAGTAATTATTCCCAGCACTGCACTCCATAATTTCATTTCTGTTTCTTTACCATTGCTTCTCATGGTGCCACCACACAAATTGTGCTGTTCCTGCCTAAGGATGTTGCCATCGCATAGGCAGCCACCCCAAACCTGTACCCAGGTTGTGCAGATTATTTCTCCCTCTTAAAGGGCTGAAATGATCCAGACCTTCCCTCTAGGCTTAGAGGTATAGTACCCTTTTACTGACCCCAGGGAAAAACTTTCCTTGAGCAGTGCTACTGTAGAGAGAATCCCATAATCCCTTGAAAACAATAGTCTGTAACAGTATCTGCAGCCTTTTTAAGCTCTGCATCAAGTCCAGCCCTGTAATGACCAAAGTTGCCATCTGATGACTTTTTTGGCTTTAGCCTTGACCAACTGAGGGTGAGTTGGATCCCAGCTGGCCTTCTCTGATGGAAAATTCCGCTGGTGTGTTTGCAATTCACAGGAATGCCACAGCATTTGAATACCTGGAAGAGTACCCCATTGGAATCCTGGCCAAGCTGGAAATGCAGACTGGAAGAAAGGCTCGAAATGGGCTCTTCGTTGTCATCATGGAGTATGGGAGGAATTTCTCTGGGGCTGACAAGGATGTCTTCTACTACAACCGTGCTGTGGGAGAGGCGCAACATGCCTGGCAGTCCAACTTTTTACACCCTGTTATTTACTATTACAAACACCTCCCAACAGGTAAGCTTTCCTGCTAATTATGTGACACAACCAAAATGAAGAGGGATAAAGATAAATTAGAGCCAAAGTCGGGGTGGTACCTGAAAGCACTATTTCCCCTTCCTGTGAGACACCCCCCACCACTGTGGGGGGTGAAAAGGAGCTGAAAAGGAAGCTGAGAGTTGGCAAGAAAGTTCCATCATTAAGACTGATGTAGGGGATGGAGGTTGTACCAGAGACCTCACGTTTGAAGACAGGAACAAACAGGCATGCTGAAATTTCACCATGCCCAAAAAGAGGAACAGTTCTTCCCTTTGGCTGGAACACTATGTGTGTTTTCCAGAGCCTGACAGATGAGGCTGGGCTGTTGTTGTTTGGCCATCTTGCTGCCAAGAGAAAGCTGCTCTCTGGCAGGCCCAGGTCTGAGAGGTCACACAGACACAGAGGCAGCCAAAGGCAAGGGTTTGAAGAGGCGTGTTCTATCCAGCAGCGAACAGGCTCAGAGTAGACCTTCTTGGGAAATGAGTGTGTTGAAATCCTCATCTCCAGAAACCTAGGGTCAGGGTCCAGCCTGCCTTGCATGGAAATAAGCATGATGGGTAGCAGCATTAAATGCAGCTTAGCCTATCTGGCAGTCCCTGCCCAGGGGGAACAGGAACGAAATGACAGGAATGCTACAGTCAGGGACAGAAGACAACTGTGCAGTGGCAAGGCTGTTGAGGACAGAGCCAGCAGAGGGGGTTGCAAATGAAAGTAATGGATTAAAAGGTCAGGACAAAAGCAGAAACAGCCATCACAGCTGCCTTCCACTCCCCAAGCTCTTTTTAATGCCATTTTGTTTCTAAGAGACTCTCAATGTTCTCTTGGCAGAGCGTGAGATGAGACTCCATCACCCAGACTGGCCTCTGCCCCGGCCAGATGCCATCCATCACATTGTGGAGGACTTTCTGACTGACTGGACAGCCCCGAATGCTCACATCCTGCCGCTGAGGCGGTTTTTGGAGAACTGCCTCAGCACCGACCTGCGCAATTTTTTTGCAGGTAATTTGTGCACAGGGTCAAAGTGGCAGAAAAAGGAGGAGGAGTGTTAGGAACAAGTGCCAGAAGTGATCTCTGCAAATAGCTGAGATTTCCCTGTGGTGAGCTTCTTGTCTCACTGTCAGTCACACCTCCTCAATGCACTCACCAGACGGTACAAAGTGTTGTTCTGTGTGTATATTCCCAAAGAGTCTTGCTCTCGTTTTCTGTTAGAAAAAGACTGGCCCAGGCATACCAAGATTTAGAGAAAGGCATATAATACTGGGTTCAATCCTGTTTTCTAGCTGCAGCTTTCCTTTCTTCTTCATTATCTGAACATTTATTTGTGCCATTGTGTACTAGATCTCATGTACTGGTGATTGGATTGCTTTCCTATGGGAAATGGAAGTGCTGTGATGTGAGAGGTGAAGAGCCTCTCCTGCCTCCCTTCCTGGTCTTAAGACTGGTGTGGGACCCTCCTGCAGGAAGCCCATGTAGCACACAGAGAGAAGCCATCTTGTGTCGCTATAGGACAGGAACAAAAGACTAAAGACTCAAAATATTTCAGAAGGCAAAATGCATAGAAAAGCTTTAATTGTCTAATTTTATAAGGTGTTTCAATACAGACTTAATATGATTGGTGAACAGGAATGACACCTCCCCAATCCCATTGGTTAAGCTAGAGAAAAAGCCAAAATGTTTTTCTCTGAGAACCAGAAAGGCAAAACACCACCTGGAGAAAGATTGTTTTGGAAAAGGATAGTTGTTTTGCCAAGATTGTTTTGGGAAGAAGCTTTCTTAAGAAACTCTTCCCATGAGGCAGGAGTTAGCAGCTACCAGCAGGCTAAAATCTCCCAGGCACAAAAAATATCAGGCTCACAATCTTGTATCACAAAGAAGATACCAGATGGATGCAAGCTCAAATCCAGCTCCTTTTTCTCTGTGTGCAGACTGGGAATCCCTCTCTGCATCTCCTGAGCTCTGCAGAATTAAGTCAGTTATTGTGCTGCCATCCGGGGCAAGGTACTGGGTGGGAAACTCCAGCCTTCTTCTCCCATCTTCTCTGCCTTTTGTTTTGAACAAGTCCCTGATAGTTTCTGGGAGTATTTCCCTACAGAGTATTTTTGCTGACTCTAATTTTTGATCCTTTCCCCTGCAGAGTCCTGTTTCCTGTTTGCCTTCACCCATCAAAAGCTGCCTCCCTCCTGCCAGCAGGGGTACATGAGAATGCAGGGACTAGTGGGGAGCCAGGAGCTCCGACACCACGCGGTACAGGCTGGGCTGCTCCAGGATTACACTCACACAGACTTTTCGGATGACAGACCCCCTGACAGCCATGATGGGTCACAAGAGCAATTGATGAGAGATCATGGGATTCCAGTTCGTCCTCTGCAGCATCTTGTTAATGCCAAGGATGAGCTTTAACCTTTCTTGCTCCACACCGAAATCCATAGGTGCTTTTGTGACAGTACTGTAAGAGATCCACAGCAGGATTCTGTCCTTCCTAGCGTCCCTTTTCCATCCCCATGCCTCTCACTGATCGTGAGTTGCCAAAGACCTGCTCAGATCTTGCTGTTACAAAGAGGACCAACATGTTCTGAAGGATTGAGAGAGGGACCAAAATCCAGTGATGCTGAGGTTCTCACATTGTCCTTGCAGAGTTCAGAGTTGCCTGAAGATGGTGTTTGTGTTTATCTCACTGACCATTATCTGCAGTGACATACAGAGGCCACAGAAGTGAGCACAGGAAGGCCTGGAAAACTTCAGATGTCATGTCCCCCTTCAGAGGTGACCAGCTCACACCCTGTGGCAGCCCAATGCCAGTTCTCTGATCCCTGGATGTGTATACTTGAAGATTAGTTTCTGCATTGAATGCTGAAGTGGTACTTCAGGCAAACTTCTGGTATTTTTCCTGTATTTGGTTAGGGCAGTTGTGTTGCTTGAGTGGGGAAAGATGATTTTTTTTTTTTTTTTTTTTTAGTTACTGTATAGGTCAGATAACTTATAATTTCCCAGAGGACACTACAAGGGACTCTTTTCTCCATGATGGATGAATAGCTTGCTTGGAATGCCTGGGACACAGAGACTGAGTTCGGCTCTGCTGTCTTGATGTTTTTCTTCTCCCACACCAAGCAGCCTAGACGATTAGCCTGTCTTTTATAAAGCATGACCAATATTTCTCCTATTTGCACTATGTCCCATCAAGAAAGTTTGATGTTGTTAAAATGTTCCTTAAAATGCTTCTGTGTTATTCCACTCTAGCCACCTTGAGATCTGAGAGGGACTGACAGGGAAGCTGCACTTTACTGCTCCCTCTGTGAGCCACATGCCCTTGCCTTGCCTGTCACCTCCCTGTGGACTCCTTCCATGGGCCTGGAATTGCAAAGGAAGAGCAGTTTTGAGCTTGACCTCACAATGTCCCTGGGCTTTGTAGGAAATACAGGAGGGGTGACAGGAGGTTTTTATCTCCACACACTTTCCAATCCTTCAGCTTCTTGTGAAATATACACTATTGCTTCCAAACTGAGGGAGGCTGTACCTTACATGTACTTAAAGCTCTCCCAATCCTTTGAATTCAGCTGCTGTTTCAGTAAAACTCCAGTTCCTTGGAGAAGCTGGGGAGCAGAAGAGGTCAATGAAGTGACAGAGGAGTTCTTGGTCTCTTTGAGAATACTGGGCTGTGCAGGCAATGCAGCTGCTGAAAGATAGTGCCTCTTCACATGCAGCTGAAGAGGGTGGTGTGGGCCATGCTGATTGCGGTCATCCCTGAGTGTAAGGCTGCAGGTTGGTCCTGATGCCTGCCCAGGTGGGCGCGTTGTGGAACTGCTATATGGGGAGGTGTAGAGCTGTGTGTTTCCAGGAAAGCTTAAAGAAGCAGGTGAAGCACGCGGCCCTTTGCCTGGCATCAGGCTGAAGAGAGCCGCCAGCCGGAGGCACCGGGACCGGGAGTGACACCGGAGCCGCCAGGGCCGCGCCACGTGCCCAAGACGCGCCATGGCTCGGACTACGCCCACTGCGCCCATTGGAGGGCTCCGCCGCCAATCAGCAGCCAGGGTTTGCCCCACGTGACATTTCCCAGCCCCCTCCAGGGGCTGAGCGAAAGGGCCTAAAGGACAAGCACAGCAGCCAATCAGAGGTGCCCGGCCCTTCCGGCGGCTGCCAATCGGCTGGGAGGGCGGCCGGGCTGTTTGTAGCAGCCTTCCGTCGGTGGTGGCCAATCAGCGCGGGCGGGCGGGGCGGCGGGCGGAAGTTCGTTGTGTGCGGGTCACCTCCGCGCCCGGGAAGGTGCGGACGGGATGCAGGCCCGGCGGGTGGAGCGGGGCTCTCCCGGCTGTGCCCTCCTGCCCTCGGAGTCGGGGAGCACCGGGTTGCCGGTGTCTGGGGCTGTTCTCCCCCACAGGGTTGGGGGCTGGGGGCCCTGTGCCACTTGTCGGGACATCAGCTGAAGAAGGAGCATCGCGGTGTCGGAGCAGTGGGAATGCTGCGGCCTGTCTGCCCTGTGGGTGGGGAGGAACAGGCGATGAGGGCAGCTCTGCAGGGCTGAGGGAAACGAGGACCCTGTGCCTAGAGCTGTCTCCTGTAAACGAGGAGGGGGCGAGGTCCAGCTGCGGGCCCCATGGCTGTGCGGCTGGAGCCGCGGAGGGGAGCGGGGGCTGGGCACAGGGGCAGGAAGCACTCCTGTGTCATATCCCATAAGTTTCTCTCCTGGACACCTCCTGGCCTGGGGGCTGTCCTGCCGAGGGGACTCGGAGCAGGGCACTGCTGCAGTTGGGCCAGCCATGGGGTGCGCCCACCCCACCAACTACTCTCCCCACAGATGGCCCAGAGGCTGGCGCTCCAGCGGCTGCTCTCCCTCCCTGCGCGGGGGCCCCTGGCATCCCACGGCAGGGCCTTGAGCACCTCAGCTGGCCGCAGGAGCACTTTCAACGTGCAGGACGGCAGCGACTTCCAGGACCGGGTGGTGAACAGCCCCAAGCCCGTTGTGGTGGACTTCCATGCGCAGTAAGTTCCACCCATGGCACTTGCTCCCCTCTCCGCCATCACCCGTGCAGGTGTGCCCCTGTGACTTTCCTGATGTGGTGGCACTCCGGGCACACCACGGAGGAACATGCCTGAGGGCTTCCAGTAAATCCAGCGTCTGGTGTTGAAAGATGCTTCTGCCCGTCAGGCTCGATCCATGAAGATTCCCCTCACAGCCACACCCTGCAGCAGTGTCAAACAGGAGTGCCAGGAAAGCATTCCCCAGGGTGGCATAGATGCACCTTCCAGGTGCTCAGATGTCACTCCAGCCCCCGTGTTGCATCATCCTACAGAAGATGTGTCAGGAAAAAGCTCTGATATCTGCCCTATTTGGCTTCGTGGATGAAACGTCCTCTTAGAAACATTAAAGTTTGTTAACAGCCACTGAGAGCTCTGCACTTGCTATGCCTCACCATTGTTATGTTGTATCATTCCATGTTTCTTAAAGCTGTGTGGTTTTGAAGCTCTTCATAGCAAATGCCGTTATGTGTTAATAACAGCCATGTGATACCAAGGATAGCAATTGTTATCAATAAAAATGCCATCATCCACCTGCCAGCAAAAATGTTGCTATCTGCTCTATTAACAATACTGGTTATCCTTGGGTTTTTCATGTATTTTCATAGTCCTCCAGTACTGTTACGTGAGCCTGTTATAGCTGAGTTGGGGCAAACAGAACACAAAACAGCCAAAATACTTCTGCTCTAAATAAACCAACTGACAGACCAAAGTGAGCATTAGTTGGTATCATCCAGGGAGGAGAGGACAATTAATTGAAGCCTGAAACCAGATACAGAGCTTCCTTAACCTTTGACTGCTCCTTTGTGAGAGAAGTGTTTTTCTATGGGGGTTCAGGAATTGTATTTCCAGGCTGGCGCTTGAGTGGAACAGCAATTGTGGTAAAGGCACTGGTGTACCAGCATGCCTTCCATGGCTGTACCTGCTTCTTCTAATGTCTTCTTTCTCTTCTTGCTCCATCAGGTGGTGTGGTCCCTGCAAGATCCTAGGCCCCAGGTTAGAGAAGCTGGTGGCCAAGCTGGAGGGGAAGGTGCTGATGGCCAAGGTGGACATCGATGATCACACAGACCTTGCTATTGAGTACGAGGTAGGAGGTGGAAGAGCAGAGACTTTTCCTTAGCTGGCAGTGCAAAGGTGCCTCCCTGGGGAGACCTGTTGGCTGCACAGCAGCAGCATTGGAGGGGAGGGGAAGCCCAGAGCCTACTGGTTCCTGATCCATTGGGTCACTTCTCAGTAGGTGGATTTTGCTGCTTGGCTCTGCTCCAGCTCTGCTGGTCATGCCCAGCATCCCCACCTCTATTTCTGCAGGGAGGTCTCCTCTAGGCCTTGCAGGTGTCTGTCAGTGTAAACACTTCGCTGGCCTCCAGAACACACAGCATTTTGCTGCCAGTTGGGGCTGCTCAGGTGCAGGGCAAGAATGGGAAGTTACAAAACCTGCTCTGGGGCTGTGCTACTGAACATGGTTCTTTGTGCAACCAGCCTACCCTCTCTTTCCCTTCCTTGTTCAGGATCTCTAGCTGGGTCATAACGTCCCCATCCTTAAGTTGCAGCACAAGGAGACGCAGTGAGTTTTGTTTGGACAGGTAGAAAGAACACGTAAACAGCGGGAGCACATGTCCTGCTCTTGAAAGGAGAAAGCCTTGGTGCCTACACTAGTGTGTGACATTACTGCTGGGTGTGTTCTCTGTGCTGCCTTTCTCCCGGGAAGGAGCGGAATGACTGGAGAAGGCCATGGCTTTAGTCTATATGATTCAATTATTTGTCTCCTCTGATAGTGATTTAGGTAATTTAAGAAACACAAAAGCCCCTCTGAAGGCCGTGCTTGCCTCTGTTATCTCTCCTTGTAAACAACCACTCTGCCCATGGAGTTGGGGCACCTGCTGTTGTGTTTTACAGGGAAAAAGATGTCTCATTTTCACTTGGGTATAATGCAGATGGAGCTGCTTCCCCTCTGCAAATGAAGTCCTGCTCCCAGGGTGACAACTAGCACAGCAAGGTCCTCAAGCTGCCCTGAAAAGTGTGAATCATGTCCTGAGCAAGCTGTCATTTTGTTGAGCCTCTAGAAGATGCTGTGTGCCATTCCCACACCCTGCCAAGCCAGAAGGAGACGGAAGTGGAAAAGCTTGCTCCCTCACACTCTTTCCCCAGGGAGACCTTTCTGCCTGTGCAGTGATGGTGTGCCCACACAGTGGTGGCCACAGTCATGACTTGCAGCTCCCACAAGCTCAGCATGAGAGCCTCCAGTGCTCTCCAGGGTGGAGGTGTGCTGGCAGATACATCCCAGGCCAAGGAAGATGGCTGCTGGCTCCTGAGCAGGGCTGGTGGCTGCAAGCCCAAAAGGCTGCGTAGCTCAGAGGGTGCTGGTGAGAAGCTGAAGAGGATGAGGTGGTTTTAGTGATGATCTAACAATGTGTAAATCCTAATAGATGCAGGCAAAGCTCTGGTAGCAACCACGTTGAGGAGAAGAGAATAGAGATTATTAGCTCAACTCGCGTATTGTTCCAAGCCTTCCAGTAGATAGAATTAGCTGGGATTACAAGAGGATAATCTCAGATGAGTGGAAAACAACAAGCAGGCTGTGTGCATGCAGAGAAAAGTCTGAGGCTGAAAGTTCCAAGTTTTGCAGGTTTGAGGATGTGCTGCATGTCCTTTCCCCATGGGTGCTGAGGGAGCACTGCCTACTGTGTGTGTTTGTTTGCAGGTAGGACTGAGGCTGCAGGGAAAGGTCAGCAGTTCATTCTGGAACCTTATATACAAACGTGATGAAGTTTTTGTTTTGTGAGAGGCCCTCCTTCACTTTTGGAGTGATATGTGTGTGTCTTGTCTTGGCCATTATCCCTGTGGCTAAAATACCATCCCTAGACAAAATTCTCTGCTCGGATCTCCATAGTTTGGAGCATCCTTTCCAAGGTAGAAGTTTGGTTTGTGTGCTGAGCACGTGCTTGGTTTTGCTTCATCTTCTGGAAGTTTCCATGTAAGGAGAAATGTCAGGGCTGATGGGAAGGCACCAAGTCGAGATCAAAGAGAGACCAAACAGTGTTTGCGAAAGATCAGAATAAACCACAGGTGGTGTTTAGAGGGGATCAGAAAACATTTGTTTTAAAGACATTCCATTGGGGATCAGATGTCTGCACGATAAGGAGGTCTTTGTTTGGGGGTTTTCAGTGTCCATGCCACCCCCATAACTCCTTTGCTAGCTGCAAGGAAGTCTCCCTCCATCTGTGTTTATTCCCTGTCCACGGATACACTCAGCCCCCAGCTTGCTGCCTGCTTGCATAATGTCCTCTTCAGCAGCCTCCTTGGCGCCAGGGGTGGCAGCGGGAGGGGGAGACCCCCTGGAAGAGCTGAGGAATGCTGGTGCATTCCTTTATACAAGTGGCCCTCTGCCCTTGGCTCTCAGCCATCCCAGCTTAGCACAAAGCACAAATGCATTTCCTGCAACTAGCAATGTCCTCAGTGCCCGTCCCTGTCCTGTTATGCCCAGCACAAAAGTGCTTTCTCTGGGGACTCCTTGTTTTATCTAACACCTTTCATCTCTGGTTGTGGCCTTTCTCCACTGCTCCAGCCAGCTCCTGACCTCTCTTCTCAAGAGCAGAAAGGGAGAAGAAATAATTCTGTTTATCTGCAGTCTCTTAAAATTCATTAGATTCATCTCTTGCCTTAGCCAATTGCCTGTGTGTGATGACTGGGAAAGGGCAGCCCCTTCTCTGGCCACTGTGGGTGGGCAGCGCAGGAGAGCTGCTGGGTACTGACATGGTCATTCGTCAATGGGACTCCATCCTGTTACCTCCTCATTGAGAGGCCTGGGCAAAATCCTTCCCCCTGCTCTGTTGTGTGGCATCTGAATTTGTATAAAAGTTTCAGATGGGAGAGAATTCCCTTGATACAGGTGTTACCAGGATGGCCATGTTTGTTTATTTTTTTATTTATGTGGTCAACACTAATCAAAAGCAGACTGATTTTTTCTGTAGAAATGCTCTTCAGAGAGGAGGAAAGTTTGTTTAGGTTCAGTGCAGATGGGACCCAAAAAAAGACAGGGGAAAAAAAAGAAAAAATGCCCTTAACTTTGCATTCTAGAAATTCCCATTACATTTGCTTCTCAACCAGCAAAACAAAGTATGTGTTCCATTAACAGGCTGCCCTTGCTGCAGCTGGCAGGAAGGAAGCTGACAAAAACATTGTGTTTTCTGAGCAGAGGAAAGTTCTGTGTCCCCGCTTCTCATTTGGCTCTGCAGCACCAGTCCCAGACCTTCCACTCTTTCTTGGGATTTGCTCACCAGCATGAATAGGGAGAGAGAGGGATTGAGACCATGTGAAGCTTGAGGGTGCACTGGTCAGCCTGCAGGGCCTGGCAACATGGTGTTGGCCGCTTCTTCATAGCGCTTCCAAGAGTTGCCTGTTCCTCACTCTGGCCCTAATAGGGGCCAGCTCTTGTTTTTTTTTGGGTGGGACTGGAGCAACTCGTTCAGTATTAACCCACTGTGCAAACCAGAGGGAGGCTCAGTGGAGGTTTGCCCTTCTCAGGGAGGGAGCAGATGAATGTAATGCATCCTTTCTCTCCTAAAATCGCTGAGGAATGTGTTGGCACCATCACTGGTGCTGGGGCCCAGGTTCTCTGGATCTGCTCCCTGCATTCACTAGGAGGTGCTGAAGATTGTGCATTGAGCAGCCCCGGCGCTCCCGTCCCTTCAGATGAGACTGCACAAGCCCCAGAGGACACTGTAGGGAGCCATGCTGGACTGCCCGGCTGGGACCGGGTGAGAAGGGAAGACAAAATGTTCCTTTCATCTCAGGCTCCAGTGGGAGAAAAGCCAGCGCTCTGATGAGTTTCCAGAGGGATTTGCAGATCTTTGTTGGCAGCAGGGCTGGCAGTGCACATGGGAAGGCCCCGCAGGCTGGAGGACAGTCAGCGGGCAAGATAAGGACAGAATGTGTTTTAGGGGGGAGACTTTGCAAAGATAAGGGCATCAAAGCTGTGGGGTCAGAAATGTGATCAGATCTTCCATGGCTGTGGCTCTGGTTGTTCCTTCTTTCAGTCATGTCCCTGGGGTCTCTGCTGTCACCAGTTAACCAGCAAGTCCCTGGGGAGTGTTGTCATTTCAAACACTGTTCTCTTGGATAATTCCCAGAAAACTTTGTTCTGAGCTAAAAAAGCAGTGCCTAGAGCAGCACAGCTGCCTGCTAGCTCTGGTCAGAGGGACTTTTTCACTTCTTACTTAATCATCAGGGATCTGCAGTGAATGACCACTGGTTTGTGACCAGATAAACCACTGAAAACAGAAGTGGGAAAGGAAGAAGGCTTGGAGGGGATTGTCATTGCCATAATATGATGGAGCAGGAAGTCTGCCTGTGCAATGGTGGGGCAGGTAGGATTAGAGCTCCAATCCTGTCTCGAGAAGAGAACAAGTCCAGTCTGATGCTACCCTGGCCATAAAATGTCCAAAGGTCATTATATCTGAGATGTGTCCTAGATGTGTTCATTTATGATAGGACAAAAGGGAAGGAGAAGAAGCATTTGTACTGGAGATGGGTTTTGTATTAGCTGTGGTTTTGTCTTTAAAAATTTCATCTTAATTAAACTCAAAAAGATCAGCCTTATTTTGAGTAGAGTGGTGTACGTCAGTACAGCGAGGGGAAACATGGAGCTCAGCTGGCCTGTTTTGCAAGGGGACATCTTACCCTAGAGCAGTGCATGCTCAGCTTCCCTGTAGCCACTTAGACTTCCATTGGGAGACCAGGTGCAGATGGCTTCCTGCAGGCTCTGCTCACCTGTCTTCCTGTTTCTCTTGCCCCAGGTGTCGGCAGTGCCAACTGTGCTGGCGATGAAGAACGGAGACGTTGTGGATAAATTTGTGGGCATAAAGGACGAGGATCAACTGGAGGCTTTCCTCAAGAAGCTCATCGGAGCCTGAAGTAAAAGGGTGGCTGTACCTCTGCCTCTGGACACATCCATGTTGTGCATTCCTTGCCTGGGAGAGCTGAGGGCAGGTCAATTGCCTGCTCAGTACAACCTGGGGGTTTCTTCTGTTTTGGTGGTTTTAGGAGATGGAAAATGTTGTAACTCTTCCCTCCTTCTCCCCCTTCTCATGAGCAGCAGTAGTTTTAAAGGGCGTTGAGGAGCACGGCTGCTTATTCTCAAAACAGGGAATGTGGCTGGAATTAGGAGCCTGTGTTTATCAGCCAAGAGCTGACGTGCAGAGCTGCTGCTGCTGAGTTATGAGGAGGAATGTTTTTGTCTTTGCCTCACATCTGATAGCCCAGAGCAGAGGACAGCTGCTCCCTGCAAGATGATGGTACATACCTGCCCTGGGTGGGTTCATTTAAAGCTGAGAATGCCTCTGCCTTGTCTGTGAAACCTGTTTCTTTCTTCCTCTGTCCTTGTGTTGCTGGGACAGGTACAACTCCTCCACAAATCCATGGGTTCCCATCATAATTTCATAATAGAAAATAGGGAGAAGTATTTTATGGATCTCCTTTTGTATGTCTGCAGTAGAGAACTTTATTCAGTCACTGCTGTCTAGCCAGGAGAATAAAACTTGATTCTCACAAATCTGTCTGTCCAGAGAGGTGAGCTGGGAGTATCAGCAGCACAGTTTCTAATGATGGGTTGGGAAAGTGCAGGTTATGACTTGATCCCTACTAAAAGTTAATGTGCTGAAAAACAAAGAGGATTCCTTCCATGGGGCTTTCAGTACTGCCTGTAGGACCCCCTTTGTGTGCTGCTGGATGCAGGGGGCCAGAGGGAGGACTCACCTCTCACACACAGATGAACAGCTGCTCATTGCACACAAGGAACCTGAGCTGTGCTCGCTCCCCGTGTGCATTTCTCACCCCTCCCCAGTCTGTGGAGCCTGAGCGCCTCCCTCTCCCTGTTGTGAATAATTAAATGTGCTCCCACAGGTGAGCCCTGCCAGAAGGCAGCCTTTTGACTTCAATTACCCTGACCTTTGGACTAAGTGTGCTGGTTGTGGGCTTCTGTCTAAGCAGCCTTCAGCCTTTCCAGCCTCTTCCTCCTCCTCACATACACCTGTTTCCTGACAACCAGGCTTCTGAGTGCTCCCAGCCTCCTCCTGTGCTTGCAGGCAGAGTACAGCACCAGCACTGATGACTACTGTACTGTTTAATTCCAGCTTGCTTATCTAAGCTGCATGAGAACTTTGTAAGTGCTTAATAACCATGTACAAGCTGCTTTGGGATTTTTGTTTGTTTGTTTTTTGTTTGTTTGTTTTTGCTACAGCTTCTGTTTCCTTCAGTCACTTAAATCTACTTTGCTTTTCTTCCATTTCACCTCCCTGGCATATGAGCAGCCAGGTAATTTTTTTTCTGCACCTCTGCAGTAACGATTTATGACCTTTGAAGGAGCCAGGGGAGTGGTGATCCAAGTGCTGCTGCAACTGCAGTGCTGCTGGCTGGCATCACTGCTCCCACCTCCTCCTGTCGCCCTGGATCCTGGGCCATAGCACAAGGTGATACTGGTCCCCTGAGGTGGGTGCCTCCCATTTGGGCTGGGCTGATTTCACTGCTGGCATGCTGCTAGAGGTGATGTCTCTTGGATGTAATCTGGTAAAGGACTGTTGGTCAGTTAACGATCAATAAAAAGTGGTATTTCATTTTTTTCCAGAGATCATAGAGGCTGTGTTGCTCCTGACCTCCTCAGGTTTCAGCCTGGGCAATTTCCTCTGCAGTTTCAGTGTTCCTGCTCAGTAAACACTTCTAGTAAAGACTCCGTTTTCCTGCACAAGCAGGAAAAGCAGAGGAACAATGTCACATACCTGAAAATAATCAACTTTCTTGCCTCACCATGCTACAGAACAGGAAAAAACACAGTGACTCTGCATTGTGTAATTAATGGGCTGTATAAAATAGTTATTTTATTGCTTCCTTCTAAGGAAAAGCAGAGCTAAAGTGTCAGTCGCTGTTAAAATGCCAGCACACTTTAGGGTGCATTATGTGAAAGCCACAACTGTTTCTTTGAGATAAATGCTAAAGGCATTTGTGGTGCTGTGTGAGAATCCTTCAGAACAGTGTAAAAGGTGGACAGTAGGAAGAGGGGTTTGGGGACAGCTTGAGATTCCTCAAGCACTTTGCAAGGTTTCCACCACAGGACAGGACTCAGAGGACAAGGATATTTTCTGTGCCAGGTTTTTAATTCAGCTTCCCTGTTTGCCAGCTGCTGGGGAAGGCTTCAGGGATTCCCACAGTGGTGTTAATAACAGGCAATGCAAGCAGGAAGCAGTGCCAGCAGTGTATTTGTGTAGTGGCTAAAGAGGGGTTGCATAGCAATTTTTATGCTACCTGAATGTGATGTTGGTCTTTCCCGATTGAAGGGAGCTGAAGCAGTGGGTAATTCCTCAGCAGCAGCTGTTCTTTCAGCTGGGAAAATGTTTCCTCTCTCCAGTAAGGATGCAGTTTGTTTTCCCTTTTGGTGTTTGAATTAAATCCTCCTCTGATCTGTCAAGCATTTGCTCTCTCCTACCCAAGCCTGTGCATTTGACAGTAGCTTTCTCAACTCTTACTGTTCCTTGTTTCTATTTTAAGAGGACATGGCAGTCACTGCCTTCGTAAGGGGAGCAGTGCTCAGCTAAGCCCACTTGTCTTCCCCGTGCATGTTTTTAACCCAATGCCAAGGTTCCCCCAAGGGTCAGGCACAGTGCCTCTTTCCTCACAGTCTTGTCCAAGGCACCTGATTCCAGGCTGGTGGAGGTTTTCCATTCGTTTCTGTTGGCTTTACACTTGCATCAAGCCCTAACACAGCTGCTGCTTTCCCCAAGATGTTTGCGCCTGCCTGCTGAACTCCGAGTTAATTTCCAGCTACTCTGGCTCTTAGTGAATATCTGCAAGGAGGGGGCGGGAGAGCTTTGCTGTCTTCTCTGCTAGAGGTGCTATGCCAGGACCAGCTTTAAGGGCTGCTAGAGGATGGAAAACTCAGGTTGTTTAGCTTGCAGCACACAGTGGGCTGTGTATATGTCCTCTGAAGGAGATAGTTTAGGCCAGTTTGTTTCCAGTGACGTCTGACCTTGGCAGCCTGGCCAGTAAATCCTTTGTTTTATCAACAAATATGATTCCTCCTGTGCAAAGAGCAAAACAAAGACCAGTTCCATGTCAACAAAGAAATGGCCCCCACCGACACTGCCTTAGGCAGAGCCTTTCACCAGCTCAGCCAGCCAGTTGGCCCAAACAGTTTGTTAATTACTTTGAGCTTCCCCTCACACATATTGTTTCTCTCATCCAAGTAATTACAGGATTCAGACAGAATCAGGAATTAAATTCTCCAGCCCTGCAAGCCTGTTAGCAGCAATTTTAAGCTCAGTGTTGTTCAAAACTACTGCTAAATGATGGCAAGAGTTTCCTGCAGGTCAAAGAGTAACAGCAGCTGCAATAGTCTAGTCAATAAAAAGATAAAACCAGACTAGATCACCTGTTACACAGTCTCCTATCCTCCTTACCTGCCCCTGCAACACACCCAGGCTCAAGCTGTGGTTTAACCCCATTTGGGAACTAAGTGCCGGGTACCTGCTCACTCACACCTCTAGTAGTGGGATGGGAAGGAGAATCAGGAAAAAAAGGCAAAAGCATGGGTTGAGAAAATAACAGTTTAATAATTTAAATAAATTGAAATATAAGGATAACATAATACTTGTAAATGAAAAGGGAAACTACAAAACGAGGGAGAAAACACAAAAGAAACAAGTGATGTACAATATAAATGCTTACCACTTGGCTGATTGATGCCCGGCCTGTCCCTGAGGAGTGATTGGCTCCTTCCAGGTAACCACCAGTTTATATACTGAGGATGATGTCCTGTGACATGTCCCAATATCCCTTTGACTAGTTCGGATCAGCTCTACTGGGTGTGCTCCTTCCCAGCTTCTTGTGTAGCTCCTCACTGGCAGAGCATAGGGAAGTGAAAAGTCCTTGATTTAAAGAAAGTACTGCTCAGAAAGAAGTAGAGCATTGGTATGTTATCAGCATTATTCTCATACTAAATTCAACACATAGCATTGCACTGGCTGCTAGGAAGAAAATTAACTCTGTCCCAGTGAAAACCAGGACACCGTCCATCACCACATAGGGGTGGTGTTCTACCATGTCTTGCTGCTCTTCTAAAGGATGTAGGGTGCCCTTGTGAGCTTTGTGGTTTTTCTGCCTCTGCAGCTCTGTAACTGCAGCAACACTTTTCTCCATAAAACCTTTAACAAGCTAAAACCAGACTGCAGCTCTCAGGAGAGTGGTAGCCACAGGCTGGATGCGGTTTGGAGGGGGCTGCTGTGCTGAGCCATGCCTGGTTGCTCTTTCTCTGTGCATTCTACCGTTCAGGGAAGCAGGAGCAGCAGGGGAAACCCCAAATTTCTTACACCAGAAGAGCCAAGTGGGTGAAAACGAGAGGCCTACAGGGAGAGATTGAAAATGCATCCATCCACATCCCAGGGAATGGAGCGAGGAGAAACACTGTGGCTGCCTACCTGGGTGGCAAGGGGTCCCTTGCCCAAGGGTGGGCAGTGAGACAAGGCAACATCCTACAAGGAGAGGCCAGAGGGGGACACTGGAGCCACTTGTGTACTCAGGGTGGAGGACAGCTGGAAGCTGCAGGCAACAGGGCAGCACTCCCCAGCTCACACTGACTTCCTAGGCTCTCAGGATGCAAGTCACAATAAAAATGCACTAAAATTGATGGGTTTTCTCCATGGCCTGCATGAAATAAGGTCCCTGCAGGTGTATACATGTATATATACATGTTTATCTACTCCCATACTCTTGTTCTCTGTTGTGGAGAGTGCCAGGAGTTTTTGTGACTCACAGATGTCCCCAGGAGCTGTAGCTGCTGACAGAAAAGGACAGGAGCCAGCCTGCTGGCTCTCCCACCCCAGGCAAGGCTGAGCTCCGTGTACCCTTCTCAGCCTCTACACGCTTCTCTTCGCTGTGCTGCTAAAGGCACCCTGACTCCATCTCTCTTACGAATGGACAAGTGGTTGAGCAATTTCCTGAAAAACAGGAAATTTTTGCAGCAAGAGTCCTCAGAAATACTGATTTCAAGTCATCCAGGGGGTACAATATACACCAGAGATTTCGGTGTTTGCCAGAGATGGTGACCTCTGGTGACCCACGTGGCTGCAGATTCATGCCAGTCCCACTCAGCTGTCAGGGAGAGGGTGTTTGTCCTGGTGGACTCTGCACATGGAGCTTCACAGCCTCTGGAAGGAGAGGAGCTGCCTCCCCCCGGGGTTGCTGTCTTGCTCCATCGTGAGGCAATAACACTTCCCCGCAGCGCTCGTGGCTGCGGGCACAGGGACTGCACGGCTCCTGTCCCTGCACGTGGCTTTACCCGCGGGGCCGTGGCACAGGCAGCAGCAGCAGGTAACAAACCCAGCCTGGTCTGGCTGTCACAGCGGCCGGGATGGAGATGGAGTGATGCAAGCTCCAGCATGCCCGCTGGTATTTATATAACATCATTTTACTTTAATCCGGCTTTTTAAATAAACCGTCAAAGCCCTTTCTGTTCACTTGTTCACCTTTCTCTTTTTTTTTTTTTCTTTTTTTTTTTTTTTTCTTTTTTTTTTTTTTTTTTTTTGACTATGAGTTTCATCTTTCAAAGCTTGGCTAGTTTTAAGCGGTGCCGAAAAACCTCATTTACAGTGGCTTTTTGTTCTGTGCTGGTATTGTTCAGGCAGAAGTGGTTGTTTTCTTTTTGTCCTGGCATAGCTCAGAAGTGACTGCATAGTCTGAGCTCAAACTTTCTAAAAATACTTACCCATGAGGAGAGATCCAGCAGAGCGCTGTTCAGACCCAGAGATTAACACCTTAGAAAGGTGCAGTGTTCTGAAAAAGAAGACAGTGGCAGAGTCCTGCCAAGTCTGATCACCGTAAGCCCTGCAGCTTCAACACGTGGCAGGCAGAGAGGATCTGTAGAGGGCTGTGGATCTCTGAGGCACCAGGGAAGCCCACCAGGAAGGTTCTTCAGTGCCTGCAGAACCAGCCCAAGGGAAATACTTTCTGAGGAGAGGCTATAGGGTCAGTCAAAAGTCATAAGAGAAGCACTTCTTGCTGCTTGGAGAAGCAAGGCTGAACAATGAGCCTGCTCCGCACCAGAGGCTGGTCTTCAGAATCACATCCTCCTATTGGAGCGTGAGATAGCTCTGGGGGAAGGGAGGATGACAGGCGCTAAGCAGAACAGAGATCAGACATATGACAAATTGCAGGAAAGAATGTGGGAGCTCCTTTTTGTCCTGCCACTGATTGCAGGAAGCTTCCCAGGTGACAGCTTTAGCAGCTGCTGGGACAGGAGACCTTATTGTTCAACACTCATGTTTACGGCTGTGCCAGTTTTTGGCAGGAAGCTACAAGACAAAACCCCCGCATTTTTCCTTTCTGCTTGCCAGGTCTGCTCTCAAGGGGTTGATCCTTCAGTCTAGCGATTTCAGCTTAGCTTGCTACCTGAGGAGATCCAGCTTCCTCTTTCCAGCCAGGCCGGGTCCCATGGGCTTCATCCTAAAATCCTGACAGGAGCATGGAAACTTTTCATAGAGCTCAGGCAAGATTAAAGATTGCTGATGTCATACCTATCACTGCATTTCTCATGCTAAACTGTGCAGTTGTCCAGCACTCCAACCCCCTTGCACCTGTCTGAACACTGTTTAGTTCTTGTTCCCCTTTCCCTGGCCTTGGGATCAAGTTCTATTCTCAGTTTTTTGGCAACTCTCAGGAGGAAGCACATCTGGCATTTTCTTAATCTGTCTGGCATTGCACATGAAGGCAGAAGCTGGCAGCATCCTTGAGATGAAAGGATGCAGGAACAGGAGGGACCCATCATTGCTGGTCTCACTGGAGCCCAGAAACTGGCAGCATGTGGCCATGTCTGCAAGCAAACTCCATGGACTGCTGTCATATCCCTGTTCTGCTGCTCCCCCACAATGCTGTGGCTCCCTGTGACATTGTGCCCAGCCTGTGGTGGCCAGCAGCACATGATTGACCCAAGGGCACTGTTCCCAGCCTCGTTTGTCCAGCTTGCAGCTGAGGTCATGATGGCTAAGTTCTGCCACTGTTACATCCCAAGCCCTGTTTCCCTCCCTCCTTTTTCCTTCCCTCCCTGAGGCCAGGAATGATGGTCACATCCCCTCCAAGGAATCGGGCTGTGGCATTTCCGTTAAGGATGGAATCTGAGGCTGCTGTCAGCCAATCCCTCTGCCATGGAGCCGGTGAGGCAAAGGAGGCTGGTGTGTCACCAGCTCTGCTAAGAGGTGCCAGCTGGGGTTTTTCATGGACCGGATGCGCCTGTTGTTATAATCTCACCTGAGAGTGCCTGGCTGCAGTTCAGCCCCTGCCACACTTGCCTGTGCCTGTAATCTCCCAGGATTTTGCAAAAGTGCCAGCAGCTCACAGTGGGGGAGCTGCAGGGAAGGCATAGCACTTGGGTGATTCAGCCAGGGAGCCTCCATCCTAGCTGAGTCAGGCCTTATTCCAGCATCTCCCTGTCCTGCTGCTTGGGGCTATGTCTACAAATTGCAGGAGCCTCACAAACTGGGTCTCCCCAGCACTTCTGCCCTTTTGCCCCCCCCAGCCCAGCATCCCAGCCAAAGCTGGCTCTGGCCATGGCCACTTCCTCTTCACGGGACTGCTGTGCACAAACAGCTGCATCATGTCAGCTCGGCAGGCTGCACTGCCCTGATAAATGACCCAGTTCCCGAGAGCAGGGATGGAACTGCCAGTGTACGCCTCCCTAGGCTGAGGGGAGGGCAGCTGATAGCCCAGCCATGCTTCCGGAACCTCACTGTCCTCATCTCATCATCTCCCACCAATATTGTGTCACCTGATGTCTTTTCTCGCAACACACATGGCAGCACAGGTAGCACCCAGGGTGTCTAAATCCATAAATCCTGCTTTGCAGAAAGGGTGAATGGCAGCACCACTGGCACTTTGGAAAGCCATGGCCAATGCCTTGGAAAGAGTCTGCAGAGGCTGAGCACCTTCAGATGGTGTCCTCATAACGATGAAGGAGGAGCAGCCTCCAGCTGTCACCCACAGGCACCTATCAGCAGCCCATGAGCATGGGCTGGGGACACCAGAAGATGAAATACTGCCCTACAGGGTGTTCTTTTGCCCCACTGCTGCACCAGCCTGCACTCCCTGTCCTTTCTCACATCAGGGCAGGGGGATGGGACAGGAAGGCCCTCATTATCCAGGGCTTGCTAATTAGACAGAATGTTATCTCCAGCCCAGATGTCAGCTCTGACCTCCCTCTAACCTTCTTCTAGAAATCAAAACAGACACAACTCTGTTTGTTTTAAAATAAGAAAAATAAGCCTTTGGGGTGAAGCAGGAAAATGTGGCCTTGGGGGTATGTCTGGGGAGGGAGGAGGGCACAAAACCAGATAAGCCTTGCTGAGGTTCTCCAGGCTGCCAACCTGGGCGGGACTGGCTACCCTGCCCTGGGCAGAGAACAAGGTCCCATGGCTCATGGTGGCTGTGCACATATTTTGGGCCTTCTAACCTATATCCAGCAGGGGTGCCGGTGCAGACACAGCTTCTTGTCCCAACACAACCCAGGGGATCCCAGCTGGGTTCTGTAGATCCAGATGTGAAACTGATAGGGAAGATCAGCTGACTTTGTATTTCACCTCTCTGCCTTGCTTTTGGGATTTACAAAATCTCTTAAAAAGAAATTTTGATCCCTGGAACAAATTTTGCCTCTCAAACCTGAGCTGAATATCTTTTTCTCATACCACCTAAGTGGTCCCTTAATTGTTTCAGAATAAAGGGAGCTGAGTGAACTAAACAGCTGGTGATTCTTGCCTTTAACTTGTAGCAAAACCTTGTTTTATTGCATCTCTGTAATAATTTTCTATAGCTAGGGAGCAAACTGCCTGACTCTGATCTGTGTCAGACCTTTGAGCACCTCACCCTATGTTAACCCAGATCTACATCTCCATTCCCCACAGTAAACTACATTGCTTCGCTTCCTCTTCTTTGTAATACTACAGCTCCAGCCTGGAGATTAACACCAAGGAGGTCTTTACCCAACATCCCTTTTCCTTCTGTGTCAGGCATCCAAGCACCCTGGGCTGCAGCACCAAAGCTCCCTATGACAGAGGCTTGATGTAGTTCTTGCAGTAAAATGAGGAGTGGATGTGGCCAGCTGAGAACCAGCACCTCAGGGCTCTCTTCTGCTGCTGCTGCTGCCTCTGTACCTTGACACAGTCACTGGCCCAGCCTTGGCTCTACCCTGCCCACTCCACCAACACCTCAGTACCAAGACTTATGAAGACACCAGGGGGATTGCTCATTAAGCCACAATCCCAATATTTCTAAAGACACTGCTGATTTGCAATTACACAATGTTTTGCCTACCATATCCCCAAGACTGCAAGCAGGTAAAAGTTTTGAGGTGTCACTTTTCACTTGACTCCTTTGAAAACACCTGTTGGTCCTCTGAATAATGGGTGTTCTTTTTCATGCTCTGAAGGCTGTGCCTCATGCTCGTGACATCACAGCAGTGATGTACTGCCCTCTGGCAACACCACCACAGCACAAAATTATTTCTGTTGTCTTCCAGACCTGGCTTACTGCTTAGTACACTCTGTCTCCCTGAGCTTCAGGGTTACTGAAGCAGAGTAATAGCTGAGAAGTGAGTAATCAAGAAGCTCCCTGACCAGATTTAAACCTGACTGTAAACATCTTCTCCAACAATAATGAGAAGGAGGATCTATACCTGCTAAGGTACAGAGCTGCAGCAGGAGGATGATGCTCAGACATCCCTGAGATTCAGTGTGGATGACATTCACACAGTACACCTGCAGGAAAGCTCTGCTTACAAAAAACACCACAGCTCCAGGGCCTTGAGTGATTTTGCACCCATTTTTATGACCTAAACTTCTGAGTCAATATTTACCCAAGAGGCGGATGCACAGCTGCCCTGTGACACTGTGTACACACATGGACAAATGCTGGTGCTGTGCATGCACACCCCAACACTCACACTCAAAGACGCGAGCTGCTACAAGCAGGCTTGTCACACCTGCTCTCCCTTCTCAGGCTGCTTCAGGATAGTCCTTCACATTTGCAAGAGGGACACTCACAAACTGGAGCAACTCCAGGGCAGAAGTATGAAGCTGCCCAAGGGAACTGGACCATCTGACACATGGGCAGGGTCTGAGGGAGCTGAGTTGGTTTGCAAAGGGACAAGAAAGCTCATGAGGGGGACTATCTAACCACTGACTTCTACTACACAAATGGGAGTTTTGTGGAAGGTAAAGCCACGTTGACAGACATGTTCAGTGGAAGGACAAGAGGGAAAAGATGGTGGATTTGCCATCCTCTGAGTTTTTAAAATCCCAGTTGGATATGGCCCTAAGCACCCGGATCTAACTTTAAGGCTGGTCCTGCTCTGAGCAGATGGTTGACCTGGAGACCTCCAAAATCATCTCTTATGCTAAATGATGCTGTAGTTTTGGTAATGGTACATACTTGATAATAGGCATTCTTTAATTCAGATACTGATTGATTCCATCACTTGCGTGTGGAATGCTATAAGAACACCTGTGACCAGCCACACAACTGAATTCAATTCACTGATAATACCCCTGAAAAGGAGGCTTTCTGGCCTCTACTGAACCTCAGTTTCCTCATAGTTTCTGAGCAGCTTGTGGCTCTGGCTGCTCATGACTGTGCATTTTCAGCACCTCTGTGGCAGGCATGTAGTCAAATGTCATTTGGGAAATTATCAAACTGGAAACATCTGTCTTTCTTTTGATTCAGGATTGTTTCCAGCTGAATCAGCTGTCTGTCATTTGAGACTGGTGGTGGGAGTGTGAAGATCAGAGGAGAGAGGGGAACAACCCTCCTTCAGGGACTGCTCAGAGTGGGGTTGGCTTCACACAGTCATCAAACCCCAACCCTGACCCTTGAGAAGCTGAGAAGAACATGATGTTCCACCTTTGCAGATTAATCTAACTCATGTTGCTCATCCCAGGGCAAAGTGTGGACGCTCCTCTTTCTTGAAAAAGAGAAAGCAAATAAAGGGTTGCTGTGTGGTAGGCTTAGGAGAGGGCATCCCCTGAAATCACTCCCATTTGTAGACCACTGTCACAGCTCCTGCCTCTCTCTTAAAATATGTGGTGTGAGATCTATAACAACTCAGTAGGTGGTAGGAAAGGTCGTTATATCTGGCACTTTTGCAAACTGGGTGTCTGAGAACTGGTAAGTCCGTGTAGGAGCATCTAGCCCAGGCATTTCTGCAAGTCAAAACCAGCCCCAATTACGAGAAGTGTATTGTAGAGGAAGCTCTTAGTGCCTGTTTCCTCTCATACTACAGAGATAACTGCAGTGCTAAATATGACTGGTTTTGGTGAAGGGTGCTGAGGCATGGCTTTGTAGTGTGTGCTTTGCCCTGCGGAAAACCAGCCTTCCACAGCTCCCAAGTAGCATAGCTAAACCTTGCCTGCTGTTCCTTCCCAAATCACACCAGTATTCACAATGGGTACTGTAACTTTTTTTTTTTCCGCCCTCCTGTTGGGAGAAACTGAGTCACACCAGAGTGATGGCTACGGGGTGGCAGAATGCTAAAAATGAAGTTGCAGCCTGAATCTCCACTCACCTATACCCTCCTCCCCATCTCAGGCAACATATGCATGTAGTTTAACTTTTCATGTCCTTGGTTTAATGAACTCGTGTCAGGAATTTCATGTGCATAGCAACCTTATCTGATGACAGTGACATTTTTAGCATGTTTATGTTCAGTTTTATTTGCAAACCGTTTCCAGCATAGTTCAGCTGGGTGGATTGGACAGGGCTGAAATGTCTAAGAACCCAACACACATATTGGAAGCTCAGCCAAAGTTACTGGGGGGCTCTGAAGCACATCCATGATCTGTGGCTGAGTTTGTGCACTAGATTGTCCAGCTGCAGCCTTTCACACAGTCGCTTGTGTCCAACAAGCAATGCTGGGGGGGCCGTGGGGAGAGTTGTTTGTTTTTTCTTTCTTTTTTCTTCCGGTTCTCAGTACTGTCACAACCAGATGAGAATATATTTCCCACGTCAGCTGTGGGGGCACTCTTCAACCCAGTGCTCCCTGATACCCACAACATTACAAAAGCAGACGTCTCTGCTCCAGCTAGTGGGAGGCATGAGGAGAAGGGGAGGGGAGCCGAGGCGTTTGGTAGTTTGAAATTTGAACAGCTGGATTCAGCAAGGGTTCCCAGGGTTTTTCCCGGGAAGGAGGTCAGTGGCCTGGGCAGGCAAATAGCCTGGGAGCAAACATCAGGAGTGCCCCAGGAGGCTCCACCTCCGCAGCTCTGCCTCGGCTGCAGCGCTCTTGCCCTTATAAGGCTGCGGTTGTCACAAGGAGAAAGAGCCATAAATAGTTGTCTGATTGTTACCTTCTTCGCTCTTCCCAACTCAGGCTTTTCCTGCCTGCAGGTTCCAGAGCTCCCCTCCCGACTCCAGCTCCAGAAAGGCAGTGTTTCCCACGTCTCTGCACATGGATGTGCAAGTCCAGGTCATGAGGTCCAGTTCTCCAGGTGCTCTGGCCTGCACGGCTCCTGCCTGGGACTGTTTAATTGCTTTAGAAAGTGCTGCAGAAGAGCAGCACTCTGGTCCACCCATCTGTATGTCTTTCTTCAGCAACTCATGGGCCAAAAGTTTCATTGGTTTAAAGGGTATCACTTTAATTCTTCAGTTTTGGGTATATGAACAGGGTAAAGTGTTGGAGGAGAATGCAAAACAGTAGATCAGGGCAAAATAACACACTTAGCAAAAATGGCAAGCAGCCCTATGTTTCTGTTTGCTTCTTTTCCTAGCATGTGAGATCCATACCTAAATGCAGAGAAGACCTTGATGTCTCCTGGAAGGAGATCATGATGAGTAAAGCACTGTGGGCTGAGCAGCAGCAAAGTCTTAGACCAGCAATCAGGAGACCTGGTGTATCTGTCAGCCAGTTATTTGCCTGTTTCCTGATGTGGTTGAGTTTTACGCCTTTCCCCCTTCTCAATTTTTCTCTAAGTAATGAAGCAATTCATTGTCAGTTCCATATTTTAAACACTGACTCTCTTGGTTCCTTGTCTTAGACCAGCACACACTTCCCAAAAGTTTCCTGTGGGCCCCAACTACAGCAGTTTAAATATTTTCCATTGTACGTGCAGTAGCTCTGTGCTGCCATGGGGTCCTCAGTTCCCTAATTACCTGGTCAGTCAGGGTAGTACCTGTACATACTTCCTGCCTGGGACCTGCTGCAGATACTGAGGCCACTCTCAGCCTTTCTTCACTTCTGATCAAGCTCTCACACTGAGTTTTCCTGGTCTGTCTGAGCTTGAAACCTCTTTGGGGAAAGCAGCAGGAGCTGATCTTGGCTTCAGAATCAATCTGTGCATCTGCAACACAGAGAGAAAGGAAGAGTGGCTTGATGTGCAGCAATAAAGGTCAGAATGCCTATCTTCCCTAGGCTATCTGTGGTCTCTTCCAGAGAGGAGAGGCAAGCTCCCAATAAGAACTGCTGTGCTTGGGAAGCTGCCACTAAGAGTTATGAGTTTTCCTCTAGACAGTCTTTTCCAGATCTGCTGGCAGGATGGGATATGCTGCCTCCATGGGGAATGTAGCTTGAGCTACTATTTCCCCAGTCCCACATAAATGTTACTGCCCTGCTTTCTGGGCAGCTCCTTGGACACAAAGGCAACTTTGAACATCTAGTGCCTTCTGTGTTGTAAAGGTGTTGGGCAAACAGCACTATCAGAGGCAACAAGAGAAGTGTGATGCTGACCGGAGACTGAATCATAACATGCTTCTCCCAATACCATGGATTCACATGCCCTGCTTGACCTTTCTCCAGAAATTAAACAGAAAACAAGATTAGAGAGCAGCAGCGAGGGAGGTTTCATGCTAACACAGTGTGGAAAATGTTTGGTGTTATGATGGCAGTCATCCTTATAGTACAGTTTTCCGTCATCGAAATTGCCTCTTTCTGAGGCAGGACAGCCCCGAGCCCCTGGGGTTTGCTCCTTGCCTTGGCAGGAGGCAGAGGAAGGAGGAGGAGGGTGCCAGTGCCTGGGTGGCTGGCGCTGCCCTGAGGACAGCTCGGTACCAATGGGTGAGGTCACCGCCATCAGGGAGGAGGGCAAGGGCCGCTCCCTTCCAACTGCTGAGGTTCCCAAGTCTGAGCACATGCTGAGCAGCCAGCCAGGACACCGGCAGGCAAGGAGATGTCTGGAGAAACTGCTGCCATTCTCACTTTCCCCTCTTTCCTCCTGCTGCAGGGGTGAGGGTAGCAATCATTTTAGGGCACACAAATCCCGATCACATACTTTCCTATCCCCAGGCATTTACACCCAGAGTCACTTCCAGAAAACCATAATCTAGATTTTCAGTTTTAGAGGGGACTTTACACTGAAGCTGAAAGACCTTGTTCTCCTGTATCCTGAAGAAGCACAAAAAATTTGCATCTTTAAATGCTTCTAATTATAGTGGTGTTTCCCCTCCTGCTTTACTTATTGTCCTGCTTAGGTTTGGTGTGTTATTGTTTTTTGGGGTTTTTGTTTGTTTGTTTGTTTTTTGTTTTTGTTTTTGGTTTGGTTTGGTTTTTTTTTGTTTTTGTTTTGTTTTGGTTTTTGTTTTTTCCCTAGCTAATTAGAAGACTAATTTTAGCAGTTAGTCTTGGCCACTCTGGAAACCTAAGGAAACCTCAGGAAAATGAAAGTAAGCCTGGGGAAAGGTAATTGTTTATAACTGAAGGGTTTTGTTAACTCCTGTGCCTAATTAACACACCACAAAGGGGAGCCTTTGTTGAAACTTCCACACCCTGCTTTCTCAATTAAGGTACAAGAGAGATCATCATAAAAAGAGCTTGGAGACAGCTGAAATGTCCCCTAGCAAAGCTAAGCCTGATTTAGCATTCCTTAAACAAAAACAAAAACAAAAACAAAAACAAAAACAAAAACAAAAACAAAAACAAAAACAAAAACAAACAAACAAACAAAAAAACCAAAAAAAAAAAAAAAACCAAAAAAAAGCAAATCCTCAAAAATCAAAACCCAATAGTACCAAACATATGCATAGCCTCTTTCTGCATATGATTCTTTTTTCCACCATGTAATGCAAAGCTCTTTCTTGTTAGTTCCTACTAGAAACAAAAATACCTTAAATTATGATCCTCATTGCTGATGTGTTTCTAGCCCACAGGAAAAATGGGCTGGGGTGATTATTTTCAGGGTTATGATGGCTGGTTGAAGAAACTTTGCAGGAAAGCTGAATCATCAGGTGGGCATTTTGTTTTCATCTTTTTTATTTTGCTATCCCACATCTAAGGGGCGGCTTATGAAAATTCAAAAGGCTTTTATACATGTACATTCCTCTATAAAGAGTCAAAGAATTACAGGCTTCTGCATTGTCTCGCAATTAGCCACAAACTTAGGCACAAGGGTGTGTTTCAAGTTCAGTGTTAGATGCAGCTGTAATCAGCAGAGTGGTAGAGCAGTAAGAGGCTTAAGGATGCTTTAACTCTGTGTACAAACAGAAAAGTCAAGGACAGAGAGGACAGGATTTACCACAGGTTGCATGACTTGCCCCATTAGCTAGAAGAGAGCAGTGCTACCTTATTTTGTGCTTTAGGTCTGTGTCATGTTTGGGTTTATAACTCAAAGTCCAAATAAAATATTCATAATATTCTCTTCCACCTTCAAAAGGTTAAAATCCTTTTAACCGTCTTCTTTTTTTTTTTCTTTTTTTTTTTTTCCTTTTTTTTTTTTTTTTTTCTTCCCTGGGACCAGTGCAAGAAGGCAGCAGTTCTTGCAGGACTCCTTATATCTTGGCCTAACACAAGTTACTACCTCACATAAAGGAACTCCAGAAGTCTCTCAGCACCTCTGTTCTGTGGGTTTGATTCGTCTAACACTTTTCTGTCTCTTGGTAGCTGAGAAATTGCAAGATCAGGTGCTAGCCGGGGCAGCTCAGAAGCCTGCTATTCAGCGAATTATTGATTTTTGACCAGAATCGGTGTGTTATAAAATCCCACAGGATGCCCAGTGAATTGCTTTCTTTGTTCCAGAGTAATCCGAGGAAAGGATGATCTGATAAATGGGAGAGAAGGATGACTGTATTAAATGGAGCTCATCTTCACCTCATTTGAAAGGAGGCTTCCCACAGTGATGGCACCTCACCTATCTGTGTTGGCAATTTCTCACATCCTTCAAAGCTAATGCCTCAGGAAGTCCTGGTGAATTTTCTGCTTTTTGTGTCAGCACTGTCAGTTCACTCTTCTGATCCATCTGCCTGACCCAAACACGGGGCTGAGAATAAGGGTAATGCACAGATCCTTGTGCCCAGCCTCCTGCACTGGCCCATATGTTCCCAAAAGCAGAGCTGACCAGCAAAGCTGTACAGAACAGTCCCTGCTGACAGTACGAAGCTGGAGGAGCTGGGAAAATTGAGGAGGCTCTCAAGGGAGCAGGAAGAAAGTCCTCAATGTGGGAGGGAATCTTGGCAGAAATGAAAGGGGGGTTGTTGAGCAAAGCATGCACTGGCTCCAGATCCACAGAGCTTGCAATATGTTATGCTGAGAATCTGTGGGTGTGTTTATAAGACCTGCCACTGACTTGCAAGCACAAAGGATGTAGCCTCCTCTTATCAGAAAAATGTAGGCTTCAGCCTTGCAGAAGAGGGAGAATGGATGTTCGAGTAACTTCACATTGGGTCTTCTTTCTGATTGTAGCCTTACAGAATGATCCCGAAGTTTGGTTTTGACTGGACTGACTTTGGTTTCTGGCAGACAGAGCGGTGTCTTTAATTGGGGCAGGCTATAAACGAGTTAGTTCTTCTGCAGTTCCCACAACAAAGCTACAGTGGGAATCTGGATGACTTTCTACAGCACTGGAAAAATCCCTTGCTCTTAACATTTCTTGGGCATACTACAGAATTTCAAGCTAGTTTCACTTTGTCCTCAGCCAACTTCCTGAAATGAGAACCACAGGGCCACTTCATTTGAGCAAATATTTGGCCTTGATTACAGTAGCAGGCTGAGCCCAAAAACAAACAGTGGACATGGGACAAACTGAGAGGCACCATTAGTGGAGAAGAATCTCACACAGTAACCTCAGGAAAGGCAGCAAGCTGAAAGTAGGGGTGCTTTCTTGGTTTTTTTTGTTAGGAGTGTGTTAAAAAAAAAGGGAGAATAAATTCATCCTGGTGGAGGAAGAGGGAAGTGAACATTCCACTAGATGCCTTTTGTTTAGAGATCTGTTAAAGGTGACTGATGCTGCAAAGCAATTAAAACAATGAATAAATTTTGTGAAGTAGTTAAATGCTGTCACTCTTGTGTTCTCTGAACTACGTCCTGTTTTTGTTATACCACAATCACTCTGCTACTGAATTCTTGGTTCTGTGAAAACATGGCCCAGCCTGAGATGTACAGAAGAAAAATCCAAGCAAAGGTGGCAGAAAGCTCTCCACAGCCCTACCTCATCAGAGTGAATTAAACAGTGTTTAGATGGATTTGTCCATCTCTTTACAGTGTATTTTCCTTATCAGTACCTCACCCAAGCCTGGCTTGTCATAAGTATGACAGGTGCAGGGTGACAGAGGAGCAGGGGAAGGATGCTATTCTTTCAACTTACCCTCTGCTAAGAGGAATGCCCCCAAGCCCTTCTGACCTCAAGAATCTGAAGCATTTCTTACCCCCTCTGAGGAAGAGAAAAGGAAAAGGAGGTATTTGAGATGTTAATAAAGGCGCCTTAGCAATTGTTGAACCAGGGAGCTTGTGAGGCCAGGGCAGACAAGCTTAAAATTTTGTACTTGCTGAATTATTACTGAAGGAGCTAAGGTGTAGCAGATGGTGTGAAAATGATTGTTTTCTTCACAAAACAAAACCAAACCCAAAAAAACCCAACAGTTACTGTGCTTTTTTAAAGGCAGGTTGCAGGATGTTTTATGCTGGGTAAGCCCAAGGCAGGAAACTCAGATTCCAAATCTGAGTTTTGGGACAAAGATTCTTTTGTTGGATAGCTTGTATTAGTGTTGGTCCTTTTGTATACTGCTGTTGGATGCAAGCTTTTCTGAAAGCTTTTCTGAATTTAAAGCTGAATAGAACATAGTGAGCAGCAAGAGAACAGGGCTAGAGGAAACACAGTTTGGAAGAGGATATAATGAACTAAAGAATGTCGGTTGCTTAGGACTGTGGTTCCATTTAAATGGCAGAGGTATCTCTTGGATGTAAAGAGCTCTGGGCCATTATTCTTAGTATGTCAGATCAGGAATGTGGTGTCTGTAACGATGCCAAATGGAGCTGTAATCTTATCTCAGGGACTGGAGGAACTCACAAGCTCCAAGAAGACTTTTCCTTTGCCTCAGACAGAAGTTTTAATCTAAGATATCCTCATCTGAGGATATTTCATGACTTCAGCCAGAGCAAAGCTGTTTGATAACCTGCTTCCCTAGTGGAGTCCTTTCTACAGGATGGTGTCATTTGCATTTTATTGAAAGAAGGGACTCTGGTATGTGATAAATATACTTGCTGCAGTACAGTAGTAGAGAAGTGTGCTTCTGAATGGTATCCCAAATGACCAGAGATGCTGTATGTAAATGGTTTGTTTTTCAGCAGCAGATCTTGTCATTAATATATTGAGAAAGTAAAAACATGTTCCTCTTTTACTAAAGTTGAAGCGAGATCTACAATGTGAGAGCAGGAGTTCAGCAGGTTGTTCACATGGAACTGTGTGGGTGGAGGGATGGGGAGAGGTGAAAAATAGAATAACTGTTTTAAATGCTACAGTATGCCAGGTTCAGCTCCTCCCTTCCTCTCCTGTCTTGGGGTATACATATTTCCTTCTTTAATTTTCTCCATTAGCAAAATAATTTAAGAGACTCCCATCACAGTGCCTCAGTTTAATCCCCTCAGTTGTGCTGATGCGTCTCTCTGAGGGCCTATAAACTAGATCAGTGAACTGATCTTTATTTCTTGACCTTCTTTTTTTAGCTGTTCTTCAGTGATCCAATGTACAATATGACTTTTTAAACATCTTCAATATCACTGCTGGAGCAGTGGTAAGCTATGTCACAGCACTAAAACCAAATGTCTAGTGGTAGAATAGACAACACCTTAAACCAGTTTGCTGATGAAGAGGGTAAGATTGAATTGCTCCTTGACATATGAAAGTGAGCCAATTAAGCCTTACCTTTTCTACAGCCATGCCAGAAGCTGGGTAGTTCTGCTAAGAGTAACATCATTCTGTAAGAAAAGCACTGCTCTCCTTCTAACATCTGCTCCTCACTGATTCTGAGACAGGTTACCCGAGACACATTTCACTTACTTGTTCTCTGACACACACCCTCCTCCCACCCCTCAGGGGAAACAACACTTGCTTTCACTCCTTTCACATCTCTTAAGATGGCTTTCCACTTTTCACACTCTCACGGTTTGGATGTGGCACTTGGTTTGGGGGCAGAACAATAAAAAATTGGTATAAAGGGAAAAGGAAGTTATGAGCTAATACATGGTGCTTAAATTGCAGACAAATTTCAGGTTGCTCAGAGGCACAAAGTCCACAGACATACGTGACTTTCTTCTACAGATGCGCCTCCAAAGAGCCACTTCCTTTTGCTACAATACCTGAAAAGTCTTCAAAGTCTCATCTGCATTTATAGCTGCTGCTTTGTATGGTTGTATCTATTAAAGCCGCTTCAGAGCTGCTTCTCTAAAGAAATACTAATTATGAATCTGCACTGAAATAACTAAGGTTTCAAGTTTTGCAAAAGCAGAGCTCAGGCTTCTTAGCAACACCAGATTGTGACATTCTCCAGATCTGCACAAGTGCGGTTTCTGTCTAAAGCCACTGTGGTTAGAGTTTAGCAATGTGACTCCTCCAATGGAGTAAACACCTTTTGGTCTCTGTCACTCTTCTTGTTTCACTTTCTCCAACTAGTCAGTAAGAAAGTAATTTTGGAAGAAGTTTTTTTTCTGCCCCCCAAAGCATTGAAAATTATTCACCAAAATTAATTTGGCCACTTTTATCTATTTGTCAGATACCAAAATCAAATGTCCCTACATTTATTGCTGATTGATGAAGTGCAGGCTTCTCCCTGGGCTGGCTAGTTGCCAACAAATTTAAGCAAAGCTTATTTGCAACAAACTTAAGACCAAACTGGTCTTGGACTAGACAAGTGTAGGGGAAAACACAATAATTTAGCAGTGGCCCTCTGTCTGGTGTGTAAAGGCTGGCAAATTGAAGAAGTATCTCTGGATGCTTGCTGCTTCATAGATTTGTTTCCCTCTAGAAATACTACCGTGCCATTAATTTATTACCATGAAACTGGTAAATCTGTTTGCTTTTAAGATGCTTTCCAGAATTCAGTGACCATTACAAGTTTGTTCTTCCAAATGATGCTGGCTTGCAAACATTGGAAAATGTGAGGGAAGTTGATCAGAAAGAGCCACATAAACATCCTGTGAATTTGTAGAAAGTAACAGATGTATAAAATCATTTTGATAGCTCTTTTAGTTGTACTTGTTTTTCTCTGAGGTGTGTCCCCTTTCCTGGGTAACTTCCTGCCAACAAAAACCTGTTGCACTTTTTTCTAAGGTAATCAAGCTACAGAAACCAGACATTTTAAATCTGCTTTGCCTCAAGTATGGCACATCTACAAATCTGACCATAAGGGAAACACACAGAGTTTTCTATAGAGGTGAGATACACTTTTTGTGAAGGGGAAGGGCAATGTAAACTTGCACCAATCTTTGTTCCGAACTCAGTTTTGTTGCTTTACTGCTGAAGCCATCAAGAAAGTTTTGATATCAATTATACAGGAGTGAGACCAAGTCCTTAGATTTATATTTTTAAAAATGCAAAAAAGCACCGAACCTTAAGAAGGCAGTATAGTCTGACTTTAGCCTTATATCTGAGCATCAGGAAGAGCAGAGCACATATACAAGTGTGAGAGTCAGAGAAGAATAAAAAAATTAAATTACCATTATTATATACTCTTCAAAAATGACTTTGTGACAGCCTTTTTATGTCTGCATGTCATGCTCCCAGGTATCATCTTTTATTTCCAACATAGCTACTGCTGTCAGTTCATGTTGCCTTTTGTACTTGCTTTCCTAGCTAAGGTCTGCTGCTTTTCCTCCTTTAAAATCTCTGTTTAGACTTGATACTGACTACTTTCCTTTGCTTACCTTTCCTTTCTCTGCCACTTGGCTGATGATGCAGCTTCTCATGTTCTTAAGAAGCTTTTGACATATTTGATTACCTCCACTATTTTAATTCTGCTTAATTTTTTTGGGACAACTGGCAGCTGTCACTGGCAGCTACATCTGCAAATGTCCCCTCCTTGTACAAAGTAGGAAGTCATAAAGGGAAGGAGCCTTGTATATCTATATGCTCATAAAGTGTGCAGTAAACCTTATCTGCTTGTCTGGATCTGACATGTGCATTTAGATATGCTGTGCTCTTTTCAGAAGGACTTTGGTCCTGCATCCTGGCTATTGCTTCCTCCTTTAGTTCATCCTGAAGTTTTAGTGACTGTAAGGAGGCAGAATTACACCACCTTTGTCTCTTCACACCTCAGTGTTTCAGCATGCCTTTTAAAGTACATTTTGGGCCTCAGTGAGCATGTGCACTGGCTGTTCCAAACACCTTAGCAGCATCAGGGGCTGCTTATGCCTATGCTTCTGCTTGCCTCAGTTTTGTCCATTAAGAGTTCAGCAAAAGGAAACAAAGCTGGGTGAAAGGGTCTGGAACAAAAGGTCTTATAAGAAGCTGAGGAACCTCTGGTTGTTGAGCCTGGCGAAAAGGAGGGTTAAAGGAGACTTTACCCCTCTCTACAACTGCTTGAAAGGAGTTTTTAGCCAGGTGGCCATCAGTCTCTTCTCCCAGGCAACCAGTGACAGCGTGAGAGAACGTGGCCTCAAGCTGAGCCAGGTTGGACATCAGAAGTAATTTCTTCAAAGCAAGTGGGTGGACATTGGAATGGGCTGCCTGGGGAGGTGGTGAAATCACAGTCCCTGGAGGTATTTAAGGAAAGACTGGATATGGCACTAAATGCCGTGGTCTGGTTGACTTGGTGGTGTTCAGTCATAGGTTGGACTCAATGATCTCAGAAATTTTTTTCAACCTAATTGATTCTGTGAAACTTAATTCTAACTGGCATCTTCCTGTCACAGGTATTTTGCACTACAAGGCTGAGTGGGAACCTCTTGACACCCCCCTCCACCCTCATCTCCCATCTCGGAAGACTTCTGGCACGGCCTCCGGCGGCAGGGTCGCAGCCCATCGCCCCGCTGCCCCGCATTTCCTGCTCCCGGCCCTGGCCGGGCCGCTGCCCTCGGGAGCACCGAAGGCCGGTGCGTGCCGCCGGTACCCGCCCGGCGCGGGGCATTGTGGGACTGGGGCGGCGTGGTGCGTTGTGAGGGTGGCTTGGCCGGGCTCGACGCGGGCCGATCGGAGCGGGAGAACCCTCCTCGACCCCGCAGTCGACGTGCTGGAGTCCTCGATGCCCCCGGAATCCCGCGGCCGCAGCCGCTCCCCGCCCGAGCGGCCGCGGGGCCGGACTGGGCTGAGCTGGGCGGGGCCGGGCGGGGCGCACGGGCGTTGCTAACGGCTCAACGGCTTCCTCAGCCTCCGCACACCTCGGCCACTCTGATTGGCCATACTGGCCGTCAATCCCTGGGAAAGGCGGCGCCATTGGCGGGCGGCGGCGCGGGCTGTGGCGCGGGGGGCGGGGCGGCCCCGCCCGGGCGGGCGGGCGGCTCAGCAGAGCCGGTGAGCGAGCGGCGGTCGTGGTGCCGCGGGAGGAGCCGCTGCCTGAGGACGCCGCACTCTTGCCGTGAGGAGCGCAGTCGCCGCCGCCGCGGCGTTTCCTTCCCTCCACCGTAGTCGGGCTCAGGTGAAGCTGGTCGAGCGGGGCGGTGGGCGCGGGTGGCTCCGGTTTGTCCTCCCTGGCGCCGAGCTTTCCTCCCTCCCTCGCCGGATTTGGCGCCTCTTTGTCTGGCCGGGCGAGAAGGCTCCGCTGTCCCACCGCTCCGCCGTTCCGTCCCTGTGGGACCTGCCGTGCTGGGGTGCTCCCCGTGTCCCCACTGTGCTCTGGGACCGTGTGTCCCCGCGGAGTTGCCGCTCTGCTCCTTGCACGCCCCGCGAACCGGCCTCCCGCAGGTGGGGTGGGTAGTTGGCGCTCTTTTCCACCGGACCCCGCTCCTTCCCCTCCCTTCTTCCCTTGGGTGCCCGACCCGCAGGGGCCGGTGGGGCCGCCGGGCAGCTGTCAGGGCTGCAGCCTGAGTCACGGGCTGACAGCCCTCCTACAGACACCGCCATGGGCTTGGCTTCCGCCCGCCCGCCCGGCTCCACTTCCTCGTTCGGTTTGGGCCAGGAGAGAGGGAAGGAGGGAGGAGGGAGTGAGAGGGCAAGATGAAGCTTGCACTGAGAGCTCTTGCAGATAGCTTGTGCTTTCAGGCATCACCTCCAACCGAGTAGTGAAAGTTCTCCGGTTTTGAGTGGTATCTTTACCAACTTGTCCTCGGTAGGTGTGGAAAGTAACAAGTTTTGTAGCCCCTGAGTGTGGTGCCTGCCCAGGGAGTTTAATGAGACTTCTTCCTAATTTGCCTAAACACATGTGAAATGAGTTTTATAAGAATAACACGCTTCTGGTAATACAGGGGGATTTTTCAGAAGTAAATTTCACTGGTCAGCAAGCTCTGCGTGCAGTGACTCTTTAACTCACTTTCTTTTCCTCCTTACACTTCCTTTCCTTCTTTTTCTCTCTTGAAGCACTGTTTGTGCTCTTGATCTTTCTTCTTCTCTAGATTTTTCTTCTGTGTCCTATGTCATGATGTCCTGAGCCACATTCCAGCAGAGTGAACTAGGAACCTAGGCTTCTTTATAACTGGGCAGGTCTTTCAAAACAGAGCAATCTCTCAAATAATGCATTAAAATTATGTTTGAGGCTTGTAAAGATACTGTAGTAGTCTGCAGGCCAAGGTCCATTTATAATTTGTTTGCTGTAAGGAAATACAGGGTAACATACATAGAGACTGTTGAACCATGGATTGAAAGATTAAATTTGAGATTCTTGACTCTTGTATACACCTCCTGTTCATAAGGCTAGGTATGGTAAAGTTTTAACTTCAGAGTAACAGCCTTCTAATCAGTTACTGCCTGTGTAAAATGCTTTTGAAATTAGTCACTAGGTCACAGTGTGACTAAGTTAGCTTATTGATGGCATTCCAGCAAAAATGGCAAATCATGGTGCAGATACGTATCGACTCATAGATGCACTGTCTGCATCTGTAGTGCTCTCACTAGGTTTCAATGAGATAAACTAATATTTTTATTAAGTAGAAAGTTGTAATGAGGGGAAAGCAATTGATAAATGTGATTGGCACAGAAGGGTTTTGAAGTTGTTAATCACAATTTCCCAAACTGTGTAAACACAAGATTTTATGCTAATCTGACCTTGTGAAAATAACTGCAAGGAAATCATGCAGCAGTTCCATGATGCTCCGTATCAGGTGGAACTGCTGGAATTGGCATGTTCCTCTTGATCACTTTGTTTATTGCACTTACAATATGTGCACTGTCTTTATGGAGGTGGATAGGCAAAATTTTCTCTAACTCTAAAGTAGAAGCAGAATTTGTAGTAGTGGGTAGAAATGGGAATCTGAACTTCTTTACTGACCTGAAATGTCAAAGTGGGTGTGACTGGCACCAAGCTGGTGAGTGATGTGGTACTTTTTGGAATCTGGTGTCATCTCTTGGATGGTTGGCCAAGGATGTATAGCCAAGGTCTGATTTTGGAAGTTCTCTGGAGAAGAGTCTGCAGCCTCTGGAGAAGTGTTTGTGCTGCTGAGTAGCCTGTGTCTGTTTCTGTATAAACAGGAAGACTTAATACTCAGGTTCTGTCTGCCCCAGAAGGATGAGTGGAGAAACTGAAGCCCTAATATTGGCCTTTGCATAGATTATTAGGCTATTTCTGCCATGGTCCTGGGTTGGTTTTTCGGTTTTGTTTTGTTGTGGTGGTGGTTTTTTCTTTTTTCCTTTCTTTTTTTTTTTTTTTTTCTTTTTGTGTTTTTCTTTCAAGTTAATCTTGTAAGAAAAAAGTTGCGGGATGATAATTTCATCTCAAGAGATAAAGAATAGGATTTTTTTCATTATTTCCTCTGGGTAGATTTTGATATGTTTCAGAATGTTTTAAGAAGACAAAGCTTGTGAGAGCTACACCATAATTTTTTAAATGAATCTAATGACAAAGTAATAATAATAATGAAAAAAAACCCCAACCTAGTCTGGTAAAATTGTAAGAAAGAGATTAGAAAAATCTCACACTTAGGAAGCTGAAATAATCTTTTTTCTCCAGCACATTATTTGGGTATTATGCAAAACGTTAGAGAGTGTTCAAGCTGTGTAGCTGTTGGTAGCTCTAATACTCCCTCATCTTCAGGTTGAGAACTGCCTTGCAGTTTGATGCCACAGGTGCTTAAGTCTCTTTGTAACATTACTTGGCGTTGCAAGTGTATCTGCTACAAATGTGAGACTTGCTTATACCACTTCAACAAACTATCTTGAATACTTGAATCATTATTATCTTGGAAGGTCTTTAAAAATAATGTACCGACTGTTTTCAATTAATAATTCATAAGTTAGTCATATGTCAGCCTATTCACATGCAGGTGGGAGGGAGTGCGTGTATATCAGCTACTATTAACTTTGTGAAAATACACTTCAGTTGTACTGGGAGATTAGTCTACCTATACCCAAATTTCAGATTTAGTTCTGTTAATTTCCAGAACAAAGGAAACGGGACATGTTTTAGAGGTATTGTGATTTCTGAGCTGATTCTGCTCAGTCTTCTGCTTCCACCCCATCCCTAGGCCTGTGTCTTGCCCAGACTGATGTTGTTTATGGATTAGTGTGACTGTAATAGGGTGAGATTATAAGTGGACCCATGGGAGGTACAGGAACTCATCCAGTTAATGCAAGGTTTACTGAAAGGGGAAGTCAAAGCTAGGGTTGTGTTAACCCCTACAGTACATCTACTTTTTTGTGTGGTAGCTTTGGGTTATTTGGTAACATGCTGAAACTAACTGATGACTAGAGTGCATTTTAGAGGCTCAGAATTAGTGTGCACATCTACTAAAAGGTGTCCAAAACTTTAATTCAACAAAAATGTATTTTTGTTGGTTTGACTTAATAGTGTACTCAGTGCCCTCTAACATACATTTTTTTTGTCTTTGATTTCTTGTATAAATATCTCGTTACTCTTTGCTTTCTTAGTTTATAATTGAGGCAGAGCTGTTTGCATGTTAAGTGGAGAAATTGTGTGCCTGACATTAAGTCTTCTGTGGGTTGGAACAAAATTATAATAGCAGAGGATTGCCTACAGCAGCATTGTTTTTGCTGGCAGTTGCTCTAACTTAGTGGTGGCTCGGTGACCTTGTACCTTAAATTTCTTTTCATTTTAACCAAACCGTGGTTCTAATTGGGTTTTCTAGTGTAGAAAGAGATGGAAACTAGCAACCTGATTTTAATAGAGTATGCTGAGGCAAAAATACAAATGCAATATCTGCCCTGGAAGCTAATGCAAATGGGTGTTGTCCAACTAAATGAAATGCATCAATTTACAAGTTCATCTTAATTATGGTTTATCCGCTTCACTTTTTTCTTCAGTGGCTGTGAGAACTTGTTCAGAGTACTTGAAGTAATAATCTCGACATGGATTTGTCCTGTAGTCCTAGGCCACTGTAGTGACTTAACAGCTTCTGACCTCACTGCAACCCAGTTGTGGTCAGCATAATGAGTTAGTCCCAATTTTCAATTAATGGTCCTTTGGCCTGTTACTGTTCATCACAATATGTTTCCTTTCTGAGTATCCTAAAGAATCTGGAGAAACAGTAGTGTCTACAGTTTTCTGGTAATGAGGCTGTGATGGATTTCATTGTGTGATACTTCTGGAGCTAGCACTGCTAAGTCATGTCCTTCTTAACCATAGTGAAAGGGAAACTGGAAAATTGATCTGACATACTTTGTCTACTGTAAATTATTTGTTGTAGAAGTATTACAAGTGTATTGGTGCTGTTTGCAGAGAGGTATAATGAAATGTCATGCTGTATGTTGTGTCTTGACTCCATGACCTATTTATGAAATTTATGCCTCTAGAGTTTTGTACATAGGATTTGGATTCTGCTTGTCTTCATGACTAGAAATTTAAATTTCTCCTAGTTGTGCATGTATGCTGACTTTATGGAGAGCAGTAAATAAAACCACATGGATGAGTGGCTTCGGTAAACTCAGGCTAATAATTAATAAGTTAAGGGAAACTTAACTTGGAAATCTGTATCATATAGTCTCCTTAACTGATGGATACTTCTATTCATCAAGAGCTACCATTTTAATGAGTCTCGGCAGGAAATCCATTGTGATATATGCCTCTACACAGAACTTGGGTTCTGATTCGCGTGGAAGCAAAGTGGACATTCAGACTTGTAAGAAAAACGGTTTAGAGAAATTTTACAGCTCTATTATGTCAGTTTTGTGTAGTCAGAGGGATTTTTTTTCTTGCTGGGCAGCTTCCTGTTTAAAACCTAAGACTTAAAGCATGATATTGTAATAGTTTATGGTTTGTAGTGATGAGAGTACATTCACCTGTGTTTTTCTTTTAAGCTCAAGATTTTACCAGTTCATTTGAATTTAGACTTTTTTAATCAGCCTTGGAGGTGCAGTAGATTTGACTTTGGTTAAAGTTGGTTATGGCCAACAACCAATCCAGTTAATTTTAGTAACAGAAGTGTTTTAAATTTTCAAGGAAAAAAAAAGAAACCTACAGCCAAATTTCAATTAAAAATTTAGTTGCTTCTTTTTTTTTTCCAAATGTGACTGACTTAACTGAACTGTAGTATTAGTTTGTAGGACAGTGGTTAGTGAGTAAGCTCTTTTTGACAGGGACTGTTACATGTAGGTCTGCCTGCCGTTTAGTGCAGGATTCCAATGTTTCTGTGCCAGAATTGATAAAATCAATTATTTTGAAATGTGTGAACAAAGTAATTTTCATTGATGTGCTATCAATTTAAGAAAAAGAAACCTTATCTTAGGATTTAGACATATGTGAACAGATATAGGGAGTTTAGATGAAAGAACTTTGCAAGATATACTGAATGTAAATCTGAAATCAAACTAATGAACTGGATTAGAAGGTTCCTGGCTAAGCACTTGAAAGTAGTTGGTTTATAAGGTAAATTGATTTTTGCACCTTTTTTCTAATGTAGACGAAGAAAAATACTCTCAGGTGTCTGTTTTGGCTATATCATTTATAGTTTAAAATGTAAAGGAAGGTTTTGACATTTTGCTTTGGGTTTTTTGGGTGGTTGTGAGGATGGATAGCTGTGTGCTTAACAGTTAGTGGAACAGGTCGGAAGGGGAGGATTTGAGATGAAGATAACCGGAAACAGTAATTTAATTAATTAATTCCTCATTGCAGTAACTATTTAAAAAACAACTTTACTTTTTGCTTGTAAATGCATATGAAGTACTCCAAGAAATATTTCTTTTGTATTAGTGGAATTTTATTTTTTTAGCAGGTTGCCGCTTAAATATATTTGATTCTTTGTAGTTGTGGTTCAGATGTTGCTTTTTTTCCATTGTTCAGAGATAGAAATGGTTTTTATCCCTTTCTGACATCAAGTAGAATATATTCAGACATCTCAGAATTGTTTAAATAAATGGAATTATGGCTGCAGATATGCAGATTACCTGAAATAATTAAATAATTGGATACTTGAAATTGCTGTTTCAATGGATGTGTCTGCATACTGACCAAGTAAATTTTTTTCTTAGGGGAGCATAAATACAAAATAAGATTTCTCTACAAGCATAAAAACTGTTTAAACTGTGACTTAAGATCTGTGACTTAACCCAGACAATAAAAGCTAAGCGAACTGGTTTATGTTGCAGTATTAATCTTTATAGCAGACACTAAAGTCTGTGACATTTCATTACACAGTAAATGATTGTGAATTGATTTAATGGCCCTTTCCAAGTTTAATGCAGTATATGATGGGAAAAGTAAAATGAGAACACAAAATTGTGATGAGACAGATGTATTAGTCGTAGAAGAAGGATTGCCAATTTATTAGGCAAATTAATGTAATTTCTAAAAACTGTCTACGTTGTCCATGTAGCACTGACATATACATGTGCACAATCAGTTTATCTTCTTTTTCCACATGGAGGGAGGTAATCTTTTGTGTGGCAAATTCTAATTCTTTTCCTAATGGGCAAAACTATATAAATAAATTGTTGTTCTTTAGTGCTCGAAAAACTTGATGTGGACTTAACTGATAAATATCACCATGTTGTATTATTGCTAATTCTGTCAGGAAAAAGTGCAGCTGCAGTAGTGGTTCAGCTGTTGCTCATGTAAATAAGGAGAAGAATATCAGAGAGTCATGGGATTGTTTGGGTTGGAAGAGACCTTAGAGATCATTTAGTTCCAATCACCTGCCATGAGGGACACTTTTCACTAGGCCAGGTTGCTCAGAGCCCCATCCAACCTGGCCTTGAAGACTTCCAGGGATGAGGCATCCTCAGCTTCTCTGGGCAGCCTGTTCCAGTGTCTCAGCACCGCAGCACTGCCCTGTGTACATGTGTACAGTTGTGGATAAGGTTGTTAACTACGGTGGAAACATGTGAAACAGTTTGGCTACTCTGTGGTCAGTGTTTCCTTATGTTGTTTTTTATCCTTCTAGGGCAAAAAGCAATGCTTTATTGGAAACTTTCAAATTATATTTATTTCCTCATATGGGAACCATGGAATGTCATATCAGTCACTTGTCAAAAGGAGATAATTTTCTGTTTTTTCCAAAGTCTTTTTTTTTTATATTGCCAGTATAGAGAAAATTTTATATGCCATATAACTATGATTGTAATAGTCCAGACCGAGTTTCTACTTAGTCTGTTCCCTTGCTTTTACTCATTTGAGATTGAAAGATTAATCCTTTCTTCTCCTCTAACACAAAAATCACTGTTTCAGGAGATCCAGACAGGAGGGCACAGTTGGGTGAATTCTAGAATGAGTGATGCTTAATGCTGTTCCTTTTAAAAGACTGACATATATATGCCAATGAGAGAAGAAACCATAGGTCAGGGAGGGAGTAAGCTAACCAGAAGATAAACTGGAGGCTGAGGTGTACAGTTCACACCAGTGTTCCTCTTGTGCTCTGCTGCACCAGGAGCTTTTTGTAGAAGAGTGCTTATAATGGAATGGATGGCTAAGAAACTGTGCCAGACCTTGAATGCAATAGGAGAATGTTGCAATCTGGATTTTCAGACTGTATTGAACGTGATATTTATGAGCATAAGTATTTCTAAAACAAATACAATAGAAATTTAAAAAGGCAAATATTTTCAATCTCACCTTCTTAAACATCCTGGAACGTAAAGGCTATGTGGCTTTTTCTTCTTTGTCTAGGAGTTGCTGTGTTCTCATGTCCAGAAAAAGTCATTCTTCTCCGGACCTCTACCTCAGAGATCACCGTCATAAACAGAGACATAGGTCCTCTTATTGAACTGTTACGTATTACTGGAAGGGGTGAGAATCAAAATTGGACTCTGTGGAGGTGGTAGACTTCTCTGTGCCATGGTTTTTGCCTGCCATCCACATAGCTGCTGTTAATGTGCAGCAGAATGATTTGAAACTAGAATAAAAATATGAGATGTAGCAGAAGGCTGTTTGTACACAGTGCTAGATTGGCTCAGTAGGTTGAGCTGAAAGTGTCTAGAGAAACTTCTGCTGCAAAGTAAAAATAATACTTTAAAAAATAATTTACTGGACATATTTACACTGATTCTTGGTTCTTTTCATTACGAGCTGGAAGATGATTAGTAGTATTGATGCTGAGATCAAAGCAATTTGTCAGTTAATGTTGGCAAGAGTAATTGTTCCTGTAAGATGACTTTATCTTCGCCACATACATGCTAAATATTTGCGTCTAAAAGGGTTAACCAGAACCGTATTTTTCGTCTCGGTATTTAGTTGTAATTGTTGTATTCCTTGTTCCCTCTTGCAGTGAATTGAAACCTGACATTGACAAAGATGACAGGGAATGCTAACTGATGTATGTAGAGCTACCTTACACCCTGCCTCAGAGTTCTTGGCACATACCTTTTTAGCCTTAAATCAGAATATTAGGGAAGGGATGAAAAGTGACCCTGAGGTAACAAAGGTTAAAACTTTCTAAGCTCTTCCCCCTCTCTCATGCAATGTCTGTAGGGAACTCTGCATGCCTGATCAGAACTTACGAAGGCCATTATGCCTCCTGAAAACAAGTCTTCCAGCAAAACAGCTTGAACAGCAGGGATGGGCTGCAATTTTCTGAACTACAGCTGTCTCCTTAAGTGGGATTACTTTGCTGAGTGGTCAGGAAGAATGTGTTCTCCCCCTGGAATGTTTTCCTTGCGGGCACACTGTCTCTGTAAGAGGAATTCTCTCCTCTGCTGAGAAGGCATGTACTGTACTCCACTAATGAGAAACAACAGTTGCAGAAAGTGTATTATGCAGGATTGTAAACTTTGAATATTTATTCAAAGTGAATGGGGTTGGGTGGCAGCCAGCCTAGCTTTGTCATGCTAAAGACTGGACTTGAAATCAACAGAAGGCTACCCTCCCCCTCCCTAAATCAGTGTTTGGTGTGTTTAAACAATGTGCACAGGCTTCATAGAGCTGATTAACTGTATTGGTGCTATCTACATGGTAGTGTCTTTATGTCTCCCTGAATTCATAAGGTGCAATTAAAATAGAGGCAAGCATACCCTCCCTAGCATTAACTTAGGGAAGCTATGTGTGGCTTTATTTGCCCAAACCTACAGTGGTTAATTACTGCATGCAGTGTGGTTGCCCAAGATCGTTCCTTCTGTAGCCTGTGGTGAAGCCTGCACTATCCTGTTTTCAGTCTTTGGTATCCAAAAGTAGCCTCTTCAGATTGGCATTAATATTTGTGAAATGTACGTGTGCCGTGCTTGTAGGGCTGTTCTCACAGTCCTACTGTTTTTGAACCCAGTGGAGAGAAAAGGTGACTATTAGGGGCATGTAAGTGTCTTGCTTGTACGTGGCTTTGTGGCCTTTGCACTTTACCATGGGAAGTGCCAGCTGCCAGAGCAAATCCCTTCTGGCAGCTGTTACAGTAGAATATATGCAAGTGCTGCTTCACACATAGAATGGTCCTTGGCAGCTGTTGAAAAGGGAGATGTGGAGAAGCCCAGAAACATTTATTTCATGTTCACTATTCTGAGGATGTGTGCTGGATACCTTTAGGCCACTTGGAAGATGGAGAGTGTCCTTCAATTTCTTTCTTTTGTCTTACCTGTAGTCTGGCCAGTAGGTCACTTCTGTGCGATAAAGCATCACTTATGCATTAGATAGATTCTTTTTTCTTGATTCTTAAGGCCCTGCATACGGAGAGGACACTTTAGTGCTCTACCTTGAGTTTAATTTACAGTAATAAACAGGGTAGCTGGCAAGTCTGGGCAGCACTACACTCAAACTGAATATGCAACAATAATTGCCAGCAAACTGCATTCCAGTTGTGAAATAAATCTTTCAACAATGTATTGTGTGCGTCAGACTGTGACTAGAGAGGAAAACAGTGAACTACAGTAATCCTAATAGCAGTCATTATGAGTCCCAGATAAAGCTGAAATAGAAGAAATGAGTCTGCATGGCAGCATTCTGAATGCGAAGGGTAGGTGCAGCTTGGTGCCTTCAGCTTGAGGGGCTGCCTGTGAGGGGGTGTTAATTTCGAACTCAGGTACTTGCCTGGTGGTGTATTCTCTCCTGGGATAACTGAAAGTCGTGATTCTTGCATTCAGCCTGAAGCATCAAGCACTGGTGTGTCTCAATATACTGAACTGGAGTAATAAGCAGCTATAACCTGTCCATCAGTTCAGCTTCCTGCCAGCTTTCCCCTTTACTTTCCTCTGCACCTCCTCCTTGTGATTCATTTCTCATCCTTGGTGATTTAAACTCCAGTTTTTATGTAGGTGTTGCTTACAAATTGGAGCAGTTTGGGCTAAGAAACTTTACAGTTTTCTTTTCCATAAACATACTGGCACTTGGAGCTGAGAAGTGTCACCCTAACCTAAACAAATGAGATCTGAACAGTTTCTTAGTGAATACAAGGGAATTATAGGAAGTTTTTTATTGGTGGGTTAGGGGCTTTATATTTTCAGTTCATGGTCACAGTAGCTAGCCTGGCCACTAAAGTCTATTTTAGACTAGTTTAGTCTAGTTTCTAGCTTCTCTTAAATCTGATTTGATGAACTGTGTTCAGCTGACTGGGAAAGTGAAATAGTCGAGTTGCAGGAATAATGCAAGTATTAGCTGTGCAGATCATACACTTAGCAAGGATTCCCATCATATGAATGTTACTGACCAAACTTAGTTTGGATCATTAGCAGCTTCTCAAAGTCAGAGTATTTTTTAAATGCTGTGTATTAACAAATAATCAAAATTCTTCACTGAGTGCAACTTAGTTGTGCCTCAAATAGGGCCATAAGTGACCTGTAGTGCTGTAATTTTCTAGTACAAAAGTCTTGTCTTGCCTATAGAAATGGTGTATGTTCCTTTTGTTCTGTGAAAGAGCCTTTGTCTTGAATTGCACCCTCTGACAACATACTAAAGGTAAGACAGTTTGGAAAGTGGTGGAAAAGTTGTATTCATGAACTGCTTTTAAAAGGTGAACTCTTTAAAGAAAGGGAAATTAACTTGTAGTCTAAATATGTTTGCTATTTATTGTTCATTCTTTTTGTCAGCCTTTAGGGTAGTTCTTGCACTGCAAGTAGAAAGGCCACTAGGCAAACAATGTGGGAGGATTGGTTAATATGAAATCACAGAAAATTTGTAACAGTGTCTTACTGGTGGATATGAAACAGAAGAAAACTTCCACTAATTATCCACTTATGTCCCTTTTCATGCAGACTCAGTCTTATAGCAAAGTTCTGAAGTGGTTATCTGAATTGCTAAGGATTCAGTGCATGCATATGGCTATTTTGCATCCTCTGTAGCACCGTATTTCACAAACTTCTCATAATTCATTAAAGTAGGGAAATGAAACGGTGTGTGAATAAAACTGTCTATTCCAGTGTAGTAATGCATCTTTGCTAGGAAGGAGGCTGAAGCCAAGAAAGAACGGTGTGGGGATCCCTACATTAAGGATGGTTTAGGTAACTCAAACTGGAGGTGTTTCCTTGCCCTGCCAGTGCTCTTGTAAGTGTGATGCTTTAACTGTTGCCATTAATGCTCTTATGAATTCTATTTCTACTTCAGCTGTTACCTCCATAGTTTAGTAAAGCCCAAGTTTATCTTATTGAGCAGTGGCTCGTTCCCAGGACCTGGCTACTGACAGAGTAAATGTCTAGGGGGAATGGGGGATGTAATACAAATAGTTATTGAAAATTAAATTGCAAATAGATCATGTTCTGTGCTTTTAGCAGTTGTAAAACCCTTGTAATTGAAAGAAAGGGACCTTACAGCAGAGGTAGTTTTTAGACCTTTCCAAACCAGATAAAGTATTTGTTCCCAGGTTTATGGGGGAAGCACTTGATGCTTTTAAGTAGTGTGTGTAAAGTGTCTTATAATTCAAGCCGTAAGGCTATGAAATTGCAGGAGACTAAAGCAAACCTCTGTCCATATGACTGTAATCCAGTGAGGGTTTGGAGTAATTCTGCCTAATTCAAAGGGAGTGCATGTCATCTTAAGTTAAATTCAGTGTTTGACTTGTTTCTCTCAAAAGAATCTGTCTGCTGGTAAATAGGTATGTCAGCAGGGCAGTTGGTATTATTTTTTTTAAGGTTGCACTACATACTGATGTCTTGGTCTCATCCTATTCATGACTGTAGGGATTGTTTTGTCTCTATCTGTGACTGTATGGCATCTTCGTGGCAATTATGTCGTTAGTTAAATGGCAAAAAAATGTCTTGGATCCTGAAATAATGAGGAACAAGCAAAGTTTAACCAGCCTCTTCCCCAGACTGCTGTGAACCACAATAAGGGAACATATTGGGTTAACGGGGAAGTGACTGTAGTATGTCATTTTTGGAAACAATACTAGGAAGGAGGCATTTAAACTCAAAACAAGCATGGTCTATCTTCCTTCTGTATTCTTTGATTGTCTTGCCTATAGACTAGCATCAAAAAGAATATTGTTAACGGTATTCTCATCTGGCAGTTGCACAATAGCTATGTAAAGATAAATGTCCTTGTCCTACATAATTATCTACACTCCAAATGCAAACTACCAGGCAAACAAATTGCTTCCTAATTTGTTCCTAAAACGACAATGATTTGCATTCATTGTGAGTTGCTGTAAGAGCTTACTGGGCTAGCGTCCTTCCTTGACCACTTTAAGGGATTTTTAGAAATGCCCAGCGAAATGCAGCATAAGCTAGGGAGATAAGTTTAGGAATTCGTGAGATGGAACTTGCTGAATTCGATTCCTCTGGTACTGTTCTCGTGGAGAAGACAAATTAATGGTTGGTTTGTGGTATTGCTAGTTTAGATGCCCTGTGGGTTTGAAGTCAGCCTCGAGAATAGCTCTAATGCCATGTTATCTTAGTTTGAGCCTCTAGTCTTTTACCTCTACTATGTGAGTGTTCTGTTCTGGAACATAGGAGAGCTGGTTTAGGATGATGATAAGAAGGCTGCTGCTGCCCTGCAATAGGAGAATTTTCAAGTATGTTTCAAATTTGAGGTGCAGACTCTTTTTGAATCTCATCACTACTATTTGGTAGTACTAAAAATATCATATATAAAAAAATATCAATTTATTATAACAATAATGTAATCACTTATATATATTATATACAATATATTATACTATATTAATATTTATTTAATATATTAAAATATCTTGGTGTTTGGTGATATTTTAGAATAGCTGTGTTAGGCTATTTCTCTCTTACTGTGAAAGTTGTTTTCAGCCCTGAAAATAAAAAGGTATAAATGCTCTAGAATGATCTCTTACAGGCTGAAGAATGCACTCTTGTAGTATGTGAGATAATTTGGGGTTCTCCTCCTACAAGAATTTGATTAACCTCTCTGTAACTATCTTCTTTCCTTAGTTCTCTTCAGATCTAGGACTGACTTAGAATACCCTTTGAAAGATTTCTTGTTGTCTTAATCTATTTCTTAGCCAAAAAGAGTTAGTCTTTATTCTAGAATGTCTTAAGATATACTGAATGCATGCATGTACTCTAGTAGCAAGGAAGTGAGGACTATGTTATGTAGGACACTTCAGATGCCTGGTTACTTCGGATTTCTCAGGAAATGATGAAACTGAATTTAGCTGAAGCATAGTGCCTCTGTGTCCTGCCTGATTATAGCCAAAAAAGGCAACTGGTTACATTCTGGGAGTTGCATAGGCAGGAAGCTGTGTAATGGAGGGTAGAGCACAGCTGTTGCCTTGCCAAACCTGATACAACTCTGAACACAACTGAATATTTATTTTTCTTTTTTTCTTTTTCCCCTCTTTCCTTTCACTCCCTTTTTTAACCCTTTGATTACAACCTACAAATGATACTCTGCAGCGTCGTGAAATCCTAATGTCTTGTGTTGAATTGTTGATCTTCTTTATTTGCTATATACTCTGTCAGGCTTACTGTTATAGAATGGTCTTGGAGCTCTCCCAAAAGCTCAAGTTTTTTATGGTAGCCTCCAGATTGCTGCATCTTATCTCTACAACAAATCTCTTTGTCATATATCCATTAAAATCTAGTTTTCAGGAATAATATGAAAAGACAGGGTGGAGTTGCTCTGAGAATCACCATTGTGGTTGAGGTGGAAGTGTAAGTGACCCTGTGGGGAAGGAAAGATGAGGTCAAGTGTGGAATAGCTGCTTGGCATATCCTGTAAGGTTTAAGACAAAGATTTTAAACTCAAGCTAAAGGAAGTGATTATTTATAGAGTAATTTTCTCTTTGTTTGCTAAAGAATTTTTGACTGTGAGTATACAGCTGTCCATATAGTCTCTGGCACTAAGTTACATACCACTTACAGTGATACATTTGTTGAAATTTCCCTACATGCTCTAAAAATGACCAGTGTGGGCATTTGCACCCATTATTATTATGGCTGATGTTTTTCTGGCTTCATTCACTGTTTGCTAATGCTGGGACTCTACATTTATTGTTGCTCTCATGCATGTTTTGGAAATTGAGTTGCTTCTGTCCCCCTTTCAATACTTTTTTGTCTGCAGTATGTGTAGTCAGACTTCACTTACTTGATTTGCCTACTGGTTTGTAAATATGAATTCTGTAGAAAAGTTACCCATATAGCCCCTGATAGCCTTCTAGGACATGAGTACTCGTATTTTGATTTCCTCTTCTTTAGGTGGTAAAGAGCTCTAGTTTCTATTCAAGCTATGAAGAACATATATTGCAGACACTGGTATCTTTGTGAGGAAGAATTCAAGAAGTAATGCTTATGGGATCTTGTAAAGAGGCTGCTGTTACATGGTTAATGAGCCTTGACGCATGCAGTCCTTTTCTGATTGAAAGGACTTTTGAATGGCACTAATAAAATTGCTGCCTTATAAACTGGAAAATCCCTGGCGGTAGTGTTCTGGTTTTGATGAAACACTAAATCTAGGGTGCCATTATTCAAGTATGCAGCCTAAGTCTCCCTTTTGTAGGGATGAAACTCTCTCCTCTGTCTGAACACTGCTTCATAGAATGATGTTAGTAGAAGATATTTAGCTGTAAATTTTCCTGATTTATTCTGTTACTATCTACTGAACATTATCTAGAAAAAAAGAGATATAAACTGGTGGGCTGAGTATTACTACTGAGCTGGTGATTGAAAGTATCCGATATCAGTCTTAACTGGTGTCCTCAAATTACTGCTATCTTTTAGAAGCAAAGTGCACCTCACATTCTAGGGTGGTAGTAGACATTTCTGAGAGGTTGTGGGTTTTGGTTTATATCTTATCAGAATAAGGAGATACAAAGTAAAATGTTAATTACACATTTAATTTTGTTTCTGAGCCAATATCTCTATCAAGTAGAGCAGTAAAGGGTTAATCTTGACCTAAATGTTACTGACATAGTGTCTGATGCTATGAGGTTTGTCACAAATTGTTTGGTGCTTGCCCCTTTAACTTGCCTCCTCTTTTCTGCCAAATAATGGCTTCCAAATGTTTAACGGTCAGTGTTTTGTTGTAAGTTTGGGGGTTTTTTCTTGAAACTGCTTGCTAGTTCGGTTTTTTTCATACTTTTGGCAAGCAAGACCTTGGCCTTATTGGAAGCTTGACAACTTTAGCAGTGCTCACTAACATGAAATTAAAGGAGGGAGAGGCCTGCTCTGATGACCAGGGATTCAGAGTACTTAGCAATGTGCCTGTCTGCCTCTAGGAATTTGCGAGACAATTTGAGGCATTAAAAATAACCTTTTTTACTTTGCTTCCCCCTTTCTTCACAGGTCCCCAGTTGTAAGCCACAATGTCGCAAAGAGACGCAGATAAGTACCTTTATGTGGACAAAAACATCATTAATAACCCCCTGACTCAGGCTGACTGGGCAGCCAAGAAGCTGGTATGGGTTCCCTCAGAGAAGAATGGGTTTGAGGCAGCTAGCCTGAAGGAAGAAGTAGGAGATGAAGCCATCGTAGAACTGGCAGAGAATGGGAAGAAAGTGAAAGTAAATAAGGATGATATCCAGAAGATGAACCCCCCCAAATTCTCTAAAGTAGAAGATATGGCAGAGCTGACATGCCTGAATGAGGCTTCTGTGCTTCACAACTTGAAAGAGAGATACTACTCAGGACTGATCTATGTAAGTAATCTTGTCTGTTGGGATAGGAGTTCCTGATTACATAGTGTGTGAACTTACTGTAATTGCTTTGCTCCTAAATGTGTATGTTAGCTTTTCATTGCCCTATACACAACTCATTATGTGACTTACCTTCTTCCCTCTACTTAAAATTTTTTCACTAAACTGTGCCAATCCCCCTCTGGTTAATGTTGAAGCTTTCAAGGAATGCTATGGTAAATCTAGCTTTAATGTTTTAATATCTTTGTTTGCAGGATGTTTTGAATGCCTTTTAACTTAGCAAGACTCAAGAGCAGTTGGATAGTGGTAAATAGAGAGTGTGATCTGAACCGAACCAAATTATAATAATAAAAACAAAGTCCTAATCCAGCGAGCATCTGAATTGTGTTTTTCATGTCTGGAGCTTCATTGGGAAAGAACACTAGTGCCAAGCTTTTTGTGTGGATCTCACAGCATCTTACTAGAGGAGGAACATATTTGCCATGTACTTACATATAGGAAATGTTCCATTTATTTCCATCCCCAAATGGACAAGAGCAGAGGTTCCTCCTTTTTTTTGCTGTGTAAATAACAGATACCATTTATGGGACCAAAGGTCATACCCAATGAAGCAGGCAGCAACCACTTCACTGAATACTAAAGGCAATAAATAGGGAAAGGTGGGGAAGGAGACTTTGGAACTTTGACCTGGTTCTTTAGTTCCCTTCTGATTTTCCTCTTCATGTTGCCTATGTTTAGCAAGCAGATATTGTTTCTAATATCATGCTAGCTTCTGCTTTATTAATACTCTGCAGTTATAGAATGAGTTATTAAACTCAGTGGTAATGTAAAATTTGTGTGCACTGACTGGTTAAAACAGGTTAAGGAGAACACAAGGGAGAAACTCGTGACTTGCTAGTGGTGTGTCTGCTCCTCTGGCATGGCATGAAGGCATACAGACAACTCTTGGAGAAATTATCAGAGAGTATCTGAAGGATGCAAGGCTGACATAAATTTAGTCTGACTTCCACAGTCTGATTGTCAAAATTTGAGAGTTAGTGTGATTGGAGGTTGATGTAGTTTATTATTGTAGTTAACAACTCCTCCTACTATTGGTCAAAATCGATTCTTGGATGGAAAAATCTTGGTATTCAGATGAACTAGGATATGCAGATCCATGTGTAACATTTTTAGAATAGGAAACACTGCTAGGTTATATAATAATTGTTGAAAATAATTCAGTCATGTCTCAAGGTCTGTTGCATGATGTGCAATAGGCTGTTTCACATATCTTGCAAGATACCATCTGAAACTTCAGACATAGTCTATGACTAGTAAATTGAGTTCTTCTAATTGGGTTGTAAGGAGATTGTAAGATTTTTTTTTTGTAAAAAATCTCCAAACCCTTCACCCAAGCAAACTTTGCACAGTATTTCTCTATTACAGAATCTTAGTCTTGCCAAAACTGTGTTCCCGTGCACTTGTGAAATGGACTGATCTCACCTGTCAGCAGTTTTCAGCAAGTCAGGAGATTAATGGGAAGGCTTAAAATACTTTCATTGTAGTGGCTGTTAGTTGATTATTAATCTGCTTGAAGAAAGGGAGTACACGCAATGCATCTCCACATAAGTGATCACAAGCATAGTTTAGTTCTGTTCTTCTCCTTTCTTTCTTATTTGGCAGCAAGGCTGTGTATTTTGTTTTCTTTTTTTCTTTTTCCTTTTCTTTTTTTATCTTCATTTTTCCATCTTTCTATACTGTAATAGGAAGGGGGAAAATCTTATTGCTAGAGCAGGCAAATTTTGAGTGAGGAATGTCAAACAATTCAAGAACTAAGAGCTTGACTCCCAGCACCAATTTGCTGTTTCCATGTGTGGATTGGTTATGCACTGAGGTGACTTGCTAATAGACTGGCTTTAATATTAACCCTTTCTATTTGGAATCCTTTGTCAGAAGATAAATTTCAGCTTTTGTGAAACATTTTTGCTTACCTGAGTGGCTTTGTTTGCTTTTAGTGGGAAACTCAAAACTCAGTCTTATGTGTTCCAGTTATTTTATTGAAGTTAACTGTTACTGCAAAATAAATTTTCTAATGCTGTCAGCTTTGTGCCATGCTGCAGATGGTCCTTTCAACTCCTCAGAGCTAGTTTAGCAGTTAGAAAAATAAAACTAGTTCCAGTTTGGCATGTGTGTTACTTGAAATAGTTAGTGAAAGGCAATGCCAGAATTCTATTTTGAGATAGTAATGTCTGAGGCAAAGTACAGATTTCCAAGGCAGCTATACTTATAATAGATGAACTTTTCAATTGGAACCTTGGGTTCAATTCAGGGATTTATGCATATAAGTCTTTATTTGTACTTCAATAAAATGAAGATAACTCTTGTCTTCTCTGTGGTAGGGCTGGCAGCTTCTGCTTATTAATACAACTCAACTGGCTTCCTATGTGTAACTGTCAGTGGGCTTGACCAGCAGTTGTGACATGGTAGTCTTACTCAGTTGCTTATCCCAGCTGTGATTAGTTGCCCCTCTTTATTAGGCAAAAATATCCCTTCACACAGCTGAGGTCAATCTACTGCATGGAAACTTCCCTTAGGTATTTCTCCTGGCAAACAGAATGCTGGGAGAAGGTGGTAGCTTCTTCTTGCATACTTGCTTCATGGCTTCATCGCTCTAAGTGAAATTAATGTGTTCCCTTTTCTAAACTGCCGCTCTCATCCATTGGATGACTTTAAACATGCACTCTACTTCTTGAAAAGCAACCATTCTACTTTGTCAGCAGTCACAGCCATGACGAGTCACACACATACAGCCAAGAAAACTCTGTGTTCCTTGTGGACTTGTGTGCACTGTGAACATGCTGCTCTTGCGTTGACTCATTTTTGTCTCTTTGTCCTACTGTCTTCCACTGGTGTAGTCAAAGGTCAGGAAAGCATCATCCAGACTTCAGCTTTTATTCTGTGCTGTGCAAGTGCTGTCAGACTTGATGGAGAACTAAAGCTGAGGCAAAAGGAGCTGACACTGTCGGCTTGGTTGCTGTAAACTCCTTGAACTGCTCCCTTCAAGCACTACCTGAAACCTAACCTGACTAGAATGTCTTATGGAAGCTTAGCTTCCTGGAACTTTAGAAGTACTATGCCAAAAGGTTTTTAGCCAACTTTCATATGTTTCCACTAAAGACATTTAGTATTTTCTGTAAGCCATTCAAATATTCCTCAAATGTTTTTAAAAAATGTATGGAAAAAAAGAGTAGGTCTGGAAACATATCTTGATTGTTTATACTGGGATGTGGAAAAGAAACCTTAAGTATCTATGAAAAACTTGCTTCCTGGAGGACATATATCTGAATATATATCTGAATCTGCTGCATATAAGAGTGGACTTGTTATTTAGTGTTCAGACAGCATGTAGAAAGTTTGGCTATGAGACCACAAACTGTGTAGTAGATGTTATTTTCACCCTTCTGATCACTGCAGTCTAATCCTTTATCTAGATAAGGAGCTAAATCTGATTAAGTACTCTCTGGGCTCCTTGTGGAGAACTCTTTGTCACTCCAAAGCACTCTTTCTTCATTGAACAAATAATAGAAGAGATGCTGGCAATAGAAATAAAAAGTGCCAAATTACTGTCTTCTAGAAGCACTGCAAGTTGTTGTAGAAAGCTGCTTATCTCCAGATGTTGCAAACAGCTGCTTCTAAAGTTGACAGGGAACTAGAATAGCTCTAAACCCCAGGAGCAGGGCTTGGAATGCTATTCTTAGAATATCTAGGAAATATCTAAGAAGCCTCTGCTCCTCTTATTCCCTTTGCAAGTAAAAAGTTTGGGCTTTTTTTTTTCTTTTTAATGTACTCAGATCTCAAGGTTTGGTTTTGTTTTGTTTTTAAGAAGCTTAATATTTTCACTGGAAGTGTTTTGACAGTTGTATTCCATTAGAACTGTGCAATTAAGCCAGTGGAAACCAATTGAGAAATTGAAGTTTGCTGTCATAGATAATGCATTAACCATTTGATATGAATTAGAAGTAAACTTTGGTGTATATTGCTGACTCATTTAGCATGGGCTACTTTAGAATTGTTTTCTATTTTGACTGGTTCAGAACTATACTGAACATACTTATATATACATTGCTGACTTTACAATTTGAATCTAGTCGTACTTGCTACAATGTAAATCATGAAAGTGTTCAGGCTTGGAGGGTCTTCAGGAGGCCATCTAATCCAGCTTCCCATTCAGAACAGGATAGCACTGCCTTAGGCATGGTCAGGCAGTCTTGAAAACCTCTCAGGAGTACAGTGGTCTTATTTTTCTTTTTGTAACTATTTTGGCTTGAGGATTTATTTTATTTAGTGATCATTTATTAGATACATATCAAGCATGAGGCAGAACATCAAATGTATGCATTTAGGAGCTAAGCACCTACATTATATAATGAAATAGCACTTGACTCTGAATGTAGGAACTTTGAAAGGAAGAAAAGCCAGTCCTAGTGGACTGTTAGTTAGCTGGAGAGCAGGCCAGTGCTATCAGCATGACTAATGGGTCAGTTGATGCTCAGTGTGCACTTGGAAAAGTTGAGTACTGGTCAAGGTGATGGGACTTCAGCTGTTCCTCAGATTCTAATGTTGCTTAGTGGGAAGCATCCCACATGGCATCATTGGGAGAAGTACTTAAAAAAACACTGTTTGGTTTGTTTTTCTAAGTAATATACCATTAAAATATGCAAGTGTACAACATTTTTAATTTGTCTATATTTGCTGGGGTGTTTTCTTTCCAGACCTACTCAGGCCTGTTCTGTGTGGTAATCAATCCTTACAAGAACCTGCCCATATACTCAGAAGAAATTGTGGAGATGTACAAAGGCAAAAAGAGACATGAAATGCCCCCTCATATCTATGCCATCACAGACACAGCCTACAGGAGTATGATGCAAGGTGAGTGCTGACTGAGCTAATGACTCTTGTTGAAATCACAAATCAAGGTTGCAGTCGAAACACTGTAGAACAACAACACACTGCTATCAAAAGGCATTATTGTCCTTGCTTATAGACACTACTTGGTACCAGCTTTTGTGTTCAGGTGAATAGCTTTCTTCTGCTCTAGTGGTTTGAAGAACCTTACAAAAAGTCTGGTGAGAGCTAAATTTTATGTAAAGAACAGGCTGGTGTGAAGGCATGGGGTTCAGAGAAGCAGGCAAGGAGAACTGAGGTAGCAAATTTTCCATCTCAGTGATGAGCCTGTGTATTGAGATAGCTGTAGGTGGGCAGGTATGTGTATTGTTTGATAGAAGCTTTTAACAAGAGCCAGCTTAAAATTCAGGTGCACAACCTGGTTGGGGGGAACAAGCTTAGTATAACCTGTATTTTGAATTGTGATGGTCAGTGGTAGCTTTATTGTCAAGACTTGTTTGGTTATATTCTTACTTTGTTAATAAAACTCACTATCAGGAAATATTAAGTACATCTATTGGCTTTTCATGGGATAAAAGAAAGCAAGTGGATAGACCTATTTTACTTTACATTATACGACTGAGAATCAGAGAACTGTGGATATTATCTGCTACCTGTTTATTGCTTGAGGACTTCTAAATACAGAGCTTTGAATGCCCTGCATGTATCCCTGGTTCTGAGAGGATGTCTTTTGCAGATTCAGTGGTGGAGTGTGTGATTCTTGGAGAGGTTGAGGTGTGGAGGTATTGTGTGCTTTTCTTCCTGTTTGTACTTCCTGTGTTTTATGAGGAGGCATACTTTGTAAGGTTTAAAGGCTGTATGGACAGTTTGATTTGACGTGCCTGTATGAATGTTACTACTCGTTTATTTTATGATGCCTAGAAATCATTAATATGTTTGTTCCTCCCAGGTCTTGTCACATTTTTGAACAAAGTCCAGGTATAATAAAATCATGCTTTAAAATTCTCATTGGTCTCAGTTTGAGTTCTGCTTTTCACCTGCCCTTGTTACCACTTGCACCTCCAAGCATAAGAGGACTATAATGATGTAGGTTCCCAGAGTGGAAAGAGAGAAAGAAAATCTCCATCTACCGATCTTCCAACAAACATGATGTGGAGGAAGCTGATAAAGGTTGCTAAAGCATGGTGCCACGCAGAGCAGAGTACAGGGGTGAGCTAATGTGATGGATCAGTTAATCTGTATTTGTAAGAGCCTGGGATGGAGAGGGGTGAGCACACAGACATGCTGAAGTGGACTGGTGGCAGGGTGTTAGTGGCAATTTGCTGAAGATGTAGCAGGTCTTGAGGAAATACAGCCATACTGCTGGTGTGTTATTCTGAAATGAATGCTGTATCCAGAAGATAAAAATGTGTGAACCTGGACTCCCAAAGGATCTCACTTCCCTTAGAGAAAGACTGGGTCTGCCATGATGGTCAAGAAAAGATGCTCCACCTATATTATACATGGCAGAATGTTGTCCATGAACCTCATTACACTTTTGCTTCTTTTATTACTTACTTCCCTCCATTGCCTGCTCTTTGTTAGCTCAAGCACTAATTTATATTTAAACAAGCTATTGACTTAACTGTACCAAAGTTACTGTTCCCTAGAAACAAATCTTGTCTACATAGAATCAGAAATAGTTTCTTTGGCAGTGTTGTGAGGAGACTGAAGAAGTCCATTTCCCTTATAGACAACAGTTAAACCACTTGAAAGTGCATGTGCCTGCATCTTGTCCTTCAGCCCTGCCAGGTATATCCTTATGTGACAGGAGATAACCAAACAGCTGCAATTCTGAATCAGGGGACAGGTGACCTTCCTTGGTCTGATGATGGTTCAGAGCTGGTGATTAATCTATGTGGCTATTTTCTGTTGAAAAGAGGTGATGTCTGTCAGACCACCGCTTGGATGATGTCTAAACTTGGAAATCCCAGACGTGACCTGCGTAGTTGTACCAAGCTGAAGAATGGCAAGCCTGCCTGCTTTCCAAGCATGGGAAAGTTGCTGTGAGGTCTGCTAGAGTGTTCACTTTTCCCAGAATGGTTCTAGCTGTGCTGTATTCTCAGCAGTATTGACAGTCCAGAGGCTTACCCCAGCTCTTCTTTGCCCAGTTTAAGATACCTTGTTGCTGACTTTTTGGAATGCTTGATGAATTCCTGGTTAGCTTTTGAACTAGCCTGCCTTGATCTGTTTAACTAGGTTTGTAAAGATTTTTCTGTGTGGCTTCACAGGTACCTGTGTGTGGTACACAACCTTTAGAGATTGTTTTAGGGTTATTTATTGCCTTATTTCCTTGTTTCAAAGGGTAGCAGTAGCATTCCAATGTCTGCTGCTGGGAGTAAGGGTGAGTAGTAGCTTGTTGCAGTGTCTCTAGTCCTGGCTAGCCTCGAGGGGAATGGAAAGCAGCATTCCTATTCCACTTTCTCGGTTTTGCTCAGCAGTGGGGGAGGTTTGGTGCAGCAGCCAGTGGTATGGCAGGAATCTGCGCAGAGAATAGAAGATGAAAGAGTCGGGTGCTCCACATGAGCCAGAGGCATTTAGGATTAGGCTGCCTTCCCTAGGTTACTTTCAGAGCCCTGAAGACTGGGAATCCTTCATGGCCTGGAGAAAGATAACAAGCTGACTTGACTCTGACTTCGGTCAGCACAGGGTATAGTTATCTTTTAAGCTGGTGGTGTGAAAAGCTTTACGTGTTAATTGATTTGGACTCAGAATGTTTTTTTTTTTTTTGGTTGGTTTTCAGTCCACTTATGGTATTGGAATAAGCAGAGCTTTCAAAGAGATAGTTTATCAGGACAGGAGGGGAAGATGAGAGTTTAGTTCCAACCTCTGCTAATCCACAAGCTATTTAACCTTTTTCAGGTGTCTGTGCTGATGCACTGTGGATGAGCTTGGTCTTCTTTTTGTATCTTCTGATTACTCCATTGAGAGAAGTGTCAGGGCACTTAGATATCCCAAGAGATTATATTGCTTTTTGTTAATTTTCACAAGAAGTACTTTCTTGAAGAAATAAAATGGTGAAGGATGTGTTCAGAGTGGGTTGTTTGTTGTTACTGGGTTTTTTTCCCCTCCTTTCTCAGACCCAAGACTGTGACTCTCAGAAATGAGATGAAAATATTATTTTGCTATGTGTTACCTGGAGAGACTTTCTGTTCTTCAAGAACAGAACTCTCAAGAAAGTGTACCATTTTGCTTTTAGGGAAAACAACCATTTGTCTTAATGTTTCTGTTCCCTGGGTAACCTGGATGCCAGAAACCTCAGATCTGCTTTCGGAAGAATTATTCTTCTGGTGCAAATGATTGAAACACAGTGCCTGCAAGTGGAGTGGTGTCTTGAGCAAACAATTATTCTAATGCCCCAGGTGTATACTGAAGAGGTACGCTCTTTACCTCAATTGACAGTCTCCAGGGCCTCATTTTAGAAAAAAACATTTTAAAGCTGTTAAACAGCACCTGTTTGTCCATTTAGAACACACATAGAGAATTTTCTGTGTCAGATAGTGATACGAGATAGAAGTTATGTTGGTATTTGGAGCATGATATCTGTTTTAATGCCCTGAAAAGTATCTGAAACTTCCATAATAGTTTAAATCAGTATGGTTATTCTGGTCTACAAAGCTTAGACCTGTTCAACTAAGATAGGTAGGAGACAGAGTAGACAGCACATGGCTAATGAATGTATTCCATCTCTTTTCTTACCCAGTTTTCTCCACATTATTGGAGGGCTCCTAATGTTTCACCTAACAAAACTCTGAAAATCATTGAGCAATGATTAAATCCTCCTTGACCTTGATGGATTAGCCTGCAAAGGAACCTGTGCAGCCACGACTGTGCTGGTGTTCACTTGGGAGTTAGGTAGTCTCTGGGTTTGTTGTTTAAAAGAAAATGTTCTGAAGCGCAGTAATGTCATGGTTTTTTAGTGACCTAGTTACATTAAGGGAGGAAACACAGTGTTATGTGTTGTAAGACAAATCACTTGCTTTGTAGATCTTCACGTGTGCCTTGAGATCACTTGTGATTTTCACGGAAGACAGTCTCTAGATCTGCTCCTGTAGAATGTAGACCTTCAAATGTTTTGTTTGTAATTCTTAAATGTTTGCATATTTCTCTAAGTTTCCTAGCTAGCAGAACACTTCTGTTTTAACTTGCTTGCTGCCAGGTCATTTCTCAGCTTGCTTCTTAGCATTGGGCTGCTGTGCTGCACTGTATAATGCACTACCCCAAAGTGCATCTTTCTTTTCTATATAATATTCTGTCAGTGCTTCTCAACTGAGACCTGCTCAGATTATGTTGGCACACGTCTCAGACACAATGTGAATTGTGTTTAAAGGTCAAGTCTTATTTCCACTAAAACCTGAAAGAATATAGCCTGTGGTTTCACAAGTGTGTTTTCCAGATTTGTCCAAATTTCTCATGCAAAGGGCAACATGAAATTTGGATGCTAGTTACGAAGGATATTTGTTTTGATGCAAATGGCAAGAAAATATGTACATTGTTTCTATTTCCTTAAGAAATGTTTTACATGCTTTGAATTACTTGAGATTTCTAAATGCAGCTCTAAGAATCTGTGTCTCGCGATGTGGTTTTCATGAGAACAGGGAGCTAAAAAAGAGTCCGGTTGCCCACTTGTTTTTTAGTAGTTACCACGCCCTTTTTGCTTCATTGCTGTAAACCAGAGCTGGAGTTCTCTGGCAGTCACTTATGTAATGGTTCAGCCCCTGCTGTCAGTCTCCCCTGCAGTTCACTGTTTTAGTATCATGAGCTGCCTGAACATTTTGCAGGCTATATACTAGTTTTTCTTTCCTGTCAGAACTTCATAAACATTTGCATAACCTAAAATTACAGCTTACAACTTGTTTTCTGCTATCTCCAGATTCAGTTAAGGAGTGCTAGAGAAGAGGAGATATGGACTCTTGTCCAAAAATGTATTGGGGGAATGAATATTTGCATTTGACTCTGTAGGATATATTTCATTTTGAAAAATGAAACTTACTTTTCTCCTTGTGACTGCTTTCAAACGTCAGCTAATGCAGAGCTGAATCTTGGCACTGCACTATTCCTGCCAACTCAAGTGATATTTTTTTTTTTTTTTTTTAAATCTTAAATTCTATTGTTGAGACCTGTCTTGGATATTCTGTTTCTCCTTAATTTGATTTCTCTTTATCTTTTTGTACTTGATGATAGTTGTTAGCATTTTGAAACTTCTCTGTAATATGTTCTTTAAATAACAGTGTAAGAACAAGTTCTTGGGCTCTGTTCTGGTGTTCCCCTGGAGTGTTTTTGATCCCATTCAAGGCAGCATGTAGGTTAAAGCAGCACAGTGAACGTACTTGATTAGGTCTGATGCCAGTGGGGTTGTTCCGTGTAGCACAGTGTGTCACGTCCCTGGGGCTCCTCCTGTGTTAAGAGCCCTGAGGAAAGGACATGGGATGTAAAATTATGTTGATGTTGGAAGAGAAGTTTGAAAGGCAGTAAGGAGCTGAAACTACTGCGTGGTTGAAGCACTTAGATGCATTTAAGATTAATTCTTGCTTTGGGTCAGCTCTGTAGCTTGGCCAGCCAGCCCGGGTTGGGCTGCAGGCATTCAGCGGGTGCTGGGAGCAGTGCAGTAACGGGAACGCGGAGGGCTGGGTTGCTCCGGCCTGCCAGACGCTCGTGGTCAGGAGGTGGGTGGTACCGTGAGCTATGGTTAAGCTTTTAGCCTTAATGAGTCAGCTATAGGCAGGGGACTGCAAGCCAAGCCTTTGCCTTTCAGCTCCACTTCCTCTTAGCTGCAGAGGTGATGTCACCATTGTGTGAATGCTATATTACTTCTCCTTTTATGGAGATGAACAGGCTTGAAACGAGAGTCACTCATGCAGAGGAAGTGGGTGATAAAGGCCTGGTAGGATGTTCTGTAACTGAGACGTGGAGCTGAAATTGCACATTCTCTTCTAGCCTCCTAGCCTTTTTCTTCCATCCCAAAACAGTTAAAAAGAAAATTCAGGACTTTGGAGCTGTATTAATTTATCAATTATGCCAATATATTTGACCACAGCAGTTCAGCGTTCATTCACACTTGCTGTTTTGCAGTAGTATATCTGGTTGAGTACTTTCTATGTACAAAGATGTCTCTTTTGTGAAAACAAATTTTGGTTTAATTAAGTTTTTAATGTATGCTGAAACAGTCAGCAGTCTGAAATGCAGTCTTTTATTCTTGGACTAAAGAATAAGTCTTGGACTAAAGAATATTACATATTATGGGGTTTTTTTACATAGTAAAATTAATCTACTGATCTTATTATACCATACTGCTGTATAGTTTAAATTTGAAGGATATTTTACTTCCTGAATTTCTGGATGTCTGCGGCTGCTGCGTCTTGTGATCACTTGAATACTATGGTGATGAGAGCTGAAGAAGAGCCTAGATAAAAAGCTTTCCTTGTCAGCTGGTTTGAAATACAGAACTGTTGCTATAATTAACTAATGAGTTGTTATTCTGGATTTTTTTTAATAAGTGACTCTGTTTAGGATTGAAAAGCAGGTGCAGATTTCTTTTAATCAGGCGTTTCTTGATTGTGTTATTATAAGCAACTGAGTTTATGGTACCCAGCACATTCTCTTTTGCTGAGTAGGTTGCTTGCACAACTGACAATGAAGTAAAGGCAAGTGCTGACTGAAGTGGTATAGTATGCCCATGTTGGATTTTTTGGAAAAAAAGAAGGGGTGTGGAGGTGGCCTCTTGCCTGGACAACCAAATTCTGATTCGTGATGGCACAGTATCATATGGAGAATGAATATCGTCATTTGGAACTGTTCTTAATTTGAAGAGTATCTAATAGTTATGCTCTGTATGTGTTAGCTCTTTGCCCCTTTGGTGGGGTTGTTTCCTGTTGCTCAACACATTATTTGAGTTGTCTGTCTATACACAATTAGAAGAATTCCAGCTATCCCAATGACTGCTACTTTGCAGTCCTGGGAAAGAATTTCCCCCGGATTGCAAACAGGAATGTTGCCTTTTATGGCAGTGTCTGCGCACTCCTGGAGACTTGCCTGCACTCGCAGGTACGTTCCTGCTGACTTAAAGCAGAGGTGACTAAGGCAGCTGTAGTGGGCCACCAGGAAAGTATGTTGAGGGAGGAAAGCTTTATGCCAAGAGGATTTTGAACACTGTCTGTGACTCTTCCTGCCTGACCACCCTTCAACTCCTTGCTCTGTGTTAAGGTGGAGGAAAATTCTGTACTTGCCCCTTTGGGATTCCTTAGGGTCAATCCAGGGTGCTGTGGGCTACCTTGCCTTACTGGAACCAGGCTGGAAAGAACTTCTCAATTGAGTATAAGAAAACTTGGCATGACCGAGTAGTGTTCAGTGCCAAAGAGCTGCTTGGTATTATTATCTGATGTTGATCATCTCTTTTTCTGTTGGGCAGTCAGTTTATCTGTCTGCTTACTGGTATTCTTTTGCTGGATCGTCTCTAAGATGGAAATGGGAAGGCAGGTGCTATTCAGGTGCCTGGGGCTCCACTGCCTGTTTGAGAAGCCCCAGCTCATAATTCTGAGATCAGAGCTGGTTACCACCAATAAGGAGCACCTTATTTAGAGTTATCGTTTTAATTTTTTTTTCTTTCTCTCAAATCTACTTCTTAGAGGAGACTCTGTAGTATGCTGAATGCAAGCATAACCTTTTCTGGACAAGTGAACTGTTTGTTTTTATTCAAGCTTTTGAAAGTCAGATGTTATTCAGAGGCACAGTCT